>NC_081565.1:86886537-87209630 GCF_022355385.1 Mustela nigripes | reverse complement strand
CTACTTGTAATCTCTCTCTGTCAAATAAATAAATAAAATCTTTAAAAAAAAAAAAATTTCCTTACTCTGGAATCACTTTGTTTTTACTAGGTTTCAGGAAGAGTAGTTACAAAAACATTCTTAGCCATTTTCCCTACAAACTGACACTGATCTAATTTATTATACTGTATGGAGTATGAATACTGACACATGTTAATTCTGACATTCTTACAACAACAGACAGTAAATCTGGAGAACAGAACTGTATATTCCAACCACCTCTGAGTAACAGCTGTGACAACATGGGTAATCATTCAAACCCCCTTCATGTATTTAGAATAAAGGGAATGAGCTTAATAGTCTATATGGTCACTTACGGTTCTCACATTGTATTACTATGATTTTATTACACTATTCTTTGTAAACAAGATAGTTTTATTATTTAGGTTACTTTTCAATTTTCTAGTGGTTAAACATCTCCCTCTAGTGGAAATTCCATTAAAAAATATTTAAGAACACAGAAGCTTTGTTGTGTCTTCACCTTTTTTTCCTATTAGTCTCAACTATAAACTATTACTATTTTACATGCTCAACATTTATATATATATAATATATATATTACTAAAATATATAGCTCAACATGTAACACAGTAAAACCACTTTAGAAGGCAATCTGGTACTATCAGAACTTACATGTACATCTCCTAAGATTCTAGTTTAAAGGCATATTTACACTAATAAAGCCTAGAATGTGAGGATTTACCATTAAATAATAACTTTTTAAAAATTCTCATCAGCTCATTGTATTTGAATTCCAAACAACAAAGAAATATAGATAGTCCCTTGTTTCCTACTTCTCCACGAAACCCCATGAATCCCACATATGACTTATTCCTAAAATCTTCCTTATTTGAGAGTTGTTTGTTTGCAACATCTTATTTAGTCTGGTCCTCAAGAAAAATCAGAAATTTGGAAAGGCACAGAGAAAAACCAAATGTTTGTTAACATACCCAGGGAAAGTCTGTAGCAAATTAAGTAAAACTGAGCAGTTCAAAGATTCCTATTATATTGAATGTGAACAATAACAACTTACATGTCTTTAGAGATTCAACAGCTACTGTGTTCTTCATCTATCAAAGAATATCAGATTTTTTTCCCTGCATCCCCCAAAGCATGAGACAGGAACTACTGGTCGTTCCCAGCACTTGTACTTCTTTCTTGTACCAATTATTCACTGGTGTCATGGCCATGCATAATGAAGACTGAATTTCCAGCCTCTTTTGCAGGACGTTATTGGCCAATAGAATGTAGGTGAATGATGGATGTTACAACTTCCAGAAAGCTAGAAAAGCTAAGCCCTTGATTGCCCATCCCCCTGCCCAATACCTGAAGTGCTCAATTGATCATCACACCATGATTTGGAAGTCACATGGGTAATGGCAGAGCCTGATATTCATGAGGTCACCATACTAGCTCTAGAAAACTTACCTTACAATTTGGTTTAAAGAAAAAGAAAAGAAAAACCAAAAAATTAAAAAAAAAAATTTGTTTAAGCAATAGAGAAACTTCTAGTACTTTGATCTGCCTTTAAGTTTTCTGTCATAAGTAGCTCAACTAATTCTAATTTATTCAGCATGTGAGATAATAGTACACTTTAAGCCATTACGAAATGGTTACAAAATTTACAATCATGCTTTGGTGGTATGGGATCATAATGTTAAGCTCAATATATTATTAATAACAACATTAGCTATGGACTGGTGCCACCACTGCCCAGTGGAAGGCAGGGAACATGTTCACTGCAGCAAGGCCCACATGGCTCCAGTCTTGTCTGTACTGCCTCACACAGCCACATAGGACCAGCAAGTCCTATGGGAGTTTCCCAGTGTCAGTTCAAGCACAGAATGCTTTGGGTGAGGCTGTAGCCATTCTTCAGAGATAAAATATATCCCCAAACTGTGATGTTATCCTTGATCTGATTCATAATGGGATCAGACAACCGTTTCCTTCAGAGGCTTAAGTGACCAAAATACACAACTTAAAATGAAGTTACAAAACTGCAGTCTAGGGCGCTTGGGTGGCTCAGTTGGTTAAGCGACTGCCTTCAGCTCAGGTCATGATCCTGGAGTCCCAGGATCAAATCCCACATCAGGCTCCCAGCTCCATGGGGTGTCTGCTTCTCCTCGCTCATGCTCTCTCTCACTGTCTCTCTCTCAAATAAATAAATAAAATATTTTTTTAAAAATACAACTGCAGTCTATTTTATTTCTTAGACCATAGTCCCCCTAATGAACAAGCTAATCAATCTTTGGGGACAACCCATTGTGGAATGTACAGCTCCAATGAGCAGTTGGTTCAGGTCAACTTCAGAGGACTAGCCTCTTTTCAGTTGGACTTATGGTTAAGCCTCCAAAAAAGGACGAACCTAGCTTTGCCAATCGTCTAGTACTCTCCAGATAACTGCTGCAATGACTGTGTAAAAGACAAAGACTAATAGCAGAAATAGCCTATACAACCCCAAGGCTACTAGGATGCGCCTCAGCAGTTTCTGGGGCAATGTATACACTGCCAGTACAAATGTCCTCACACACGGAGATGGACTTTGGGCCTATGACTCCATCAACCTGATATGGACTATAGGCCTGGCCTATTAATGGAGGCCAAGAAGCAGGTAAGTATGTGGTGTATCACCACTCTGAATTTAAGATCATATTAGCTGCAAAGAGAAAAAATTCAGTTGGTATGCCTATGCAACCTTTTGCGATGAGACAACATCCAGGAGCTCCTGGGCTATCCAAAAGAGAAGCACGGGTCCTGACACAGACTATCCCAAATGAGACCAATCCATTTGTATCCACATTCTTTTTCAGTCTTCAGCAGATGATCTCTGAGGTCATGCAGAACAATAATTTCACCTTGGTGACCCTGCACAGACCCTGCACAGGCCTGGTGATAACCTGGAAATGTTTACTTCCCCTAAGGGCACTCATCATCCATGCCCCGTGTCACCTCCTGCTCGACTAGCCTTGGCAAGGATACACTCTGAATGCTCTTAATCACCTCGGTAGTGTTGAAGGGAGAATGCTCTGAGGTGGGAGCAAGCTGGGAGCTCTGTCATCAGATGAGGGGCCCAGACACCCCAAAGCCCTTTCCCAGTCTGCCAGGGCCAGTGGCAGCAACCATGGATATGGACTGCAAAGAGTTCTCAAGAAGCAAAACGTCTAGCCCAGATACTTGGAAGCAGGCACTCTTGACTAGTTGGGGTGGCTATCTAACACCTTAAGGAGGCAGGGTCCTGACTATCTGACATCAATCCTTGTTCCATACAAAACGGGAGAACTTACGGCTGTTTTTGTGGCTGAGGACTAGAACCAGGAATTCTGGTACATGACTATGAATATAAGCAAGCTTGTTGTCCAGAGGACTTGGGTTATGACAACTGATCACATCTGCTTTGGTTATCTGATAAGTTGAAGCCAAGATAGTCTGCCCTCCCTTCCCTGTGAGTTTCCTTTACACATACTCCTCATAGGCCAAGTTCACAAAACAAACTGGTTGAACTGTTTTCTGCTATCTGTTTGCCTAGGCCAAGTCAATTCTTGAAATTATGCCTGGATCTCACTCTTCTTGAACGTTTCTGACCTTGTTCTGCCCAACCCTGGCCATATGCTGCACATTATCATTCTGCTTCCTGATTTTATGCAAAGTCTTAGCCAGAAGTGTCTTGCTCCTGCATTGTGTCTTAGCTGTCCAGTGTAATCTGTTGAGTAACCACAAACCACTTTGGAGTCTAAGCTGCCACCCCGAACAGTCTTCAGGTGGCTGCGGTTCCAAATGACCAGAACTTCATGAAAGGCCCTGAGCAAGAACATGCAAATCAGCTGCTCTCAAATCTCTGATCCACAGAAAATGGGTGAGATAAACATTTTCTTATTCGAAAGCATTAAATTTTGGGAAAATTTGTTAAGCATCAGCAGATAACTAATAAATAATACATGGCTGGCATATGAGGGTATCCAGGACTGTTCCCATGACCTTGGGGCCTGCTCTGAGAAACAAGGAGGAACTTGCTATCTGCCTTCCAATAGAGCACCTAGACCTTCAGCAATGATCCTCTCATATGCAGTTGCCAGAGTGGTTATACTACAAAAATGGTATCACTTTGTACAAGCGTATGTACTACAAGAGGGCTCTGGTTCACGAATCCCTCCTCAGCTCAGCCACTACTGAAGGCTGGGGTATGGGAAACGCTTAATCACAACAGAATCTCTATTACTACAACAGACTCCATTTACCTGGATTTCCAGAATCTGAAATTCAAGTTGAAATGTAATCATTTGGCAATTTCCTGATAATCTGTGTCTCTGTAGAACTTTCGTTATACCTATAAATCAGAAAAAAAATGTTTTATTGCAAATAGTTTCCTTCAAATGCCTATTAATTTTTTGTGAATATTTCTAATACATGTGAGTACATGGCAGAGAGTTTATGTTAGTGTTTACATTGCAAATATCTCAAAGAATGTGCACCAAGTTGATTTGCCTTGGCAAAGTTGGATTAAAGGTAACTTGTACTTTCTAATTCTCAATTACACTAAAGATTATAGTAAGACATGCTAGTATAGGAGCACCCATGTGGTTCAGTTGGTTAAACATACAACTCTTGATTTCAGATCAGGTCATGATCTAAGGGTTGTAGATCAAGTCCTGCATTGGGCTCTGCCCTGAGCATGGAATCTGCTTAAGATTCTCTCTCCCTCTCGCTTTGCACCTTTCCCCATTTCAGTTCTCGCTCCAAAAAAAGAAAGAAAAAAAGAAACATGCTACCCTACACAAGTTTGAATTATAACTGTTAGATGGAGTTTTTTTTCAACATTATCTGATTCTACTTAAAAACACTAAATGGAATCCACCTATTTACTTGTTATCTTTCAAAATTTTATACTTCAATGCAACTCAGTATTTTTTAACATGTATTTTCCATGTAACTACAACTGAGATAAAGATAAAGAAATTTTTAAATAAACCATAAAGCTCTCTCATGCCCTTCTGGAGTCTATATACTACCCACCCAAGAGATAACCACTATTTTGACTTTGCTAACAAAGATATTTTTAGAAGAGCACAACTCTACAAGAATAAAGAAGAAAAAGGAGAGTAACAAGTTTGGAAACTGGAAATCAGATGGATGAGCTAGATACTACGAGAAAGGAACTAATCTGGCAGACCCAGAAAAATTAAAACCTAAGCCAACCATTGGGGAAGCTCAGTATTAAGCCTACTCAAAAGCATTCTGAGGGGCACTTGGGTGGCTCAATTGGTTAAGCATCTGCCCATGGCTCAGGTCATGACCTCAGAGTCATGAGATCAAGGCCTATCCACAAGGGGCTCCCTGCTCATCAGGGAATCTGCTTCTCTCTCTCCCTCTGCTCATGCTCTCTCTCAAATAAATAAAATCTTCAAAAAAAAAAAAAAAAAAAAAAAGCACATCCTGAATAGGCAGCACAAGTACCTCTGCAGAGGAGGTCAACTTAGGAAGACTCAAAGTGGGAAGATGAAGATTTCTGCACTAGCAAGACTGGCCCCTGGCCTAAACTCACTCTCCCGTCCTCTCTGTGTTCCACCTCTTCAAGTATCTGAAATGTCTAAATTCCTGTAACCCACTTCTCTTTATATTTCAGACTTTCACTGAGGCGAGCTACCAAAGACCCTCTGAGGATCAACTCACTATCTTCCCTTCATGAGGGTTAGTTATGTCAGTGGAAAAGTCAGGAAGCAATTCTAAAAGTGTCCTTTTTTTTTTCTTTAAGATTTTATTTATTTATTTGAGAAAGAGTGAGTACAAGTCAGGGAGGGGGCAGAAGGAGAAGGTGACTCCATGCTGAGCAGGGAGCCCGATACAGAACTCAATCCCAGAACCCCGGGATCATGACCTGAGCCAAAGCAGGTGCCTAACCAGCTGAACCACCCAGGTCCAAAGTTCCCAAATTCCAATGCACAGCTGAATTGGCTTCCTTTTATAAGTTACCGCATGCCCTGAACCGCATACTGTGAACAACTCTTACGATTTACAAATTAGGGGCGCCTAGGTCACTCAAATAGGTTAAGTATCTGCCTTCGGCTCAGGTCATGATTTCCAGGGCCTGGGTTTGAGCCCCACATTGGGCTCCCAGCTCAGGAGACACCCTTCCTCCTCTCCCTCTGCTTGTGCTCTCTCTCTCTTTCTCGCAAATGAATATTAAAAAAAAAAAAAAAAAAGATTTACAAATTAATGGTACTGTTGTTCTTTCACTTACTTATTACTTGTATTAAGATACTTAATGATAAAGCCTGTGTCTTCCTTAATATCTACCTCAGACAGCTTTTAAAGAGTATTATGCACACTGTGATGTTCAAGATACGTGACAAAACAAGTTTACCACAACCACACAGTCATATAGAAGGTCATACAGTTATCTTACACAATTTTTTTTTAAACATTTATTTATTTTTAGAGAGAGGGAGAAAACCCATGGGAGAGCACGGAGAGAGGTCAGAGGGAGAGAGAGAATCCAGTGAGTGTGGAGCCCAACACAGGGTTCGATCCCACGAGCCTGAGATTATGACCTGAGGCAAAATCAAGAGTTGAACCCTTAACGGAATGAGCAGCCCAGGTGCCCCTACCCTATAGAACTTTAATTCAATGCCATTACAGCCAATTTCTTATGCATAATAAGATAAGCTTCAACATCACTTCAAAATTAAAATTAATACTTACTCTTCTCTGTCTTCTCAGTGTTTGTTAGGACCTCTGTCTTCATGGAGTAATTTCTTATACTGATGCCAGTAAGTGTGCTTAGAAAAAGAAGTTCTGATTCTAAATTTCCAAGATGACTTCTCAGATCTTTTGAAGAGGCCCATCCCTCAGAATCTGATTGATACATTTCTCGAAGTGATTTTCTAAAAAGCAAATATAACCAATAATTACTCCAATGAAGAAATCACTAACAAGTGTTTTATCTAATAACTAAATTTCTGAAACTATTCCTATTTTGTCTTCTTTTTTATTTTTATCTTTTGGTAAAGATTTTATTTATTTATTTGACAGAGAGACATAGCGAGGGAGGGAACACAAGCAGAAAGAGTGGGAGAGGGAGAAGCAGGGGCTTCCCGCCAAGCAGGAAGCCTGATGCAGGGCTCGATCCCAGGACACTGAGATCATGACTGGAGCCTAAGGAAGATGCTTAACAACTGAGGCACCCAGGCGCCCTTACTTTTTTCTTTTTTCTTTCTTACTTTTTTCTCTTGAAAACTGCCTGATTTTTCTCAAAACCAATATGCCTACTAACACTAATTTTTAATCTCAAATTAACACAAAGCTAATGAAAATATACTACTACATTTCTACCTATTACAAACAATTGTAAAATAAATTATAATAAGAATACTTTGCAACATTAAAATGTCTTTTCACCTGGAACGTTTAAAATATTCCAAACTGAATGTCTGATATCCCAAGACATCTCAAATTATTTTTCTAAGTAGGCTCCATGCCCAGTGTGGATCTTAACATGGGATTTGAACTCACAACCCTGAGATCAAGACCTGAGCCAAAATCAAAAGTCAGACACTTAATCAACTGAGCCATCCAACAACCCTTAACTCTAACTTCTAAAACAGGTAAGGGGCTCTCTGCTCTGAGGGAAGACTGCTTCCCTTCCTCTCTCTCTGCCTGCCTCCCTGCCTTCTTGTGATCTGTCTGTCAAATAAATAAATAAAATCTTTAAAAAAAAAAAAAAAAGAGTACAATACCTAGGAATAAATTTAAGCGAGGAAGTAAAAATCTGTACCCTGAAAACTATGAGACATTGGTGAAAGAAACTGAAGGCACATGTTCATGGATTGGAAAAACTAATATTGTTAAAACATTCATACTACCCAAAGCAATCTACAAATTCAACATATTCCCCATCAAAATTCCAATGGCATTTTCATAGAAATAGAAAAGACAATCCTAACATGTGTATGGAAGCACAAAGACCCCAAATAACTAAAACCATTCTGAGAAAGAACAATGCTGGAGGCGTCATACTTCCTGATTTCACACTATAGTACAGGCTATAGTAATCAAAATATTATGGTATTGACATAAAAACAGACATACAAATCAATAGAACAAAGAACCTAGAAATAAACAAATGCACATATGGTCAATTAATTTATGACCAGTCAAGGATATATAATGGCAAAAGAATGGTCTCTTAAACAAAAGTGGGAAAACTGGGTAGTCAATGTAAAAGAATGAAACTGGACCACGACCTTACACAATACACAAAAATTACCTCACAATGGGCTAAAGACTTGAAGATAAGACCTGAAACTATGAAACTCCTAGAAGAAAGCAGAGGCAGTAAACTCCCCAGTCTTGGTGCTGACTTTTTTTTTTTTTTTAAAGATTTTATTTATTATTTGACAGAGAGAGATCACAAGTAGGCAGAGAGGCAGACAGAGAGAGGAGGAAGCAGGCTCCCCACTGAGCAGAGAGCCTGATGCGGGACTCGATCCCAGGACCCTGAGATCATGACCTGAGCCGAAGGCAGCGGCTTAACCCACTGAGCCACCCAGGCGCCCCGGTGCTGACTTTTTAAATTTGCTATCAAAAGCAACTGCAACAAAAGCAAAAATCAACAAGTGGGACCACATCAAACTAAACAATTTCTCTACAGCCAATTAAATCATCAGGAAAATGAAAAGGCTTACTATGAAATGGGAGAAAATATCTGCAAAACAGGTTATCTGCCAAGGGGTTAACAGCCAAAATATATAAAGAATTCATATAATTCAGTAGCAAAAGAAAAAAAAATCTGTTTAAAAAAATGGGCAGATATGGGATGACTCGGGGCTCAGTCAGTTAAGTAGCTGCCTTCAGCTCTGGTCATGATTCCAGGGTCCTGGGATCGAATCCTGAATCAGGCTCCTTGTTCAGCGGGTAGCCTGCTTCTCCCTCTGCCTCTGCCTGTCACTCTGCCTGCTTGTGCTCTCTTTTTCTCTCTCAAATAAATAAATCTTAAAAAAAAAAAAAAAAGATTATCTCCTCCCCTTTTCCAGCTGCCTCTCTCCCCGCCCCCCACATGTACTCTCTCCCCCCCCCCCCCAAAAAAAAGGGAAGGGGGAAGAAAATCTGAATAGAAATTTTTCCAAAGAAAATATACAGCTGGCCAACAGATACATACAAAAGATTCTCAACGTCACTAGCCATCATAGAAATGCAAGTCAAAACCATGAGGTGGATTACCTCATACCTGTCAGAATGGCTATTACCATAAACACAAGAAATACACAGTTGGCAAGAATGTGTAGAAAAAGGAATCCTTCTGCAGTGTTGGTAGTAACATAAATTGCCATACTACTATAGAAAACAGTATGAAGTTTCCTCAAAAAATTAAAAATAGAAATACCATAAGAACCAGCAATTCCACTTCTGGGTATTTATCTGAATGAAACAAAAACATTAACTCAGTAGGATATAGTCATCCTATGTTCACTGCAGAATTATTTACAATAGCCAAGACATGGAAACAACTTAACGGTCAACAGATAAATGAACAAAGATGTGGTGTATATTATAAAAGTGAATGACAGTCACATAAAAAGAAGAAAATCCTGCCATTTGTGACTACATGGATGGTTCTTGAAGGCATTATGTTTAATGAATTAGGTCAGATTAGACAGAAAAATACTATATGATCTCACTTTTATGTAGAATCTTAAAAACCCTAAGCTCATAGAAATACAGAGTAGATTGATGGTTGCCAGGGGCAAGGGTGAGCGGGTTTGGGAAAATGGGTGAAGGTGGTCAAAGGGCACAAACTTCCAGTAATAAACTTAGAAAGGCCCGGGGATATAATGTACAGCATGATAACTTTAATTAATAATGTATTATACATTTGAAGGTTGATAGGCTACTAAATCTCAAAAGTTCCTAACCCAGGAAGACCTTGTAATTCTGTGTATGGATGTTAATTTAACTTAGTGTCATAATCCTTTTGTAATATGTACAAAGACCAAATCATTATGTTGTACACCTGAAACTAATTTAATTTTCTATGTCGACTACACCTCAATAAAAAACAAAATAATAATTGGAGACTTCAATACCCCACTCACAATAATGTACAGAACAACTAGACAGAGGATAAATAAGGAAAGAGTAGTAGTAGAAATAACACAATAAACCAATTAGAGCTAACAGACATATACAGAACATTCTACACAAGACACAGATCTGGGGTGCCTGGGTGGCTCAGTGGGTTAAAGCCTCTGCCTTCGGCTCAGGTCATGATCTCAGGGTCCTGGGACTGAGCCCCGCATCTGGCTCTCTGCTCAGCAGTGTGCCTGCTTCCTCCTCTCTCTCTCTGCCTACTTGTAATCTCTGTCTGTCAAGTAAAATAAATAAAATCTTAAAAAAAAAAAAAAGACACAGATCTAACAGACAAATATAAATTCTTCATAAGTGCACATGGGACATTTTCCAGGACATATCAGATACTGGGCAACAAATTAAGTCTTTATGTATTTTCACTATACTCATCCATACAAAGCATCTTCTCCAACCACAGTGGAATGAGGTTAGATATCAATAACAGAGGGGAAAACTGAAAAATTCACAAAACTGCGGAAATTAACACATTTTTAAAGAATAGACTCAAGAAGAAACTGCAGGGGAAATGAGCAAATACTTAAAAGACAAAAATGAAAATACAATATGCCAGAATTCAAGGGATGCAGCAGAAGATGTACGAAGGGGGGCATTCATAACTATACATACTTAAAATTTAAGATCCCAAACCAACAACCTAATATCACAACTAGAAAAAGAATGAACTAAACCAAAGCTAGCCAAAAGAAAAAGATAATAAAGATTAGAATAGAGAGAAATGAAAGAGGCAATATAATGAAACCAAAAGTTGACTCTTTGAAAGGATCAATAAAATTGACAAAAACTTTAGCTAGATGGACTAAAAAAGACAGATAAGGGGCACCTAGCTGGCTTAGGCAATAGAGCATGGGACTCCTGATCTTGATGTTGGTCATGAATTCAAACCCCATGTTGGGTGTAGAGTTTACTTAAAAACAAAACAGGACACAAATTACTACAGTCAGAAATGAAAGTAGCGCCGTGAGCAATTCTACAAAAATAAAAAGGGCTATGCGAGTATTACAAATAGCAGTATGCCAATACACTGGATAACCTATCTGGAATGGCTCAATTCCTAGGAACAAAAAACCTATGAAGATTAAATCACAAAGAAATAAGAAATTTGAATAGACTTATAACTAGTATGATTGAATCCATAATAAAAGCATCTCTAACAAAGAAAATGCCCTGAATCTGATAACTACGAGTGAATTCTATCAAACATTTAAATAAAAATTAACTGATCCTTTCCAAACTTCTCCAAAAAGTTTAAAAGAGAACACCTTGTAATTCATTTATCAGGCCAGCACAGCTTCCTACAGACCAGTATTATTTCTCAGTATTAATGTAAAAACTCTCAGCAAATTAGTAGTAAATAAAAATAAGCATATTAAAGGGATTACACATCATGACCAAGGGGGATTTATTTCTGGAATATAAGGATGGTTCAAAATAGAACAATGGATCAATGTAATATACCACATTAACAGAAAGAAGGGAAAATGCAGAAAAAGCATTTGACAAAATTTAACACACTTTAATGATAACATATTTTAAAAAACTAGAAATAGAAGAAAATTATCCCAACATAATAAAAGCCATGTATGAAAAAAGATAAGGATGTCCACTTTCACCAATGAAACATGGTTCTAGAAATTCTCAGTAGAGCAATTAGGCAAGAAATAGAAATAAAAGACATCCAAATTGGAAAGGAAGTAAAATTATCTGTGTTTACAGATGGTATAATCTTATGTGTACACAACCTCAAAGATTCCACAAAAACAAGTGTTAAATGAACTCAGCAAGGTATCAGGATACGAAATCACCACACAAAACTCAGATGAATCACTATAAACCAACAATGAACAATCTGAAAGGCAGATTACAAAAACAATTCCATTTACAACAGCATCAAAAACTATTAATACTTAGGAATTAACCTTAGGAAGGAATTTACCTTAGGAAGGTGAAAGAGTTGTACAATAAAAACCATAAAACATCGCTGAAAAAAAATTAAATTTGATATAAACAGAAACACAGCTCATGTTAATGGATTAGAAAATAATATTATTAAAATGTCGATATTATTCCCATGCAATCTACAGATTCAATGCAATCTCCACCAAAATTCCAATGAGGTTTTTTGCAGGAATAGAAAAACCCATCCTAAGATTCATGCAGAATCTCAAGGGATCTGAAATAGCCAAAATAATCTTGATAAAGAACAAAGTTGGAGGACTCACACCTCCTGATTTCAAAACTGAAAGGTATAGTCATCAAAACACTGTAGTATCTGCATAAAGACAACAGATAGATGAATGAAATGGAATAAGAGAACCTAGAAATGAACCCTCACGTGTGTGATCACACGATTTTTTGACAAGCTTGCCAATACGATTCAAATGGTGCTGGAAAAACTATCTACATGCAAAAGAATGAAGTTGGAACCTTCCCTAACAGCACATACAAAAATTACTCATATTGGATCAAACATCTAAACGTAAGACCTAAAACAAAACTCTTAAGAAAACATTGCATAAAAGCTTTATAACACTGGCTAGGGCAATGATTTCTTGGACATAGCAGCAAAAGCACAGATAACAAAAGAAAAAAATAGACAAACTGGATTTCATGAACATTTTAAAGAATTATGGGGCGCCTGGGTGGCTAAGTATTAAAGCCTCTGCCTTGGCTCGGGTCATGATCCCGGGGTCCTGGAATCGAGCCCCACGTTAGGCTTTCTGATTGGCAGGGTTCCTGCTCCCCCTTTTCCTCTGCCTGCCTCTGTCCCTCTGCCTGCCTCTCTGCCTACTTGTGATCTCTGTCAGGTAAATGGATAGAATCTTTAAAAAAAAATAAAAATAAAAAAATAAAGAACTATACAACGTAAGACACTAACAAGAGAATAAAAAGGCAACCCATAGAATGAGAAAAGATATTTGCTAATCATGTATGATAAAAGTTTAATTTCCACATCTGTAAGTACCCCTAAAGCAACAGAAGCCAAACAACCTGTTCAAAAATGGCCAAAGGACTTAAACAGACATTTCTCCAAAGAGGATAGAAGACTGACTACAACATAAGACCTAACAGTTGGCTTTTCTTATCCTAAAGCAAGTGCCTGACTTAAGCTTTGAATGCAGAGGCATCTGCTTCATCCCCTTTGAAGAAAACTATTTCTAATAAACACACTGCCAGCGACAGGACTAAAGAGCTAGGCTGCGTTCCCACACTGAGAATCCTTTTGCTTTAGAGATCTTAGTTAATTCCACTAACTGACCATTTGGGCCACTTGTTTTTTTCTCTTCCTGTGTTTATATTCTTATTCTTACATTTTAAGTTTACCAATGAAGACCGAACCCTGGAAACTCTAGACCCTCACCCTCAACACCAATAAAAGCAGAACCTAGTCCTATTCTCTCATTCCGTCTCCCTCTCTGCACTAATGACCTGATAGTGTGGACCCCAGGAGATGTCTTGTACTCCAGGGCTCGTAAATAATAAACTACTTTTTTCTTCAAAGCTTTCTAAAGGTTCTTGTTGAAGAACGTCTTGCAACCATAAGAACCACAAGGTTCAGTCCAATCATAACATAGGTTTGGAAAAGTGAAAGGTCTCTGGGAAGCTCACTGGTTCCAGGCAATTCTATTCAATAGCATTACCACAGACAGGCTGAGACTGGCCCAAAAAGATGGCGAATAAATACATAAAAAGATGATCAATATCACTAATCATTAGGGAACTGACCTCACACCTATCAGAATGGCTACTAACAAAAAAAAAAAAAAAAAGGAAAAAAAAAACAATATTGCTGAGGATGTAGAAAAATTGGAACCCTCCTGCAGTTGGCGTGAATGTAAAATGGTACAGTCACTGTGGAAAACAGTATAGAGGTGGGAGTTCCTCAACAAATCAAAAACAGATTCCAGCAATTCCACTTCTTGGTATACA
Source organism: Mustela nigripes (assembly GCF_022355385.1). Lineage (NCBI taxonomy): Eukaryota > Metazoa > Chordata > Mammalia > Carnivora > Mustelidae > Mustela > Mustela nigripes. The sequence continues at coordinate 87,195,524 of NC_081565.1, read as the reverse complement.
TCTGCAGGGGTCAAAACAGACCTCTCCCAAACTGTACCACTTTGGCATATCGATTATTTTGTGCTAAAGGCACTTGAGACCCTCCAGGATCAAGAGAAAATTTTGTGCTCCTTTAACCACAGAGAACAACTTAAAATGAGGGTCTTCTCCAGAATAAGAGTTATTAACAGATAAATTTTATCTGAGCCACCCATCTGTATGGTACGGCAAACATCTAATCACTAAACATCTGCTCTTTTTACTGCCCTGTGAAATGCATTCCTTTCCTCTGAAGTCCCAGACCCCAAGCCCATTTTCCTTCATCCAGAATGACATACGTACCTCATTTTGCTAGTCTGTTCATACCTATGTGGATTCCTTAAATGTATGCCTATTAAATTTTAATTTCTCCTGTTTTTCTGTCTTCTATTTGATTCTTAGTCCAGCTAGAAGACCTTTGAAGAGACAGGAATTCGTGCCACCCCCCCCATATCCAATAGAACAGAAAGCTGGGTCTCAAAAGAGAGATTTACACACATATGTTGATACGAGCATCATTGACAATAGCGAAAATATGGAAGTAACCCAAACAGCCACTGACAGATGAAAGGTAAATAAAATGTGGTATATTCATACAAAGGAATATTATCTGGCCTGAAGAAAAAAGGAAATTCTGCATTATGCTACCATATGGACAAACCTTGAGGGTATTATGGTAAGTGAAATAAACCAGTCACAAAAAAACAAATATGTATGAGTCCATTTATATGCAGTACCTAGAGACCGCAAACTCAGAGACAGGAAGCAGAACAATGATTGCCAAGGACTAAGGGAGTGGGGAATGACAAGTTCTAAAGTTTCAGTCTTACAAGATGAAAAGAGTAAGGGAGATGGGTGGTGGTGACAGTCTCTCAACATTATCCGTGTATGTAATACTACTCATCTGTAGGTTAAACAAAAAGTTAAAAGACAAATTTTGTTACATTTTAACACACACACAGCTTGGTCTTCCTTCTCCACCCCAGTAAAAAGTAATTGGATGTTAAACCCAAATACCCTGGACCAACATGTAATGCCTTCCACAATCTGGATTCTTCAACTTTCCCAACTGGATCATTGAGACACGATTACAGGAATGGTCGACACACTAGGGGGCTATCCTGGGCTAACAACGACATCTTGTGGCCAGTGAAGAAATCACTACTCTGCACAGTATTACTAGGCGCTTCTCAAACTTTCAAATATGCTTGTGTGGGGTGGGGGGGGATGTCTCGTTAAAATGCATATTCTGACTCAGGAGGGGGGATGGATCCAGGATCTGTATTTCCATGTAACTCCCAAGGAATGCTAATGCTGCTGACCTGGGGAGCAGCCTGGAGCAGCTCGCGTTTCAGTTCACTGACGTCACTTGTGGAGGAACACAGGTGTTCCCCGGTCACCCACTTCTCTCCCCTTCTCACCAGTTACCGCTTCTCACACTGCCACGATCCCACCCAGCGTGCCCGTGAGCATTTCCTGCTGAACTCCGCCCCCCTCTTCTACCGACTCGGGTCCAGCCAGCGCAGGAGGCTCGCTTTCTCTCTGCACCCGTGTCCAATCAGTCTCGACCGAGAAAACGAAGATCGTTTCTTCTTTTAAGCAGCTTGACTGACCGTCACAGATCCTTCCTCTCCTCCATCTTCAGTTAAGCAAAGGGGCCTGGGCTTCCCAGTGAGGATCTTGGGCTGCACACCCGCTCGTATCTAACCAACCACCCCCACCCCCGAGATGGTGGGCAAGCAATATCGCTTCCGCGAGCCTCGGTTTTCTTAACTCTAAAACAGGGCGAACGAGGACACCTTCCTCAGGGCTGTCCTAGGCATGAAGAGTGCTCATAAAGGCGGCTGTATCTCGTAGGCTGGGGTGCAGCGGCAGCCCGCCCCCGCTCCTCTGCACCGCCGGCGTCCGCCCAACCCTCAGGAGGCCCCCCACACACGTGCGGGCATCCGGCACCCGCGGAGTCCTCACACACCTCTGGGTCCCCCACACCCGCGGACGTCCTCACACACCTCTGGGTCCCCCACACCCGCCGGCGTCCTCACACACCTCTGGGTCCCCCACACCCGCGGACGTCCTCACACACCTCTGGGTCCCCCACACCCGCGGACGCCGGCGTCCTCACACACCTCTGGGTCCCCCACACCCGCGGACGCCCCGCCACGCCCGCGCAGCGCTCCCAGCGTCTCCCGCACGCTTCCGTCCTCAGTTACTTCTCAAAGGGAGCCCCACTCTCAGGGCCAGCTGCCCGCTCAGGTGCCCGCAGTGACGCACGCCAGGAAGCCGCACCGCCGCCCGCCCGGGAGCCTGCGAAGGAGACGAGCCCAAGCCCTCCGTCCTCCTCCACCAGCCCGACGCTCGGCTGAGGCGGAGTCGGGCGTGGACAGCGGAGCCCTCGGCGTCCGGGAGACGGCGGGGGGTGCGCGGCCGGCGGAGCCCTTCCCCCGTCCCCAGGGCCTGCGGGCACGTACGGAGCTCGCCCGTGGTCTTCCCCCGCCGTCCGCGGCTCCTCGCACGCCCGCCGCAGGGCCGCGATCTCAGCCTCCAAGGCGCGGACCTCGGCCTGCAGGGCGTCCATGGCCCGGCACTGACAAGCGGCAGTAACAGCTGCGCGCGCCACGCCCCGCACTTCAAGCCTCCCGCGCTGCCGGCGCAGACCATCCGGATGCTCAAAGGGGAAGACGGGCGAGCGGGACCCACCCCGCGTGCCACCCGCGCCCGCGCGCAGTATCCGGGCTCGTGGCAGTCGCTGCATTCTTTACTTCAGCAGGGCCCTAAGGGTCCCTGCACTCCGAGAGAGTTGGCTGGCTCCAACTCGAAGCCCAAGGGCGCGGCAGCCCACCCCCCTCCAGTGAACCTTGGAGCCACCCGACCGAATACGTCACTGGAGAGGCGATTCCTGGACCACGTGACTGGGGTCCTGGGACCACGTGACCAGGAGCCTCTGTATTTTTCGTCCGCTCTGTCACTTCCGCCACCCTAGTCCAGGAATCAAAAAACCCGAGACTCTGATCGTCTTTAGTATGAATTAGGGAGTTTCGGTTTGGAATCCTTTGCAGACACTGAGGGAAGGAGGACCGAGGCATCGCGGTACTCCAGACGACCGCAAACGAAATGAAGAGAACTCGGGAACTGAGCGTGGTCCCGGAACCTTAGCAGGCTGGATTGGCAATCCAGTAGGAAGGAAGACAGACTGCCCCTTTTGGGCCACGTGACTAGAAATTAGGGACCGGGGCACCGCTGGATGCGGAAGACGGCGTGGTGAGGCGTGGATTCGGGGCGTGGGAAGGGACGGGGTCGTTTGACACGAGGGAAGTGTCAGGAGTTACAGCTGAGACTAGATCTGGTTTGGAGTTGTGGTTTCACCATTAGGTCTCCGAATGGCGTTGGGAGATGACCACCCCTCTGCTTGACTGAAAACCGAGAGGCTCGCAAACTGCCTCGTACAGCGCTGGCACGTGTGTAAACAAACAAAAAAGCCTGTATTAGCTGCGGTATCCGTTGTTCTCGTTGTGACTGAAGAAGAGCATTTTGCAGGGGCTTGTGTTGTGAAAGAGCGTTGTGATTGTAGCATCTGTGTACATGTCAGAGGACTGTGAGGAGCCCCGGGCTGGAGAGCTGCCTTTTGCATGTTAACCGGCCACATCCCCTTTCTGTCAGCTGTTGTTAAAGTGAATAAATGACTGTGTGAATGAGTAAAGGAAAAACACCTAAAATACGCATAAATAAGTGAGAGGGGGTAGAGTCTAATACTGTGGTCTCGTAGAGGGAAAGAGTTTGCCCGTACCTGGGTGGTCGGTATGTGTGCAGAGGTGCTGTTCCCAAGTGTGATTGTAGAAAACAGGGATTTAGGGCTGGAGCAGAGTCTCAGGGATAAAATTTGGAAGTAAGGCAATAGGAAGTGAAACTCGGGTGCAGGCCACCAACTTGACATTAGAAGGTGCAGGAAGAGGAGTGGGGAGGGGGCTTTTTTCAGATGAGAAGAACCAAGGGAAAGAACTCTTCTAAGTAGAGAGAAAATTGTTTTTCTCACTAGAACACACGGAGTGTTTGCAGAGCCTTCATGAAAGCCCACAAAGAAGTGAAGCGCCTGTTTGTGGGTGGCCTTAGCCAGAACATTTCCAAGGCTGACCTGCAAAATCAGTTCAGCAGATTCGGAGACGTTTCTGACGTGGAGATCATCACACGGAAAGATGACCAAGGTACGTGTGTAGTCCTTCGTGGGTTGTTAAAGGCAGATAAAATTTATATCTAGTATCACAAAAGAATGGATCCCCAGAGTGAATGTTAGCCCTCACGCTGGAAGTTATATGTGTTTCATTATAAGATAACCTTTCTGTGTGTGCCAACCCCCTGCCCTGTGCCTTGAAGGTTTTCTATAAAATGTGGAACCTGCCCAGAATACATTTCTGAAATCAAAAGACTTTCTAAATTCCAAAACATCTGCTTTCTGAAATATGCAACCTTCAATTTCCAAAGCTAGAATTCTGATACTTGCTACGTGTTGGTGTCCTGCTGTATAGAATATCACTAACATACAACAATTGAAACATTTCTTTAACTGATGGCTTAATTTCTTTTGAAATAATTTGACAAATATGCTTACAAAAATGCAGCCTTTGTATCCAATGAGAACTAAACAAGATTTTTCTTTGAAAGAATAAGATTCTAAGAGTCATTAAGTTTAGAAACTTGATCATTTTACATTGTACTCTGGGTAAGAGTTTAAATAAATTATTATTATTATTATTTATTATTATTATTTTTTTTTTTTTTTAGGAAACCCACAGAAAGTCTTTGCATATATCAACATTGAAGTAGCAGAAGCGGATCTGAACAAATGTAAGATTGTTATATGCTTTTTATTCTATTTGCCAATCCATGTAACTGTGTAACTTAAAATAACTTTGGTTCTAAATCTAAACCTTAACAGCCATTTGTTAAACATCCAGAGAAATAGCTGTGGTTGAGAGAATTCCAACATCCTCCAATTCAGCAAGTTTAGGTCCATCCCATTTGGTATCAGCAGACATAGGGCAGCACGTTGCTCAAAAATGGTGTTCTCGAGGGGTGTCTGCGTGGCTCAGTGGGTTGGGCCTCTGCCTTCGGCTCGGGTCATGATCTCGGGGTCCTGGGATCAAGCCCCGCATCCAGCTCTCTGCTTAGCGGGGAGCCTGCTTCCCCCCCCCCCCCTGTCTGCCTCTCTGCCTCCTTGTGATCTGTGTCTGTCAAATAAATAAATAAAATCTTTAAAAAAAAAATGGTATTCTCGAATATTTTGAACAAGAGAACACATGTTCATAGAAACTGCCTGATAACGCATAGGCCACTGGATATCATGCCATACTCCCCCTCCCTGGTGTGTTCGTTTCTCAGGCAGCTAATTCTTGTCATTAAGCACCGTTAGGAGAGAACTTCACTGTATGCTCTCTCATAAGATGATATCCCTAAAATTATGAAATCCCTATTGGTAAGTTTAGTAGAGCTGATGAGGGCAAACTGGCCTTCAACAAAGAAGGAGGGGGAGATAATTGATACAGGAATGTGTGTGAGTGGGCACCTGGGTGGCTCAGTGGGTTAAGCCGCTGCCTTCGGCTCAGGTCATGATCTCAGGGTCCTGGGATCGAGTCCCGCATCGGGCTCTCTGCTCGGCAGGGAGCCTGCTTCCTCCTCTCTCTCTGCCTGCTTCTCTGTCTACTTGTGATTTCTCTCTGTCAAATAAATAAAATCTTAAAAAAAAAAAAAAAAAAGGAATGTGTGTGAGTTATTAGAGGCTGGAAAGTCAAGACACTGAAAAGAGAACATGCTAATGGAGAAAGAGGGCCATGAGCCTTCTTTGTTCTCCTTGGGGTGAAAAAAATTGATCTGTCATTCAGTGAGAAATAAGTAGTGGTTAAGAACACATCAGCTTTACTGTGTGACCTGTGACAAGTTGTTTAAACTAGAAGCCCCAATTTTCTTATCTAGCATATGACAGATGCTAGACAGACCTCATGGTATCACCATAAAAATTATATTGAGTAATGTGTTAGTACTTAGCATAGTACCGACCGTGTAGAAATTCTGCACATGGTTATTACTGACAAAGGTGATAGCAGGTATTGAGAAAAATCAGCTATTAGGGCATAGGAGTTGAAACACAGTTTAGTCATCTGCACCTAATTTATTTGCAAGTCACACAGCGATAATTACTATGGGGTGATAAATAAAAGTTCTATAGGATTTCATTGTCCTCCAGTTCGCTCTCTGAAATTACATTCATGTTTTATAGTTTTAGTGTGGGAGATAACCATAAAATGTTAAATGAATGTCAGGTGTTTCACCAGAGGTTCCTGGTATCACTTTGTGGAGGAATGATAAATTTCACTTTACATTTTACACATTGCTACATTCAGTCCTTCCAGGAACACTGGACAATAGAGAGCTTAAGGACTCCTGGCGTGGATGGCTCAGCTGAGACCAGGACCTAGGTCTTTTCTCTCCGGGTCGCAGTATCTTTATTCTGTGTCTCTTTTTCTTGGTGTTAATTAGAAAAAGCATATGCTGCCATGTGTTTTTGCATTGTCGTGTACTTGAGTAACAATTCTTTTCTTTATAGGTATGTCTGTTTTAAATAAAACAAAATGGAAAGGTGGAACACTACAAATTCAGCTAGCAAAAGAAAGTTTTTTGCACAGGTAAGATGTGTTCTGCATGGATTTAAACTCTATTTTGTTATATTGTAGATGGTTTTATACATTCACTTAGTTGATTTGAAACTATCAAGTAATAATGTTACTTGATATACTTGGCAAATTCACACATTACAAATAGAGCTAAAATCCTTTCAACTGTATCTCCGCATGACCCCAGGCCCACCGAAAAAGATGATGCAATGCATTTACACAGGGTTTTTTTAAGACTTTATTTACTTGACAGAGAGCATAAGCAAGGGGAGTAGCAGCAGGCAGAGGGAGAGGGAGAAGCAGGCTTGGCGGGGAGAAGGGGCTCCATCCCTGGGTCTCGGATCATGACTTGAGCCGAAGGTAGACCCTTAACTGACTGAGCCACCCAGGGGCCCCCAACATGTGTTTTAACTTCAACTATATATACCTATTTCACCTTTGTAAACTCAACCTTCTGTGGGGATGTAGAGCTTCCCCCTTTTTTTGAAATGATTGTTTTTACTCTTTCTGAAAATAGTCATACCATAGGGTACTTGGTTATCCCTGTGATGATGGACATTTAGACTTTCTCCTTCTCATAATGGATGACCCTTGAGAATGGCTCCTGCTTAGTGCATGGGTTCCTTGGGTTTATATCCACAGGGTAGTTGTTTTATCATAGGGTTATGGACATTTAACATTTTAATAGATAGTACCAAATTGCTTACGTTGACTTTGGCTGTTAATGCTAGAGTCATATAAAGACACGAAGGTGATAGGAAGTCCCTGAATGAGAGGCACAAGATTAATTGTGTAAGTGATTTAAGAACAAGACAGTGTAATAACCATTAGAGTGTTTTAAGATTCTGCAAGGTATTATTGTCAGGGAGAAAGGACTATATGAGTTTGGGAGCTTTCTAAATAGGAAATAGTTTAGGGATATATAGCTAGAGTTGATGAGATTATTCTAGGCCCAAGAAATGGCAAGGTCTGAAACAAGTGGCGAGCAGCCTACTGAAGGCTTATTTTGAAGGACTGGTCTGGTGAGAAAAGTGAGACTGTTCTTCAGCTCAAGGCCTCTGTGAATGGGGTAGTGGTGGGACTTTATCCAGTAGCAGTTCGGTGCCTGCTCTTTGTCGGAACTGAGCAGGGTGAGCATGCTGTGCTGCTGCTCAGGAGTGTCTGGGCAGGCGCACCTGAGGAGCCTGAGTCCAACCATCATTCTGGGAAGTGGAATGGAAAAGAGATTGGAGGCAAAGAGGCCCGTGAGGACTGCGCAGTGCAGCTGTCCGGGCCTGAATAAGCGGGGGGAGTTTGAACTGGAAGGTTCAGATGGCATCCTACATTCTCTTCAGTAAGAGGGTAGAAGTAATCAGGACTTGGCACATTGGGCTCTGAAAAACACCTCTTCCTCATGAAGAGTGAAGGGATTAAGGTTGGAGAAAATGCTAAAAGTAAATAAGCAAGGGAGAAAATTGAGAGGCCCTAAATGATCACTATAAAGTCAGACAGCTCTTTTTGTTTTATTTTTTTTTTATTGTGTTATGTTAGTCACCATAAAATACATCCATTAGTTTTTGAGGCAGTGTTCTAAGATTCATTGTTGATGTACAACACCCAGTCAGACAGTTCTACAGTATTAAAAATAAAAACCAAAACAAAGCACTTCATTGGTTGGTTATTTTTAACTCTCTCATTTATATATATATGTATTTTTTTATTCAGATTGGCCCAAGAGAGAGAAGAAGCAAAGGCAAAGAAAGAAAAATCAACAATAGGCAACACCAGCTTTTTAGACAAGATGGGAGTGGTGGATTTCCACATGAAAGCTGTGCCAGGGACGGAAGTGCCAGGGCACAAAGTGAGTCTCGCTGGCAGCCCGAGTAGCCCGGGAACAGAGTCCTGACACTGGGAGACCATGGGTGCCATGTCTAGAGCAGTCGCTTTTCCCCTCGCTTTGAAGCACTTAACATAGGCAGTCCTTAGCGCTTTCACAGTGCATTTACAAGTCTCGGGTAAGCACAGTGCTCCCTCGTTTTATGGGAAGAAATCAAAACCCAAGTGGAGGTAGGTCTCCCCAGGGACATCGGTGGTGAAGCATACAGGCTGGTCCCAGCTTTGCCTTTTTTTTTTTTTTTTTTTTTCCAGCTTTGCCTTTTAATGATTGTTTTTGTTCGTGGCCTACATGGTTTATGAAGGACTGATAGCTGCCCCATTCGTCCTTCTTATTTCTTTCCTCTTACACTTTTTTTGAGAACTCCCGTTTTCTCATCAAAAACAGAACCCAGCAGTAATCATGGCCCACTGTGAGTTTGATTTTTTTTAAAGTTGTGTTTATGCAGTATGGTATGGTTATTGTTTTCCATTTGTAACATATATAGTAAATGTATTCTTTTTTTTTTCTTTTAGAATTGGGTCGTGAGTAAATTTGGAAGAGTATTACCTATCCTTCACCTAAAGAATCAACATAAACGTAAAATATCCTTTGCAGTTGGCCTTTCAAAGTAACTTCTTATTTACCACAGCGATGGATACTTGCAGAAATTCACTTTATCCCACTAGAATTTCCCTGTCTCTGTAAGTTAATCTTCGATGCTTAAATATTTATGTTCATTTCTAGGCAGGGTAAGACCTAACTGCTTCCGTGTGTGAAGCAATGAGAGGTTCATGTGGGGAGGCTTGATACTAGTGAGTGACAGCAATGAAGCACTTGTACTGATTAACTCTTATGTCCCCTGTCTTGGCTGACATGGATTCAAAGCCATTGATCAAAGTGCTAAAGAAGGGCGAAGGGGCTTGGCTGTGGTTGAAGAAGGTGCTGGGGGGAGGTGAGGCATGGTTTCCATTAGTAGAAAGTGATGGGAAGAGGACCAGGCAGGAGGAAACAGTAGGTAGGAATATGCAGACAGGCAGGAGAATGGTGGGCGGAGCAGTAGTGTGCATGCTGGACGAGGAAATGCAGAGGTCTGTTCCCTTGAGAGAATGAAGTCAGATTGTCTGGGAATTCCCAGCGTGGTGGACTTGTGGACAAGCTGTAACCCTGCCTGCCATTCGGGAAGCAGAAGCAGCACAGGTGTTCCCGAGGGGATGCAGTACAGACAGCAAGTGTGGGGGAGCACGCAGCTGATGGGCAGGTTGCCGGAGATGCATAGCTGTGGCAGACCCTACTGCCCTGGGGCTAGAGAAGCAGAGATGGGTGTCCTCATTGGTCACAGCTCCTGTGCCCCAGGGCCCCTGGAGAACTGGTCACATCTGTTTCTGCTCTCCCACCAGTAGGACTAATGTCGGGGAAAGCTGACTTCCTCTCCGCCTTCCCTCTGTGGCAGCCACTGACAACAGAGAGGAGGACATTGAAGGACAGTGTGAAGCTGACAACAGACACTGCCCGGCACATCGCACGTATTTGGCACACATTCACTAGTTACCAGATGCTATTTTAGTACTTACTAAATTCCTAAAAGGATTTTTCAGGAGTGATCACTGAAAGCAACTTACACTTGCCTATTCATATGTGTTAGGAAACCAGCAAATGCTAGCTGTCATCACAGCACTTTGACATTAACTAGAATTTTTCTGGACAATGTCAGCAACAAAACAGGCCTAGGAAAGAATTATTAGCTTCCTAATAAAGACAAGATGTGGGGCGCCTGGGTGGCTCAGTGGGTTAAGCCGCTGCCTTCGGCTCAGGTCATGATCTCAGGGTCCTGGGATCGAGGCCCGCATCGGGCTCTCTGCTCAGCAGGGAGCCTGCTTCCCTCTCTCTCTCTCTCTGCCTGCCTCTCCATCTACTTGTGATTTCTCTCTGTCAAATAAATAAATAAAATCTTTAAAAAAAAAAAAAAAGACAAGATGTGGAGAGCATGTAGAATGTGGAATAGATGTTACTGAGATGGGAGAATCAGAACTATGATATGCCAGGACTGAGGAGGCAGGAATGGCCAAGGTGGTTGGAGTAAAGGACATGCAGCGCCCAGCTGTGCTCAGCTGTGTGCCCCTCTGTGCTCTGCTTGGTGATATCAGCTCAGATTTACAGAAAATCTGCATAGGTTTGCTGTTCTGCCAATTAACTGTGATGGTGCTCAGTTTTAACTCTGGACTTGGCCAGTGCCACAGACCGTAAGGGCACCTAGTGAAGTCTCATGGTGTTCGATGGAAAAGGGAGGGCAAGGTGAGTAAGTGATCAGCTCTAGGTCAAACAGTACTTCCTGTGGCTCACCACATTGATAGGTGTCCCTAAAACCTAGTGCCTGTGTTTTGTTCCTTGACTCTGGTAACATCATGAAGTATGATCCATCAAAATACTGCCACAACTTAAAGAAGATCGCAGAGGATGTCACACATGCCACCCCTGTGTCCAGCCTCACCTGGGAACTGGAAGGAGGAGATGACCCGATGAGTAAGAAGCGGCGAGGAGACTTCTGTGCTGTTCACAGCACCCCCCAGAAGAAGATCAAAGGACAGAAGAACCAGGCGTCTGCTGCTTCCCCAGCTGTGAGAGCAAGACCCCACATGGTCCCGGGGAGTCTGCATCCCACACAACAAGAGGTGGCACGGGAAGCACCCTGTGAGCGCATTACTGCTCAGTTACCCCGTGTCTCTGCTTCTCACAGCCAGAAACTTAACAATGTGTTTGTTCAGACTTCTGGCATGGGAACTACCAGGCACAGAAATCACAGGTCTGATGATGATACCGATTCTGAAGAAGAGATACGACTACTGATCGCGAGAGAGGAAAGCCTGGGGAAAACTACATGGTCGTCAGTGGGTGACTCTGCAAATGAGCCCTTTGAAGTCGTAGGGGGAGACTTCAGGTCAGGTGTTCCCAAGCTGTGTTCTGTAACAGCGGCAGGTATGGGAAAGGATTGTGACTATGATTCAGGAGATACAGATGAGATCATCGCAGCAAAGAAAAAGACTGATAAGGTCAAAAACAGTGCAGAGTTTTCACAAATGGAAAAGCCTGCACACAAGAAAACATCTGCAAAAAACAGAAAAAACTGTGAGCTTTCCGGTAATTGTGTTAAAGCACAAAAAAGAAAGACCAACCCAGAGCGAGCCATCGGTGCGCGGGTTACAGCCCAGTGCGCCGGTTCTGCATCAGAATCTGCCGAGTCTGCAGGAGACGAGGAGTACGACGCCATGATGAGAAACTGCCTCCGTGTGCAGCTCACCTTAGCTGATCTAGAACAGCTAGCTGGCAGCAACCTGCAGGTTCCAGAAGAAGATCCTGAGAGTGGGGGTGATGGCCAGGAGACCACCACCAAGTGTGACAGGACTCCAGGTGGCCTGCACAGAGCCCGGCCGTGTATCTGTCCTGAGGACATTGTGGCTGCCCTCTTAGAAGGAGAAGAGAACACCTGTGGAAAACAGAAACCAAAGGAAGACAGCGTAAAGCCAAAATTCCAGGCTTTCAAGGGAGTAGGCTCCCTCTATGGAAAGGAATCGATTAAAAAACCCTTGAAAGAGAGTGTTGCCTCTGACAATATAAATGAAGATCAGGATTCCTTGAAAGTTGGTCCTGGCAGCATGTCCATGGAGAAGGGGTCCCCACCTGCTAATGGCTCATCAAGCAAACTAACTCCTCTCCAGCGTACAAAGAAGGCAAACAACCCAAACCCAAACCAAACTCAGCCTCAAAAAAAGCATTCTACTTTCCAGAGCCAGGATCATAAGATGGTGTCCCCTAGCAGTTCAGAAGACAGAGGTAGAAATCCTGTTTCTAGTCTGTTGCCATTAAAAGATAAATCTTTAAGTCTTGGTGCAAAGACCCCCAAGGTAGGCGTTGATGAAGACTGCCACCACAGGACAGGGGAGACCGGAGAAGGCTCTGGACAGAGCAGCTCCCCGATGCCTGGGAAAGCACTGGAGGGCTCCTCCAGGAGAGATACTCAGGGAAGCAACACCAACTTCCCCCTTTCTGTGAACAGTTGGTTAGATGTTCGCGCTAAGGAGAAGCATGCTGAAGACAATCAGAAGCGTTTGGCAGCCTTGGAGGCAAAGCAGAAAGCAAAGGAAGTGCGGAAGAAGCTGGTTCATAACGCCCTGGCAGACTTGGTGAGTGCACTCCCAGTCTGGGCGCCATGAGGCCACCCTTCCTTCCCGTGAAGGTTGGCGTGCCCCTCCAAGCTCCTTGTCCCAGCACCCACTTGTTTTCATGTCGTGTCCCTTGAGTGAGAAGCTTTTGTCGCCTTGTGTCTTTAGTATATACCAGAGAAATTGAGTTTGAACTTTGTTTACTGAAAACATTCTTACTTGTTTTAATATAAAGTTTTCCTTATGCTTTCTTTTCATTTGGAAACTATAACTGGCATAATTTAGTGACATGTCCTAATGTGTCTGAATTTGCAAATAAGTCACTTGCCAGTGATACATATCTCACTAAGATTCAAGATACTGACTTTATTCATTCTTCCAACAACCATAAGTGTCTGCGAAGTCCCAGGACTTCACAGTTAGTGCTAGACTTCAAAATGAGGATTGTGGTCCCTGCCTCTGGTGGTTGTCTCACAGTGTGGTAGGCACAGGGCCCAGAGAGAAGAGTGCCCATACACCCCAGCAAGTCAGCCAGGAGGAGGGGCGGGGGCCTTCCTCAGCCTGAATCACGTCTAAGGTAGAAGGATCGGTGCAAACTGGTTGGGTAGTGGCAGGTGGGCAGGAAGGGAGTGGAAAGACATTCGTGGGAAGGGAGCAGTTTGTCGTCAGCATAACGGAGATCTGCAGAGATGAGGAGGCCCGAGAGAGGAGCGGGGCAAGTGGTGCGACAGCTGTGGAGGTTGGACTTTACTCTGTGAACATGGAAAGGAAAGGGTGAAGATTTGCTTCATGTATGTCATGGAACAGGAATCTGCACACTCTGGCTCACTGGCCATCCAGCCTGTTTTGGTACAACCTTCAAGCCAAGAATGGTTTTTACATTTATAAGGGTTTTTAAAGAGAAGAACCAAGATTATATGTGGCCTACAAAATATTTACTCTGTGGTCCTTTACAGAAAACATTTACTAGCCGCAATCTGGGCAAGATTTTTTTAGGCCATGACAAACAAGTCAAATTGGGAAATCTGGAACCAGGGAGTCTTGGGGAGGTCATGAGCCAGAACGAAGGCAGTGACAATGGGAATAGATCTAAAAGATACCAGCTAGGTCCATACTTGAAACCTGGGGACCAACTGGACATGGAGAGGAAGAAGTCTTAACGTTTCCGTCTTGGGAAACACTGTGGTTGGTGGTGTTCACTCTAAGGAAGGAAAAGGGGCCTTGGCGAGGGAAGGAGACAGGGGGCTTTCTTAAGGTGTAATGCCTTTGTCGACTGCTCTAGGATGGTCATCCAGAGGACAAGCCAACACACATCATCTTTGGCTCTGACAGTGAAACAGAGGAGCAAAGCCACCCGGGAGAGGAGCCCATGAAGGTAAGGAGCCCAGGAAGCCCATGTGGGCATTCTACCACTCTCACAAGTCCATTTCTGCCTGCTGCACACCAGGACCTCCCCAGAACTGCCACGTTCAACATCAAGCCCTCCTGAGCTGCAGTGATCCCCAGCACCCCTGACCACCACACACGAACACCAGGGACCTTAAAGTTTCTCCCCAATGTGAATCTATCCTCCACACCATCTGCCAGGTGGCATAAGTAGTAGCGGAGCCCTGCAGGAAGTGTAATAACTGCACCCATCCTCCAGCTGCACGGGAGCCTCCCGATGAGTGACCCAGGTCCTGGGAGATGCATCTGGGCTCCTGGTTCTTCAGTGTGAGAGGAAGACTGCCTGAGGAAGGAATTGCAGATGGCCTCCACTGTTAACAAAGCACTTCCGTGTGCATCTGTGTTCCAGGAGTCCGTGAACAGAGCCTCTGGGAGGCTGTTTGACAGCAGCGAGGATGAAGAATCTGGCTCTGAAGACGACAGTCACAGGTTCACAATTAAACCTCAGTTTGAGGGCAGAGCCGGGCAGAAGGTTAGTGAAGACTAAAAATAATCCTACCTGTGGGCCCTTGGTGACTGGGTTTTTCCCTCCGGGTAAGTGCAGGCTGCCCTGGAGCTTCCGGTATTTATTTGCATGGTTCGTGGGGCCGTGAGGGTATGCCAACCCTAATGTAGTGAATTCGGGTGAGGGAGGTGCACTTGGAGGGGCTCCTGTGGGAGCGCGGCCTTGGGAACGTGGCTCCCAGCTACCCGCGTGTCTGTGTAGCTCCTGGACTTGCAGTCTCATTTCGGCACTGACGACAGATTCCGCATGGACTCCCGATTTCTGGAAAGTGACAGTGAAGAGGAACAGGAAGGTAAATACGTCCCTGCCCAAACAGTCCTGATGTCAGAGCTGGGGGACCCTGTGAAGTCATCTGGTGTAGGAGAAACTGCGCCTCAAGACTTGGAACTGTGAGGCCTGTGACCCACGGGTGCTTACGCAGTCCTGCTTGAGCTTGTGGGTAGAGTTACTCAGAAAATTTCAATAGCTTGAAGCTGCCTGAAAGGGTAGGAGACAACAGCTTCCACCAAAGACCGTCTTCCTCTATCCTGCCCCTGTTCTAGGGGAGGCCGGAGGGGCCCTGGCGAGGTTGGGGGAGATAGTTGAGCAGCTGCCCTCCCTCCAGGGTGCATGCCAGGGGCGGGTGTCGGAGTCGTCCCGATGCGGCTGCGCCTCGCAGCTGTGATGCTCCCGAGGACTTCCTCCTTTGCAGCGGCTCCAGACTGTCTCTACACGACCTTGCACTTACCCTTCAAAAAAGCCTTCACCTCCCATCTGGCCAGGAGGGCGGCCCTTCCAGTGAGGTCCCTGCTTGCCTCTCCCATCTCTGGGCTTCTCCTCATACCTTTTTCTTTCCTCCCTGAGTTAATCTTTCCCTTGCCTTAGGCCTCACGGTTCGCACTTCCTGTCACCCTGCTCACGCGCGGGCTCATCCTGCCCTTCTTTCTGCAGACACAGTGAGACCTCAGGTCCCCCAAAAAGCCATTCCTTCCGCCCTGCCAGGTTTCTCGTTGCCACTCCCATCTTTTGCCTTCTAAACTTGAAATTAAAAAATAAATTGCAGCTAATTCAGAAGCAGTGGCTTCTTGTTGGAAATGCATTCTCTGATCTCGTTGAGGTGATTTTTCTGTGTAGTGTATGTTTCTGGAAACCAGGGTTCAGAGAGCAAGTTCTCCGGAGTCCACGCCAGCTTGCGCATCAGAGCGGCTTGCTCAGGTTCTCGAGAAGGCAGCAGCAGACGGAACCGTGGAGCCGGCGCTGAGTACTGTGTCATTGCGTTCGGACCTGCGGGCTCTTTGCTCACTTCGTCCAGCTCCAGCCTCTTCAGCCTGGCTGTGGCTTTTGTCCCTGTTCACTTTCACATGTTCTCTTCCCTCTGCTCCCCTCACACCATAACTCTTGTTTCTTCCTAATTCTCTGTTCCTGGTTTTCCCTTTGCCTTTAGGGATATATTCTGCCCAGGGTTCATAGGTTTCCTGTGGCCTCAGCCTTCCCTTACACATCAGAGTGAAAGTTGTTACATATTAGCACATCCATCCGGTCCAACCTAAAGTGAACTCTTCACACTCTCTTCAGTGCGTGTGTTCCTTTTGTTTCTGTTCCTATTATTTCTGGTCCCAAATTGTTTCTGTTGCCGGTACCTGGCAGGCCCTCCCATCAGGGGATCTGCTTGGTCTCGCCTGCCTTAGACTCTGCCTAAAGCTTTTCTTGATGGAGTTGAACCTACTCTCTACCTCCTTTGAACCCTTAAGACACTTGGGGGCATTTCTGTAGAGAACTTACTCAAACTAGTGCTTTATTCTGGTATCTGTTACTTGGTTGCTTGTCTTCTGCAGTGAATTCAGGACTCTGCCAGGCTTAGAGCTCTGTATGTTGGCCTGCAGTCCAGACTCATTACTTTGTTGTCTAATGTTTGTTTCCTGTAGTTGAAGAGAACAGCATTTGGGGCCACGATGTCTTGTGTGTGTAGAACCCATGGGTCTCTTCCTGCAGCACTTAATTACTGAACCAGAGACCAAGCGACTGTCTTGTAACGTGTTTTGAGTAAAAGGAATCGCCATTCTTTACCACCTGTCATCTTTAGGTTGTTATGTAATTTAAGTTAATTTTTAGAGTGGTTAAAAAACGAGAGTCTGTAATCACTGTGGTTTTGTGATTAGCATCTTGCTCTGTTGCATTTGGCGATCTTTACCTTAAGAACTTCAATTTGCCACTGAACGCCATCAAATGCAGATTTCATTTTCATAATTACAGGTGGAAATGGGGCTTTTCGTTCATTGGCCATGCGAATTCTGGATTCCCTGTGGCATTGAGGGCCATGGAGTCGGGGAGGTTGGGAAAACAGGGCTGGACTTTTCTTTGTCCTGTCTCAGTGAGCTTTGCCCATGTTTAAGTGCTTGATGATCATTTTATGATTGAGACTGCTCAAGTTACGTTTGCCAAAAGAATACTAATTCTGCCTTTCCCTCTAAGAGGTAAATGACGAGAAAACTGCGGAGGAAGAAGAACTTGCTGCAGAGAAGCTCAAAGCCCTGGACGTCATGCAGAGTGTTTTACACACCACTGTGGGCAATTCTGCGCACAAAGGATCGTTACCTGCCAAGAAATTTAGGTGTGATTTATGTTCCATCCTGCTCCACCCTGTTTCCCTTTGACATATGTACCTTTTGAACTCAGTTTAAAACTAGGCCATTTTAGACATCCTGGGGAGGGCAGTTGGCAAAATATATCAGACCCTAAAAACATACTTACTGTGGACCCAGTGGCTCACTTCAGGAAACTAACTTTGAATTTTTTCTCTATTTTTGTTGTTAGATGTCATAGCAATATTGCTTTCAGTAGTGAAGCAGCTGGACAGTGGTTTAAATATTAACTGTAGAACTATATAAGTGTAATTTTTTATTATAGAAAATTTTAAACACATTATTTATAGAGACTGGTGTATTGAAAGACCTGTACACCAGCTTCTACAGTCGACAACGTGATCAATTTTCCTTTCTTTTGTTTTTTCAGGATTTTTCTTTAAAATAAGCTCTACACCCAACAGGGGTCTTGATCTCATGACCCCAGGAGCAGGAGTCACGTGCTCTACAGACTGAGCCAGCCAGGAGACCCCAGTTTTCCTTTCTATACTTTTAATCACTTTTCCCACTAAAATACTTTATGCAGATCCAATTTTATTTGTATTTATTTCAGTATCTGTAAATTAATTTTTAATTAAAAGATTCAGGGAAACTCAAAACTGGGTAACTTAAAATACCACTTTATAACAAGATCCTGATACTTCATGTGATTTTTGTCTTGCTCAAAAATTGGAATTGTCCCAATGTTGAATTATAATTTGCTATTAATTTTTTGCATTAGGTTCTGATTTCTCTCTGCCAGCTTACTCCTGTCTGTTGTTTACACAGGGATGTCATACATTACGATCCAACGAGGCATGACCACGCCACTTATGAAAGGAAGAGCGATGATAAACCAAAGGAAAGGTAAATCAGCTGCTTCTCTCTGTAGCAGGATCATAGGAATTAATCTCATTTGAGACCCTGAGAGAAATAGATAGTAACCCATACCCATCCATTGGTCTGCATGGTATTTAATGGAAGACCACGGAGGGAAGAGTTAGAGTGGAATTATTGCTGTGGTAGAGAAAAGTCGTACTTTGAAACAAAGGAATCTCCCGCATGTGCTTGACATGTGCTCCTGGGCTAGTGTGGTGCCCCCTCCTTGAATTAGTTTCTCATGGCTGTTGTAACAAGTCACCACAGACATACGGCTGAAAACCACAAAAGTTATTTTCTGGCATTTCTGAAGGCTAGGAGTCTGAGGTCAAGGTTACTGAAAGAACTATGTTCTCTCCGGAGGTTCGGAGGCAAACATCTGTGTCGCGTCTCTCTCCTGGCCTCAGGTGATCACAGTAGTTCGTGGCTGCATTTCTCCATCTTCACATGGCCACCTTTTCTCTATTATAAGGACACTTTGATTTAGGGACTGCCTGGATAATCCTGGATAATCTCTTGTTTACATGGTACTTCACAACTCTGCAAGGACCCTTTTTCCGAATAAGGTCATAGTCACAGGTTTTAGAAATCAGTGCCTGGACGTATCTTTTGGGGGGCACTGATTGAGTCCACGACATGCTCCAGTGTGGTAGAGCTTCTGTTTCCCGTGCCTGCGCGGTCGCACCGTCAGTTTCATGAATACGGCAAGTCCGCGGAGCAGCCAGTAACCCTGCCTGGCTTAATGCCTTCGCTTCCCCATGGGTAGAGTCAGTAAAGGCAGTGTGCTATCCTGAATCGGGTCCGGGAGCAAACAAGACCTTCGGTGGAGAAGCAGGAGATGAGAAGGAGGCTTGGGTTTAGTTAATAGTAGTGGATTGAGGTGAACCTTTTAGTTTTGATGACTGTGTCATAGTTACAGAAGATGCTGCCAGGAAACTAGGTGAAGGCTATTTGGGAATGGTGTCTTTCCCTAGAGCAGGTGACCCCAAAGAGGAGGAGGCCACAGTGTATTTTATGACCTAGTCTTAGGTCACACACTGACAATCTGCCTTATAAAGTTTTCTTGAAACAAGTCACCAAGTCCAACTCAAATACTTCGATGAGGGTCGGGGGCTTGGAAACAACTCCTCTTAAAGGGAGAAGTAATGGGGAATGTGTGAGCATATTTAAAACTGCCGTAAACCACCCACTGGCCAGGTTGTTTACATTCCTGCCACATGCAGAATATGCTCACCGCTCCCTTGATGGCCCAGAAACCTCACTGTTACAATAGCTATTCAGAAGCTGGGGCGCTGTCACCCACATAAGACCTAGAGGCAAATGAGGCCTAATGAGTACAGCACCATGAGTGCAGTCCCTCTGACCAGAGACGAGAACTGTGAACTAGAGGACAGGTCACCTGTCCCTCTGTGAGCACACAGTGGTAAGGCAAGCACAGGGTGGCCGCCAGAAGGCCTGCTGTTCACCTGAGGGAAGCAGAAGGCACGGGGTTCACTGGTCCATAGCAGCTCTGAAGTCCACACCAGGAAATGTGGGGACTTCTTCTTTTTTTTTTCTTTTTTTTTTTTAAGATTATTTATTTATTTGACAGAGAGAGATCACAAGTAGGCAGAGAGGCAGGCAGAGAGAGGAGGAAGCAGACTCCCATCCAGCAGAGAGCCCGATGCGAGGCTCAATCCCAGGACCCTGAGATCATGACCTGAGCCAAAGGCAGAGGCTTAACCACTGAGCCACTCAGATGCCCCCATCACCCAGTGTATGCATAGTATGCATAGTATGGCTCAGCGGCTTTCAGGAGATTGCCTGCAGGTTGGCCCATGCACATGTCTGTTGGCTGGAGGCCTTAGTTCCTTGCCTCTTCATTTGGCTGTTTGTGTGCCCTCCCAGCAGGGCAGCTGGCTTCCCCCAAAGCTGCTGATCTGTACAGGGGAGTGCAAGGAGAGCACTGCGGTACCTTCTGTGACCCTCAGTAGTCACACACCATCTCTTCTGCCTTAGTGCACGCCTCAAGGGATCATGAGTCCAGCCCAACACCAGGGAATGGGGGGATTAACTTCCACATCTTAAAAAAGGATCAAAGGATCTTTGGACCACTTTTAAAACCACCACATGGTGCCTCAAGGATAATCACATGGAATTGCCTAAAGTATACCATTTTTCATAGAGCTCAGTTCCATAGGCATCTCGGTCTTAAATCCTAGCCAGGTTGGTGTTTTAAATGAAGTATTACAAGTTTCTATCCAGGGCACCTGGGTGGCTCAGTCGGTTAAGTGTCTGCCTTCAGCTCAGGTCATGATCTCAAGGTCCTGGGAACGGGCACCATGTTGGGCTCCCTGCTCAGCCAGGGAATCTGCTCCTCCCTCTCCCTCTGCCTGCCGCTCTCCCTGCTTGTGCTCTCTCTCTCTGTCAAATAAATAAATAAAAATAAAAATCTTTAAAAAAAAGATTCTTTCCATGATATAGTCTACCCCAATAAGAACCAGTTAGGTTAACTTACTATCTTGTTAACTAACTTTCTTGTTATAATAGTTATAGTAGTTATAATAGTTAACTATCTTGTTAACTTACTATTTTAGGTAATACAGTTAGAATATTGGCCCAATATTACTCATGATATGTGGAGTGGAGTCTAATAGGAAAAAGGATTTTAATCATTAAATACCTAAAACTCAATATTGGCAAACAGCCATGTAACTTTTTGTCTGAGATCGAAGAGAAAATAAATGCAGAACAGGTTTATAGTAACATCAACATTTCATATCAAGACAAAGTAGACGTAGCATGTTTATAATTCACTCCTAAAACTTAATTATGACCAAAATTTTCACACCAATTTTGTAAAACTCACAGAATTTTAGGACTTAGAAGTTACCTGGTTTAGCGTGTTTGTTTTGCAGGTGAGGTTACAGGCTTAATGCTGTTAAGTGATTTTCTTAACGCTAGTATCTTAGGTGTGATTTCTGGAATGTAGTTCAGAGAATGGAGGAGGGTATAATTCATGTGTGATACTTGGAGCTGTTTGATGTAGTTTTGTGTATTAAAAGCTTACTGGTCTGGGGCACCTGGGTGGCTCAGTGGGTTAAGCCGCTGCCTTCGGCTCAGGTCATGATCTCAGGGTCCTGGGGTCGAGTCCCGCATCAGGCTCTCTGCTCAGCAGGGAGCCTGCTTCCCCTCTCTCTCTCTCTGTCTGCCTCTCCGTCTACTTGTGATTTCTCTCTATCAAATAAATAAATAACATCTTTAAAAAAAAAAAAAAAGCTTACTGGTCAAGGTTCTGCTTTTATGAGTAGAGTTTTATATGTGGATCCTCTTGGTTGTTGAAAGAATGGGGTTCGTTTTCCAGGGTGTTCTCCTAATCTCTGGCAGCTGATGGTCTCTTTGTGATGCACTTGTCTGTAAATGTCACTGCAGTAAAGCAAAACGGAGGAAGAAAAGGGAGGAGGCCGAGAAGCTGCCCGAGGTGTCTAAAGAGATGTATTATAGCGTTGCTGCGGACTTAAAAGAAATATTTCAAACTACAAAAGTTACCAGCGAAACAACAGACGACACACCCTCCAGTGAGAATCATGATGGCAAGAAAGTTGACATCCACCACCCCGCCACTCCAACGACAGGGGCCGAGGAGCCTGGCGGGTTCACATTCTCCTTTTTTGATTCAGACGCTAAAGAAGAAAAGGAAGGTACTTTAAAAAAATTTTTTTAACATTTTCACTTCAGGCAGCTTGCACATAATGGATTGAGTCTATGTTAAGTGTATGACATAACATTAGCTGAAGAAAGAATTATTTTCTTCCACCTAAATGAACAACATGAGATTCTGTATCATATGGTCAAAACAACATGCCAGGAGCTGTGTCTAACAGCAGGAGATTGTTTTTGCACTTAAATGAGCAAACGTCTAGTTAGATACCACGCGAAGGGAAGCCCAGAGTAATGTGCAGCATTCCTTCTTCCGAGTGGAAATAATCATGAGGAAGTACATAGTAAGCTCTCCGATTAAACAGCTTCATGCCTTACATGCAGTTAGAAAAGCCAAGACTTGTAGAAAGCCAGTGCTGCCTGGAAGGGAAAGGAAGAAATAGGCCACCTTGCCTTTATACAGGTCCACTATGTCATCGATACATCAGTCCTTTCAGACTTTGTCTTTGGAAACATGCCAGAAACCTGGAGAAAAACAGAAACAGCAGTATGCACAAGTTCGCATTCCCTTTCAGGAGGTTTCCCTTAAGGCAACATGAGCCGAAAGTTAAATGCCTGTTAACTTAGAGATAGTCTCCCCTGGTAAGGGAGACTGCTTCTCCTCACTTGGTGCTCACGATGGAATGCAGCTTTCCTGGAAGTTCACTGTAAAAAGCAGGTTGTCCACATCCCGGAGAGTATGTGCGCACCTAACCACAATGTGTGCTGCATTAAAGATGAGCAGTTAACGGTAGCGCCCTCTGTTAGCAGCTAAGTCTTTAGTGTCAGTTCTGTGGTCCTCCAGCATGAGGTGCAGAGACCCAGTGTTTCAGAATTTGGGCAAGTGAGATACAGTGACGCATCATGTGCCCTGCTCTGTTGTCCCCTGGAGCGCCAGGATCAGTTGCATGCTGCTGAGCAGAGCTGGCGTAACGCTGACTGTAATTCCTACAGCCGAGAGCCATGTGTGAGAACCCTGAGCACTGAGACCCCTCAGTGACCTGAGAGGTGTGAGTTTGGTGCTTCGGGAGCCTGGGGCACTGTCCACAGCTTTTTCAGCAGTTCTGGAAAGAGGGTTTAGGAATTGAAAGTGTACACATAAGTTCCTTTACTCATTGATGAATAAACGGGGGACAGGGACACCTGGTCTCACTTCATCATGCTTTATTTTAGGCATCTCTTGCTAGCACAGGTGCCTAGCACCCTTTTGGCTTCTTTTAAATTATGTTGCCTGTTTTTAAACCTTTGGTTCTTATGTCTTTTTATACTGTTAGTATATTCCTAATCAGATCACCCTGGCAATGCCAAAAAATAAGACATCTTCTCAATTAATATTTGAAAATTTAAAAAGATACTATTTTAAATTAGTGGTTAAGATCCTGGACACTTAGAGATACATGTGCATGGTGAAAGTGACCAAACGACTGTGTTCAGCTACAGTCCTGCCCCCTTCCATTGTCATAACAATACAGATGCCTACAGAGCTGAGCCGGTGAAAACAGGGAAGGTTGTCTGGCAGGGAGCCCCTCGATTCCAAGACAGCAGCTCTGAAGAGGAAGATGTTGCTGAAGAAGAAACGGAAGGCAGGAAGCCCAGCCCCAGGTAAGCAGTTTCTCACAGCATTTTTAACACCTGAGTTAGACATGCTGATACAAGTATACAAGATAGCTTCATTTTCTTCTCAAGTCCTTCAGAGTTCTTGAGCCTTTTTGTGACAGAGCCTGTTTCCTCTTCTTCAGCCCGGGTAGCACTGGGTGGGGGTATGAAGATCTGGGTGTGGAAGGAGGATCCTGGAGCTGTCCCACGGGAAACACGGGCAGATGGGGTAGTAATAGTGGGATGAGACCGTGAGCAAGCAGCATGGGACTTAAACAGCTCTTGTTACCAACCGTTCAGATACAAAAGAAGAATGTTGAGTAGAGAGCGGGTGGAGTCATTTTAAATCAGGGCAAAATGAGCAAAACGTAAAGCAGATCTATTTAAGGAATAGTTCATTTATATTTTCAGTGTGAACATTTCATCTGAAAGACTGAAATTAACCCAGGTCTGTCTGTCTGTCTCTCTCTCTCTCTCTTTTTTGCTTCAGAGAAGCATCATTACCTGAGAAAGAGACCACTAGATTTTTCTTTTTTTCTAAGAATGATGAAAGACTTCATGGTAAGTACATTTCTCCTTTAAATGGTAGAGGACAGGAAATGGCACCGTTCTCACACTGCACATTCCAGGAGAGTCACATGCATCCAGGAAAAGAAGTATTTGGCAAAAATTGTGATCCTTTGAACTATCGTGTGGTTTAGCCATCCCTATTAGACTGATGCCGTTGGCTTATTAAGCCCTAGAAGGCTGAAGGCTCCAACTCACCCTCCCTTCCTCATTCAGTATCACAAGAACTTCTTTGTTATGGGGACCTGCTTAGATGCTAGACGTGCAAAATTCCTGTTTCTAGGACCCTGAAAGTTCAGGCTCTTGGTGAACTCCTAAAACCCTAGCACAAACAAAAACCAAGATACATAATGGTAAATAATACATAAACAGTAAGTTTATGCTGTGTAAGCAGTGCTACATTTTCATTTTGTAAAAGACAAAATATTCTTAAAATTAGTATAAATTGGGGAAAAAAATGGTGTGAACTAGAATTGAAGCCCTTGATGATGCCAGTACTAGCATGCCATCCATTTTAAAGGCATTAATCTCCCACCTTGTCTTTTTCTTTTCCCCTAGTAGGTTCTGATTTATTCTGGAGAGGAGTGGGAAATAACATTAGCAGGAATTCTTGGGAGGCCAGAACAAACAGCTTGCGGATGGTGAGTACCTCCATATTGATGGTCTCCTACCTAGATAATGGTGCTATCTTTGTTTTAATATTTTTCTAGTGTAAGAGAGTAGGGGTAAGGTGTGAACCTGAGACCATGATTTAAATGCTCATCGTGCGGGACGGGGCATGGTTTAGGTCGGGCCACACCTGATACAGGTTAGCAATCTGCAGAGCAGCCAACTTAGGGGCCTGATTTCCAACCATCCTTGTTAAGTAACAGTAAATCATGAGATTTGTGGGAGATTAAAATATACTTTCAATTGCAGGCATTTAAAAAGTTTGAATATTCCCTGTTCCTTCAGAGTGAGCACTCCCATAATGTTTTCCATAATCCTCACATTGAATAATTCAAATTTTACTTGATAGTTATTGAACACCTTGAAAATGATTTAGATTTATTTTTAACAAAGGTGTCGTGTTTTTATAGGACTGCCGAAAGAAACATAAAGATGCCAAAAGGAGAGTGAAACCAAAATAATAACGGTCAGCATTGGTTTTGATATGAATGTGAAGAAGGCTCACCTATGGAATTTGGATGATACAGAAAATAATCTTCAATAAGAAGAATCCACAGTGAAGGAGTATTCAAAATCTGCCTGGTCGATATAACTCTTTTAATGTGGATTTCCTGTATATCTCTACCTAAGGAATTCTTCAGAAAATTTAACCTGATCTTTTTTTAAAATAAAGCACAGGATAATCCCCCCCAATACTTTTTATACAGAATTTTTATGCTATCCTCAGTTATGCTAGGTATTTCTGATGCAAGGTTTATGTAACATCTTTTTAAATGTGTGGGTAAGAGCACTTGTGTTTTCCAAATTTGGCTTTGTGTGATTTATCTGCTACTTGAAATATTTATTTTTGATTGTGTAGAATATACTTTACCTCCATTTTGTCCTTTTAAAAAAAAAAAAAGAAGTTGAATACAAATCAGTCTGAGTTCTGTACTTGTGTCCTGATGAACAACTAACTGAAATGCAAGACATTTCAGCCAAGCATCATAGAAGAGTTCTGTGAGGACCAGGGAAAGATACTAAGTTTTCCTGTTCTTGGCCTCCAGGAATCATTAAGCCCCAAATTCCAGTTTGACCAGAGGCTTATGAAGAATCCAAGTTAGTTGTCAGGACTCTTGAGTCCAAAGAGGGAAGCAGATTTAACATCTCCTTAAATCAACCTGGTTAGGATTCAAGACAGGTACGCCAGTCAAACCACTCTCTTCAGAGTTGTGTTACAGAGACAGCCCCCAGGGATGGTCCTTGAGCCCCAGTGTGTATATCTGGAATTAAAGTATTTATTAATTTATATCTTTTTTATTTTATTTTATTTATTTATTTGACAGAGAGAGATCACAAGTAGGCAGAGAGGCAGGCAGAGAGAGAGAGGAGGAAACAGGCTCCCTGCTGAGCAGAGAGCCTGATGCGGGACTCGATCCCAGGATCCCGAGATCATGACCTGAGCCGAAGGCAGTGGCTTAACCCACTGAGCCACCCAGGCGCCCCTATTAATTTATATCTTAACCGATTATAGAGGGCCGTGATGTCATCTTGTCTATTGACTGTTGTGTCCCAACTACCTAGAACTGTGTCTAGCACATAGTGGTTGCCCAATACATTTTTTTTTCTTTCAAGATTTAAACTGTAGTTCACGTGTAGTGTAGTATTACTGTCAGGGGTAGACTTGAGTGACTCATCAGGTCTCTCTAATACCCGGTGCCCATTATACCAAGTGCCCGTCCTCTCTCACCTCCCCTCCAGCAACTAAGACAGAAAGGAAGGCCAACCATAACAGACTCTTAAATCCAGGGAACAAACTGAGGGCTGGTGGTACGTATATTTTTGAATAAACAAGTCCAAAGAACTATACAGCTGAAGAGTCTTTGGGGATTCCTGTGTTTCCAAGACTTGACAGAAAATAGAAGAACCACCACTCAGCAGGACAAATAATCCAAATGTTGCACCTTCTATTCATGTAGATTACATTTATACATTCCTCCTGCTGCATAACAAGTCATCTCAATAAAATAATTTTGCTCACAAATAAAGCAATTTGCTCCAGACTCATTTGGCACCCCTTACGCCTCCTCCCCATGGTGTCAGTGGAATGGCTCAGCCAGGGCTGGAGAATCCACTTCTAAGATGATTCACTCAGTGCCTGTCCCTGCGTTTCCTCCCAGGTGGCAACTAGGTTTCAGAAGCAAAAGGTGCCAGTCTCCCTCCACTATATTCTGCAGGTCACAACATACAGCCCAGCCAGAACCAAAGAGAGAGGAGACACTGTCACCTCTCAGTGGGAGAAGTATCAAGGAATTTGGCCATATTTAAATCTGTCACACCCTCCATCTTCAAAGCAGACAAGTGATGTCAAATATTCCCTATTCCTGCTCCCCAGATACAACCATCTTCAACAATTTTTATCTGTGACCTCTGGTATTTCTCTCCATATCTCTACCTAACATGCTTATGCTCTGATTTCTTGGTTTTTCTTTTTTTTAAGATTTGATAGTGAAAAAAAAAAAAAAGATTTGATAGTGAGTGTGTTTCCACGTGCAGGCACAAGTGAGACGGCAGGAGAGAGACCATCTGAAGATTGTACACTGAGCACAGAGCTGGGTGCACGGCTCTATCTCACCAGCCAAGATCAGGGCCAGAGCTGAAATCAAGAGTTGGGCAATTAATTGACTGTGCCACCCAGGCGCCCCTTCCTGGTTTTCGTTTTAGACATTGTGTTTTGACTCCTACTCTAACAAGTGAGGGGTCAACTCTGAACCAAGTTGTGGATTTTGACATTTAACTTTTTTCCCACTTGCTCAACTTCTTTCTGGATTTAGGCTTATACCTTTCAACAGTAACAAAATGTTTCTCAATCCAACTTTGAGATGATCAGACATGTCATTCCCACCTTTTTTCTTGGACACGTCTATCTGTGAGTCTTCTATCCTGCTCTAATCTGGAGTGTCTGGACAGATGGTAAAAATGAACTGCACAAAGCAGAGTACTAGTAAGATGAAGAAATACCACTAGTAAATGTTCCTGCCTAGAGGGTTTCCCATTTCAGCGATGCAGTGAGACCCTGACTCCGCCTGGAATGTGACTGTTGAATGAATGCTTGCACAAAATTTTTCAAAGTGTTCTTATAGGTGCTATGCTTTCTACATAGTCTCAGGTGATTATTTTCTGTCCCTCTAACGGATGCAGTAAGCTGCTACAGAATTATTCTGCACTTTGAAGGCTTAAACTTCCCTTCACAGTCTCTGGTGCCAAAGCCTGAGGTCCGCTGCTCTTTGCGTGGCTCCTGCTTCCCTTTGGTTTTTAACTAGCGGATCCAGAAGGTGCCGGGCCGACCCACAGCAGTGATAATAAACTGTAAACGAGTAGATCGATAAAAAAGCAAATACTCTTTGTTTTCATCACAGGAAATGTTAAAACAGCAATAACTAAATCTGGTCAGCAGGCATTTCCTTCCCTTCGTTCTGTTAACTTGTGTGCATGGGGCCCTTTACCATAGCTTGTGCGGGAGGATGCAGGGGACTCCGGAGGGGCTGCGGGGCCCAGCGATTGCCAGCCCTTCCCTGAGGACAAGCCCCGCGGGCGGCTCGGGGCCCCTGGCGCGTACCTCCCGGCCAGTGCGCACAACTGTCTCAGCCCCAGGGCCCTGCGCCTTCCCCGACCCCGCGGTGCCGGAGACGGTGTCCCGCTGCAGGTCTTTCCCGCGGTGACGGTGCCCGCCGCAGATGTCCGCGACCCTAAACCTTGCAATGGTCACTCAGGTCGGGGCCGCACCACGCGCGTAAAACGCGCAGTTAGCGGGCGCAACAGCAGCGACCCCCGCGCCCCACAGTCCGCAGCCCCGAGCAAACTTCGCGCCCGACAACGCCCGCAGGAAGCCGTTCAGCCGCGGAGCGCCGCCGCCTTCCCAGCGCACACCGCTGCGCTCGTCAGGTGGGCGGGCCGGAGCCCTCGCGACCAATCGGGGCCCGGGTTGTTGATGGGTGCCGGAGACTGCACGCTGATTGGCCGGAGTGGACCGGCCTTCTCCTCTCCGCCCAGCGCTGTCAGAGCGTTGCATCACCTCTGGACGCCCGGCGGCGGCGTGGACGCGGCTCTTTCCTCGTGCGCCTGCACGGGGGCCTTTCAGGTACACCCCCGGCCTGCTCGCAAGGTCGCCCCAGGTAGTCCTCGCCCTGCCTGCGGGCCTCTGTTGTACCCTCGCCTTACTTATGAGGCTATCTGGTACCCCCAGATTACCCCGCCCTGTCCGCAGGGTCGTCCCTGGTCACCCCGCCTTGCCCGCAGGGTCTCCTCTGGTAAAGCTCCCCCCGCCCCGCCCTGCCCGCAGGGTCTCCCTACAAAGCCCCCCTCCCTGCCGGCAGTGGCGCCCCAGGTCACCCCGCCCGCCGTCCTGCCCACGGGGTCGCCCCAGGTACCCCCGCTCTGCCTGCTGGCGTGATTGGGTGACGGCGAGAATTTGTTGTGGCATTTCAGAATGTGGGGAAATGATTTGACGATCGGGGCATTCCTTTGAAAAAAATCTTGTCTTAGCCCGCGGGAAGGAGGGTTTATTGCCAAGGACCTGGGGTTGGTGGTGAGTAAGCACAGCATCCCGGCGGAATATGCAGTGTGCCTGGGGCATGCGCCCGCAGCCGGGAGCAGGAGGACAGTTTTCCTGTGGGGTTTGTAGCGGGGAGAAAGAAGGCTTCTCAGGAGCTGCCCCGAGCTTGGGGCCTGGAAGCTGAGTCGGACTTGGAGGAGAGGTTGAGTCTGAAGGACCCTAGTAAGTACGGCAGGATTTGGAAGTGTGTGTGTTGCTTCAGAAGAGGGGAACTTGCGGTCACTGCAACTTTAGGGTGTGCAGGAAGCAAGTGGGAGATGGCAGCCTCCAGCCTTATGAGTTTTTGGTGTTGAATAAAATGGTGTTGGGAAGGAGTCCAGAAGAGAAGAGGGGGTTTTGTTTGTTTGTTTGTTTGTTTAATACAAAGGTGAGGCTTAGTTTTAGCATCAGGTTTTGCATAAAGATCAGGAGGGATGAAACTAGAGGTAAAGTAATTGATTTAGGAAATTCCTAGTAGTATCATGAGCTTTTTTTCTTTAAAGATTTTATTTATTTGACAGAGAGAGAGAGAGATCACAAGTAAGCAGAGAGGCGGGCAGATAGAGGGGAAGGCAGGCTCCCGCTGAGCAGAAGGACAGGATGCGAATGGATGCAGACCCAGTCCCAGGATTCCAGGGTCATGACCTGAGCTGAAGGCAAAGGATTTAACCCACTGAGCCACCCAGGCGCCCCTTATCATGAACTTTTTTTTTTTTTTTTAAGATTTTATTTATTTATCAGAGAGAGAGAGAGAGGGGAGAGAGTGAGCACAGGCAGACAGAATGGCAGGTAGAGGCAGAGGGAGAAGCAGGCTCCCCTCCAAGCAAGGAGCCCGATGTGGGACTCGATCCCAGGACGCTGGGATCATGACCTGAGCCGAAGGCAGCTGCTTAACCAACTGAGCCACCCAGGCGTCCCTATCATGAACTTTTAAAACAAAGTATCAGTAGGGGCTCAGTCCATTGAGCATCAGGCTCTTGATTTCAGTCCAGGTCATGATCTCAGGGTCGTGCACCTGCACTGCAGGTCCATCTCTGGGCTTAAGTAGAGTCTACTTGAGACTCTCTCCATCTCTCTCTCTCCTTCTGACCTTCACCCCACTCACACTCTCTGTCTCTCTCAAATAAATAGATAAATCTTAAAAAAAAAAAAAAAAGTGGGGAGGAATTCCAAAGCCAATCCTCTTAATCATTGTCTTGTGCCAGGAGGAACCGCAGAGTGGGATATGTTGAAAAGGCAGGTGGGAGGAGGAGTATTGCTGATGGAAACTAAGGACGCTGGCCAAGAGATTCCTTCAGACCATGGGTGTCAGCACACACTGGAGGATAGGCAGTAAGAATGCTTCTGCAGGCAGGGATTTACCGTTGAACTGGAGAGTGTGAAGAAAAACCACACGGTTTAGGATAGGAACAGACTCGGGAGGGGAATATTAGTTCTGAAAAAGGGGATTGATAAAAGCCTTAGAGAGGAGGGTGCATTAGTTAAGCTAGGTAGTGCTAAGAGTATGTGGGGTGAGTTCCAGAAGCATGAAAGTAGTAGATCAGGAAAGTGGTTTTTGTTTCTCAGTGTGATGTTCCTGGTGCTTGAGTATTGTAAGAGAAAGGTCAGGAGGAAAAGTAGTAATTTGGGGTAAGATCATGGTGGCCTTGAGTGCCCTATTGAAAAGTCTGTACAGAATATTGTTGGGAGAGAGGAGTTACTGAATTTTTTTTAATACAAAAATGGTACTTTCAGAGCTGCTTCTTAGGAAGTGGAATATATACTGATATACAGTATTTATTTTTCTCTTTATTTTAAAAGTTTTTGTGATAAAGTTAAAACATCCCGAGAAAAGTGGTGTGAAGTAACAAAGATTTGTTCTTTCATGCTCCCTAGCCCCTGCCATGGTAGGCATAGTGAAGGTTGATGCATAGCCTTCTAAATTCAAATACAAAATTACTTAAACATAGATTTTATTTACTTACGTATGTTTTAAGTCTCTTAAAAATGATAATACGCGGGGCGCCTGGGTGGCTCAGTGAGTTAAGCCTCTGCCCTCGGCTCAGGTCTTGATCCCAGGGTCCTGGGATCGAGCCCCGCATCGGACTCTCTGCTCCTGCTTCCTCCTCTCTCTGCCTGCCTCTCTGTCTACTTGTGATCTCTCTCTCTCTGTCAAATAAATAAATAAAATCTTAAAAAAAAAAGATAATATGCATAGTATAAATAGTTAGAGCTATGACCTCCTTTTTTTCCTTTCTCAATATAAGGCAGTATGTATATTTGACATATTAGGATTATTTTTAATGCCTACATGGGACTGATGTGCCATAATTTATTTTAGCCACTTATTCATGGATGTTCAAGTTTTCAAATATTTCTCTATATGCTTCAATCTTTGTCCATATTTTATACATTTGTGTAAGTATATCTGTGGGGTATATGTTAATAGGATATGACTCAATTGAGAAAGAGCTGGAGATAGACCCACCTCTGGGATGAGATGTGACTTACTGTGACATAATATGAAGACCTGGGGAGGCAGAAGAGGGAACAGAAATAGACTTAGAGATCAGATGCACATGACTTTGGTGATCAGTTAGATGTGGAGATTATCTGGTACTATTAAGGGGACTCAGATTTCAGATAATGGGAAGGAATAGTGAAACTACTAGTACAGTGGAATTAAAGACAAGCAGATGTTGCAAGGAAGTGCATGGATTTTTTATTTTTATTTTTAGAAGAGGAGTGGGAGAGAGAGAATCTTAAGTAGGCTCCACACCCAGGACAGAGTTCGCTGGGGGGCTCAGTCTCACAACCCTGAGATCATGACCCAAGCCAAAATCAAGAGTCAGATGTTTAACTGACTGTGCCATCTAGTGCCCCATCGGTATTTATTTGTAAAGTATTTTGGTATGCATTTCTAAGATCTATTGAAGTAAACACAAGTAAAAGTCAAGGAGATTATCTAGAAATTTCTGAACAGGTCTGGAAGAGTCTAGAATACGGAAAGTTGGAGGGCAAGGGTTATGGTAAGAAAGAAGAAGAAGAGATCTTTTTCTCTTAGCATGACCTGGTGATTAATCTTTCTCCTCCTTCTGCTCCCCACACTCCATGCCCTGTGGTTACTGGACGCTGTTTGCAAGTACAGCTCTCCAGTGGATGTGAAGGGCCAGAGCAATCCTGTGATGTATGCGTGGGGGCTGTTTCTCTCAGCAGCCGCCACAGCCCGGTCACTGATACATAGCTCCTCCCTGTGCTGTTACGTTGAGTCTTTGTGTTTGGCATAATAATTCACTGATTCTTAATTTGGGGGGGAATAGAAACTCCCTAGAAAGTTTTTTTTTTTTTTTTAAAGATTTTATTTATTTATTTGACAGAGAGAAATCACAAGTAGATGGAGAGGCAGGCAGAGAGAGAGAGAGAGGGAAGCAGGCTCCCTGCTGAGCAGAGAGCCCGATGCGGGACTCGATCCCAGTACCCTGAGATCATGACCTGAGCTGAAGGCAGCGACTTAACCCACTGAGCCACCCAGGCGCCCCCTAGAAAGTTTTATAAAACTTATGACCCTTTTTCACCAAAAACGTAAGTCTCACTTTCTAAAAAAAAAAAAAAAAAAAAAAAAATTTTTTCAGATAGAAATTCCTGAATAATGATTAGAACAGTTCAAGAGTAGTGACTTAAAAACTGTACTGTGCGTGCTGATCCCCTAGGATCTTGTTAAAACGCAGGTTCTGAATCCTCAGTCCAAGGTGGGCCTGGTAAGTCTACTATAGTCAGCTCCCATAGGTGCTGGCAATTCTAGAACTGGCCTTGAGGAGGATTAGAAGTGACAGAAAGAAATGTATTGATATCCAAAGATCTGTTAATCTTCAGATGTAGCCTTTTCCGTTTCAGCAGGCCTCTAATAAGGTGGTCACTGAACCAGCAGAACCCCTAATAAATCATTTAGGGCACAGACACACCCTTACCATCTGTGAAAGGCCAGGCATTGTAACAAGATCCAAAGATCCAAAATGCCATTCAATTTCTGCTTAACACCATTTAATGACACCTAGACAGAAAGGGATGCTTCGATGTTCTTGTCGTATTTTTTTCCATATATAAAATCCAAAGACAGCCTCACATCTCAAAAATAAATGAAAGAAAAGGAGAGACACTGATGGTGAAAAAAACAACAACAAAAACAAAACTTAAAAAAAAAAAATTTTTAATGTGTATAAATTTTTTAAAATTTGTTTTTTGGATGGCATGGGTCAATTACTATGCTTGAGGTTTTGGTACCCAGGCTCCCCGCCAAGTAGAGAGTCCGATGCGGGGCTCGATCCCAGGACCCCGAGATCATGACCTGAGCAGCGGCCCAACCACTGAGCCACCCAGGCACCCCAAGATTTTATTTATTTATTTGACAGAGAGAGACACCAAAAGAGCGGAAACACAAGCAGGGGGAGTAGAAGAGAGAGAAGCAGGCTTCAGGCTAAGCAGGGAGCCCTGTGTGGGGCTGGATCCCAGAACCCTGGGATCACGACCTGAGCTGAAGGCAGACACTTAACAACTGAGCCACCCAGGTGTCTCAATAAAAATCTTTTTTAAAATAAAGTTAAAAAAATAAAATAAAAGATTTTATTTATTTGAGAGAGAGAGAGCGCGTGCACAAACAGGGGATCTGCAGAGGGAGAAGGAGAAGCAGACTCCCTGCTGAGCAACGAGCCTGACATGGGGCTCAATCCCAGGACTCTGGGATCATGGCCCGAGCTAAAGGCAAATGCTTAACTGACTGAGCCACCCAGGTGCCCCAAGTTCTTGAGTTCTTAAGATTCTCTATCTTCTCTGTTGTTTTCTCATTATTAACAGTCTTGTCCCCTTTTAATCTGATGTTGGTTTGGAAACCTGGTCACCAACCTTATTGAAATTATTAAGTAAGAATATATAGGCTTTGAGGAGGAATGGGTTGGAGGATGCTCCCTAGGTAGTTAAGCCCCAGACTGATCAGGTGTTTCTGCAGGGATTTTTAGCAGAACTCTTAAAACGCCACTTTAAGACTTCTCTTATTAGGGACTAAATCCAGGATGTATACAGTTTGTCCAACCCAAAAATCACGAATAAGCAATAAAAGGAATAAAACAGAAAATTGGAATGAGCTAGAAATTATTTGAATGTCAGTCATATCTTTTTAGCTTTTTTTTCTTTTTTTGGGGGGGGGGTTACCTGTTTTCCTCAAAGAAATGAGGTTATCTCAACAAAAGTGCTATCTGTCCTGTGAGTGTAGGTAAAAACTCTTACCTACTTTGAGATTTATTTTTTTCAGGTTAATGCATTTTTAGTATCTTTACATAAATTTCCAAAATTTTCTTGTTTCTTCTTAGAAATATGTTGTCTACAATTACTAAATGTTATATTAGAGTTAAGAAATAAGTGAAGAATATTATTTAGAAACAAATTTTACAATAATCAAAAAGTACTGGGCTACTTGGGTGGCAGTTAAGTATGCCTTCGGCTCAGGTTGTGATCTGGGTCCTGGGATCAAGTCCTGCATCAGACTCCTCGATCAGCAGGGTGTCTGCTTCTGTCTCTCTCTCGCTCTCTCTCTTGCTCTCTCTCAAATAAAATCTTTTTTAAAAAGTACTATGTATTCCTACATCACACAACATGCAGAAATAACTTAAAATAGATCAGCAACCTAAATATAATAGCTCAACCTTCACAATTTTGTTTTAGGTAGTGGTTTCTTAAATATGACACCAAAAGCTCAAGAACAAAACAAAAAGTAGATAAACTGACTTTACTAAAAATTAAGTGGTGCTTTAGCAATAAGGTGAAAAAGATAAAGACAACCCACAGGGGGCGCTAGGTGGCTCAGTTAGTGAAGAGTCGGCCTTCAGCTTGGGTCATGATCTCAGGGTTTGGGGATAAGCCCTTCGTTGGACTCGCTCAGCAGGGAGTCTGCTTCTCCCTCTGCCCCTCTCCCTGCTTGCACTCTTTTTCTCTGTCTCTCTCTCAAATAAATAAAATCTTTAAAAAAAAACACAACCCACAGAATGGGAGAAAATTTTTGCAAATTCTGTAGTCCCAATAAGGGACTTCTGTCTGGAATATATGAAGAACTCTTATAACTCAACAGTTAAAAGACAACCTAGTTTAAACATTGTATAAAAGATGAATGGTAATTTCTCCAAATAATATATAAATATTGCCAATAAGCACATGAATATGTGATCAACATCACTAATCACTAGAAAATGCAAATTAAAATCATGATAAGATACCACTTCATACCCACAGGATTTCCTATAATTCAGAAATGGACAATCAGGAGTGAGAATGTAGAAAAACAAATACTCACTGTGGGAAAATATAAAATGAGGCGGCAGCTTTAGAAAACATTTTCGGGTAGTTTCTCAAAAGTTAAACACAGTTTCCATGTGATCCAGCAGTTGTACTCCTGGATGTAGACCCAAAAGAACTGAAAACATATGTCCACGCAAAATCTTATACATGGGGGTACCTGGGTGGCTCAATGGGTTAAGCCTCTGCCTTCAGCTCAGGTCACGATCTCAGGGTCCTGGGATCGAGCCCCACTTCGGGCTCTTTGCTCAGCAGGGAGCCTGCTTCTCCCCCCACCACCGCTGCCTGCCTCTCTGTCTACTTGTGATCTCTCTCCCTGCGTCAAATAAAATAAAATAAAATAAAAAGTTATACATGAATATTCATAGGAGGACTGTTCCTAATAGCCAAAAAGTAGAAACATTCCTAATGTCCATGAACTAATGAATGGATAAAATATGGCATAGCTATACAATGAAATATTCAGCCATAAAAAATAATGAAGTATAAAGACATGTTATAACGTAGAAGAACTTTGAAAACATAATTTAGCAAGACAGACACATAATTCCATCTGTATGAACTGTTCTGAATAAGAAAACTCAGTATTGCAGAAAGCAGATTAATTGTTGCCCGGGGGCTGAGGAAGAAGGCAGTGGAGAATGACTGCTACTGTAGGCAGGTTTTTGGAGCAGGCAGGGCAGAGTGGTAATGAAGATGTTGTGGAATTAGAGCATGCTCCTGGTTGCCCAACCTCGTGAATATACTAAAAACCACTGAATTGTACATAAGTATGGACTTTATGGTATTTGAACTATAATTCAAAAAAACTGTGATTTTTTTCAAGTATAGTGTAGTGTCATGGATAGTAATACATACACTCATTTTAAAGTATGCCACTCTGTTATTCCTAGACTTTGCTGTTAAGAATAGTAAATTTGCTTTTCTTTTTCTCTTGCAGCAACAAAATGGTTCAGCAAGTTCCAGAAAACATCAATTTTCCTGCTGAAGAAGAGAAAATCTTACAGTTCTGGTCTGAATTTAACTGTTTTCAGGAATGCTTAAAGCAATCAAAACATAAGCCGAAGTATGTGAATTTCTTTGATAATGGTAGAGTCTTTGAGAATAGTCATTTCTAAAAAAAAAAAAGAATAGTCATTTCTTAGACCGAGTTCCATGAAGGCAGAAGCTTCACTGATTTTTGTGCTTCCAGCATCTCCTAGCTCTCTACATAGTGGGTACTTTGTGCAATGGGTACATATTGAATGGATGAGTTTTTAAATATTGAGGTAGATTCTGTTTCTTTAAGTCTGAATAGAGTTTATGTATCACCTTCTTCCATTCTACTTTTCTCATACTTACCACCCTCATTTAAACACTAGACTAGTCCTAGCTTCCTGTTGGAGTACTTCCTGCTTCTAGTCTCCATTCACTTAAAGACCAGTCCTTTCTTTACTGTTTTTATCATGTGTCTCCTGTGTTCAGAAACATCATGAGATGTTTGTTCCTGTTTTACTGATGAGGTAACTCAGGATTGGTATGAATAACTTGCCTTATGTCATGGAACTAATAAACTGAGTGTGGATAGTCTGATGGTCATTCCAGCTCCGCCATAACAAGGTTTTTTGAAGACAGGACCTCCAGTAAATATTTAACCATTTATGTCTGTGAATTTTCTGATTTGCTGCTTTTCTACATTCTATCTGCTTTTTATCACTCTACTATGATAGGAGCTATCTATAGAAAAATGTTATCCTAAGTTTTTGCTATTTTAAAGTCCCTTAACCTTATTATTGTCTCTGTTAGATTTACGTTCTATGATGGGCCTCCTTTTGCAACTGGACTACCTCACTATGGACATATACTTGCAGGGACAATTAAAGATATAGTTACCAGATATGCTCACCAGAATGGGTTTCATGTTGAGAGAAGATTTGGATGGGATTGTCATGGCTTACCTGTGGTATGTTTGAGTCACCAGTCAAAAATTTCTGATTTTTTTTAATGAGCGTTGGATTTTATCGTGAATTTTTTCTATAATGTACTTTGTTAATATGAATTTTTCCTATAATGTACTTTGTTTCTACAATATTATTTATAGTTCATTTTCTCTCTAGATTTTTGAGATCCAGTTTTTAAAAATCTGTGTTATTTGCTAGAGTTGCTGAATTGCATTTATTTCAGAGGGCAGGGATATTAACAATCTTACTGCAAATTTTCAGGAATATGAAATTGATAAGACACTGGGAATCAGAGGACCAGAGGATGTAGCCAAAATGGGGATTGTAGAATATAACAATCAGTGCCGAGCAATTGTGATGAGATATTCTACTGAGTGGAAGGTATGTTGGGTTATTTTCAGTGGAATGAATGAAAACTTTAGTTTTTAAATGGAGTTGAAAAGGTTTATATCCCTTTTGTGCTTCTTATGAGAAACATCCAAAAGTATGGCTATCTGTGTGAGATTTTGACATAGGAGGGTTGACCGCCCTCTTTAAAGAAGTATTTAGTTTCTACCTACAACACTATTAAGCTGTGAGCTTAAACTGTGCCCTGCCATATCTATGTACTTGACTGTCTTCAGTACTTAATCTCCTACCTACTCACTGTATTTGACAGGAATCAGGCTGTCCTAGCAAAGAGATTAACTTGAATGTTGCTGTTAAAAACAATTCAGCTTTGGCCTCAGTGTTCTATTGATTTGACTGTCATCCTGCCTACTGCTTCTGTCCGTAAGTCCTGTGAAAGGCTGGCAGAGCTCCTGTCTCGTTCTGATGTATGGAGGAGCAGAGGTCCCCATCTTCCCTGTTTCTCCAGCTAGTGTGTCTGTGTACCTTAAAAACATGTCTGACTTCTGTTTTTCCATCTCTCTCACCACTTTGACTTCTCAAACCTACTGGTGGAAAATTCAGAGTCTTCTGTTCTGCAGATAGTATCCGTCTTCCAGGCCTCACACACCATCCTCACGATCAAATCAAATGCCAAATCCTGTCAGGTCTTTTTCTTCAGTGTCTTTTGTCAAGTCATTGCATTCCTACAATCTCCCGGGCCCCCAACCCCCCCTCCCTGAGTCTCTGTAACCATCTCCTGATTGGCCTTGTGCTCCCATTCTTTGCACTCGTCCTGCCAGGTTATCTCTCCCACAAGACTCATCGTTGTCTTCCCTGCTCAGAATTCTGAGTGGCTTCTCTTTGCTGGTAAATAAAATCTGATTTCATCAACCTGAAAATCAAGCTCCTCAATTCTCTCCTAACTTTTTATTTTTCAATTTTTTATTTAAAAAAATTTTTTTTTCCTAACTTGATGCAGTCAGACTTTCTTGCCTGGCTGCCAGAAGGAAAAAAATCTAACAAATGTAATATGCATGTGGCTTTTTTTTTTTTTCCTTAAAAATTTTTTTTTAATTTTATAACTTTTCATTTTGAAATAATTCAGACTTAGCAAAAAATTTCAAAAATAGTTACGAAAAATTCCCCTATACTCTCCTTTCCCAAATTCTGACACCTTTAATAATCATAATTATCAAAAGCAAGAAATTAACAGATATAGGGGCGCCTAGGTGGCTCAGTGGGTTAAAGCCTCTGCCTTCGGCTCGGGTCGTGATCCCGGGATCCGGGGATCGAGCCCCGCATCGGGCTCTGCTCGGCGGGGATCCTGCTTCCTTTCCTCTCTCTCTACCTCTCTGCCTCCCTGTGGTTTCTGTCTGTCAAAATAAATAAAATCTTAAAAAAAAAAAAAAAAAGAAATTAACAGATACAGTATAATAGACTTTCAAATTATACCAGTTGTTCCACTAATTATTTCTTTTTTTTTTTTTTTAAGATTTTATTTATTTATTTGACAGAGAGAGATCACAAGTAGGCAGAGAGGCAGGCAGAGAGAAAGGGAGAAAGTAGGCTCCCTGCTGAATAGAAAGCCCGATGCGGGGCTCGATCCCAGCACCCTGGGATCATGACCTGAGCCGAAGGCAGAGGCTTAACCCACTGAGCTACCCAGGCGCCCCATCCACTAATTATTTCTGATCTAGGATCCAGTCTAGGAACACACATTGCATATAGTTGTCATACTTCCTTATTCTACTTCAACCCGGAGGATTCCCTCAAACTTTCTTCGTCTTTTATGACCTTATCACTTTTTCTTTTTAAGTTTACTTATTTAATTTCTACACCCAACATGGGGCTCAAGCTTACAACCCCAAAATCAAGAGTCAGATGCTCTTCCAACTGAGCCAGCCAGGCACCTGACCTTGTCACTTTTAAGGAGTACAGGCTGGTTATTTTGTAGAAAGTGCCCCAAAGTCTGGCGTTTTCTCATGATTAAGTTTTCGTTATGTACGCATTTTTTTACAAGAATACTCAGAAGTGACATCATGCCCTTCTCATTCTGTCATTATCAGGAGGCCTGTGATGCTAATATATCTCATTCTTGACATTAATTCTGTTCACTAAGGTAGTATATGTCAGGTTTTCCCATTGTTAATTTGCAGTTTTTCCTTTGTAATTAAGTATGCTGTGGGAGAGTCTTTGCAAATACCCGATTTCTTATACTTTTGTTTATGAATTTTTGCATCCATTGATGATTCTTGCCAGCAACAGTTACACCTGTGGTGTATGCCAAATGCTAGTTTGGGTAAACTTTTATAAAGGAATCCTAATATTTTTAACTGACATCATCTGCATATAGGATAAATGCCAAGAAAATTGGTTCTTAACCTTACGTAGTGTGTTGTTTACTGCATAGGTTTACCTGAAACATTAGTTGTTTTGTTTTCCCAAAATCATTGTATATGTGATGACGATAGAAATGAGACACATCGATGTGCAATAACAAATATCATTATTTAATAACTCTAACATTCATATTTTTAAAGTCCACTGTTACGAGACTTGGCCGATGGATTGACTTTGACAATGACTACAAAACTCTGTATCCACAATTCATGGAATCTGTCTGGTAGGTTTACTTGAAATTTAAATATAATGAATATTCTGTTTATTGCTTAGTGGAGAGATCCTCTAGCGTGAATCGGTTTTTCAGATTCACAATTACGTATCAGAAGTCTTTGGGATGGATTTGTTTTTTGTTTTTAAAGCTTTATTTATTTTGAGCACTTTTCAGTTCATAGCAAAATTGAGAGTAAGGTACAGAGATTTCCCCTGTACCCTGCCCCCACGCATGCATGGCCTCCTCCAATACCCCTCAGAGTGACACATTTGTTACCATTGATGACATACACTGACACATCATAATCACCCGAAGTCTATAGTTTACATTAAGGGTCACTCTTGGTGTTGTATGTTATATAGGTTTAGACAAATAACATGTAGAGTATTTTTATTGAAGTATTTTTATTGTCCTGAAAATCTTTTGTGTACTAGCTGTTTATCTCTATCAACCTCTAGATTTGTTTTATAATTCAATAAATTTTGGATTCTGCTAGGGTAATAGGATATGCATGTACTCTGTAGTATATAATGGCTCCAGCAGGTTTAGCAGCAACCTGTAATCAAATACATCAGTATTTTTGCATCAGAACACACAATTGTTCATGCTAAGTAGACAAAACAAAGAATATAAATGGCCTGATGTCAGTTGAAGGGTACTGAGGGGGGTTTTTTGGTGGTTTTTTTGTTGTTGTTTGTTTGTTTTTGGCCAAATTGGTACCAAATTTAGGGAAATGAAGTTTCAGAAGTGTTTTTGTTTTGTTTATTAAGCCTAAGAGATTGTGTACTTGTATTTTATACTGAGACAAGTTGTATAGTGCAGTCGCTTGCATAGCAAGTTACTTCTTTTTACTAGCATTGCTTCTTTTTACTATTACAAAACAAGTGTTACAATGCCAAAGTCTTAATAGGTGAACCTCTATATGAGAATCATTACATCTCATTACTGGGCAAACAAATACCGTTATTATGACTGCCAAGTGCCCTAAGCACAGACCTTGGGCCTGGAGGAAGGCCTCTTTTATTAAATTACGCATAGTGACAGGTGAGTTGCAAAGTTCTTTGGTATGATGCACTTCCTTTGTGCGCTTTGTAGGCACTTGTGGCTCTTACTGCCTTCCTGTCCACCTGCTTGCATTGCTGTTGGTCGAGATCTGTGGTACATGCTTGGCACAAGTCCTTGGCCCCTGAGGAGCTAGATGCCTTGGGGGGCAGTTCTCAGACCCTCTGACTTGACAGGCCCTGTGATCACATCTCCAGACCCATCTCCAGACTGCAAGGTTGGAAGCTGATAAGAGTCTCAAGAAGGGGCTTTCCATTCACTGAACAGCTAGACGTCTTAAGATCAGAGAAGCTCTAAAAACCACAATTTGGGTTACACACCTCCCGAGCACTTAAATGTGGCTAGTATGGTCAAGAAAATGAATTTCTCATTTTAATTTAAATTTAAATTAGCACATGTCGGGGTGCCTGACTGGCTCAGTTAGTGGAGCATGTGACTCTTGATCTCAGGGTTAGAAGTTCATCCCCCATGTTGGGTACAGAGATTACTTAAAAATAATGTTTTGTTTTGTTTTGTTTTTAGAAAGAGCACATGTGGCTAGTGTCTACCATGTTGGACAATATAGCTCTACACAATACTTCTTACTTTATGTAAAACCATACTTGAATCAGAGAAAACAGTTTTCAGAGCTTCTCAGTGTTAGGGCTCCTGGGTGGCTTGGTCGGTTAAGCATCTGCCTTAGGCCCAGGTCAGGGAGATCTAGTCCCTGCTCAGCAGGGAGCCTGCTTCTCCCTCCTCTCCCTGCCTGTGCTCTGTCTTGCTGTCTCTGCCTCTCTCTTCCAAATAAGTAAAATAAATAACTCATTTTTTAGAAAGCTTCTAAGTATTAGAATATTACTGGGGAACATGTTGGCAGATATATAAGGCATATAGGTTTAGAGGGAATATAAAAAGATAGTAGGAGATACCTTTAATAATGATGACATTAATAATGGCAGATAATTTAGATGGGATTGGTGCTTTTGACTACATAAAGTACTTCCCTATCAGTTTTCCCACGTGATTCATAGAGTCCTGGGTATTGTGTTTGGACCCTGTTTCAAGGTGAAGACAGGTGACTGACTTGCATGAGATCACAATTTATTTTATGACTCCTAGGTTTCAAACTGGGTCTTAGGATAATAATCCTTCTCTAGTCTTCTGTGAATATCCTTGAATCAAAGCATATAATTTAAGACTGAGTTTAAACTGGGGCAATTTGAGGGGTACCTGGGTGGTTCAGTTGGTTAAGATCTGACTTCATCTTAGGTCATGATATCAGGGTCCTGGGACTGAGCCCCACATCAGGCTCTCTGCTCAGCGGGGAATCTGCTTCCCCCCTGCCTCTCCCACTGCTTGTTTTCTCCCCCTTCCTCAAGTAGATAAATAAAACCTTGAAAAAAAAGAAAAAAAAAAACTTGAGAAATTTGTGCTAAGGTGACGGCATAGGAAGATCCTAAAGTCACATACAAATGGAGGGGGTGCCTGGGTGGCTCAGTCAGTTAAGCCGCTGCCTTCGGCTCAGGTCATGATCCCAGGATCCTGGGATGAAGCCCCGTGTAAGGCTCCCTGCTCAGTGGAGAGTCTGCTCACATAGATCTACAATTTCTATGGAAACTAGCTGAACAACTCCTCCACCACAAAAGGCCCACATCAAGATGGGCCCACATCAAGATGGGCACTGGGAGGCAGAGATAGATTGATTGATTTACTTGTCATAGAACTTCAGCCTGAGGGGCTGCCTTTAGGTTTACTACTATATCTATAGGCTACAAAGGGGTCCTTGGGAATGTGCCCTAGGGGACACCATATTTGTGCTGTCTCTCCTCTCATTGCTGCTCACTGATACCTCCCAGAAAGAAGTTTAT
Source organism: Mustela nigripes (assembly GCF_022355385.1). Lineage (NCBI taxonomy): Eukaryota > Metazoa > Chordata > Mammalia > Carnivora > Mustelidae > Mustela > Mustela nigripes. Next base: position 87,152,166 of record NC_081565.1, on the reverse strand, counting down.
ATATATACCCAGTTTTTGCAGCTATTAGCCAGGGGACCAAATTGCCTGATCTGGAAGTCCATAAGCTTTATAGTGCGGTCCCACAGGGCTGTACACATTTGTGTACTTTATTTTTTTAGGATTTTATTTTTTTATTTGAGAGAACACAGAGGGAGAGTGAGAGGGAGAAGCAGACTATCCACTGAGCAGGGAGCCTTACACGGGGCTTGAGCCCAGGATCCTGTCATGACCTGAGCCGAAGGCAGACCTTTCACCGACTGAGCTACCCCGGCGCCCCCTCTATTTGTGTACTTTGTAAAAGCTGCTGCTTGAGTGTCTGGGTTCACATTCAGCCTGAAACTAGGTTCTGACAGAGAGACCTCACCCTGGTACACTCACAGGTCTTGGAACACTTTCACCAACAGCGAACTATCGAGAGTAAGTCATGTCTACAGCCATACCACCCTGAATGCGCCTGATCTCGTCTGATCTCGGAAGCTAAGCAGGGTCAGGCCTGGTTAGTACTTGGATGGGAGAATAAGTCAGGCTGCTTAGGCAGTCACAAAATTTGAGAGATAACCGAGAGCTCTAGGGCAAGGCTGAACAATAAAGTTCATCTCCCACATGAGACTGCTCCTTCAAGACTGGGAGAGGTAGCGGTTTTACGTGGTACAAAGAAACAAACCCGGAGCATCAAGCAAAAGGAGGAGACAGAGGAATAAGTTCTAAACAAAACAATAAGAAAAAACCTCAATGAAATGGAGGCACGTGGGGCTCCACAGTAAAGAGGACCTCGAAATACTAAAAATAGAAATACCATATGATGCAGTAATTCTGCTTCTGGGTATTTATCCAAAAAAACCCCCAAAACACTACTTCAAAAAAGATGTATGTACCCTTATGTTCATCACAATATTATTTACAGTAGCCAAGGTGTGATACCAACCTGAGAGTGCACTGGCTGGCTGACAGATTTTAAAAAAAAGAAAGCAGGGGTGCGTGTCTGGGTGACTCAGTCAGTTGAGCGTCAGACTGTTTGCTTTTGACTCCGGTGACAATGTCAGGGTCAGTGGGATGGAGCCCCGCATCAGGCTCTGTGCTCAGGGTGGGGTCTGCTTGAGAGTCTCTCTCCTACCTCCTCGCTCCCTTGCTTACCCGTTCCCCTCTCTTTCTTCAAAATAAAATCTTAAAAAAAAAAAAAAGATGTGGGGTGGGGGCCCTGGTGGCTCAGTGAGCTAAGCATCCAACTTCTGATTTCGGCTCAGTTCACAATCTCAGGTTGTGAGATGGAGCCCCACATCAAGCTCTATACTGGGTGTGCAGCCTGTTGAAGATTCTGCCCCTCTCTCCCTTCCCCCCCCCACTTCCTCTCTCTCCTCCTCTTAAGAGAAAAAGGATGCAGGGGGAGGGAGGGAGCGTAAAATAGAGTATCACTCAGTCATAAGAAAGAGTAATTCTTGCCATTGACAACATGGTGGACCTTGAGGTATTACGCTAAGTGACCTAAGTCAGAAAGAAATACCTTTTGATTTCACTTAGATGTGGAATCTAAAATAACAAAACTTGGGGCACCTGGGTGGCTCAGTCAGTTGAGTGTTTGCCTTCTACTCAGGTCGTGATCCCAGGATCCTAGAATCAAGCCCTGTGTTGGGCTCCCTGCTCACTGGGAAGCCTGCTTCTCCCTCTCCCTCAGCCTGCTGTTCCCCTACTCTCTCTCTCTCTCAAGTAAATAAATAAAATCTTCAAAAAGATAAAATAACAAGACTTACAGACACAGAGAACAGAATGGTATTTGCCAGGGGAAAGAAGAATTTGGAGGTGGGCAGTGGGTAAAGGGAGGTCAAGAGGTACAAACTTACAGTTGTAAGTAAATCACGGAGACGTAGCACACAGCATGGTGACTATAGTCAATAACATTGTGCATATTTTAAGTTGCCCAGATGATAAATCTTAAAAGTTCTCATAAGAAAAATATTGTTGTAACCTTTGTGGTGGAGGGTGAGTAGACTTACTATGGTGATGATTGTGCAGTGTGTATAAATACCAAATCCTCATGTTGCACATCTGAATCTAATACAGTGCTACATGTCAGTTATGCCTCAGTAAAAATATAATAAACTTGGGCAATTTTACGTAGAACTTCACTTTTTAATCTTTGTTTAAAGCCAAGCAATACTATGAAAAAATGTGCACAGTTTTCCATAAAAATGTATTTTTAACAAGTGGGAAAGAGTTTATTTATTGTACCAAGCACATAGGAATTGGACTATAAAAATTATACATAAAGACAGAATTAAGGGTTCCCACCAATACATCCTGACATCCAGCCGGGACAGGTCTGGAGACCTCAGGATGTCTGTTACCATTGACATGTCAGCATCTTGATACATTTAGCTTAAAGCAACATGGTTGAATGTTTAATAAAAGTTTTTGACTGGGGCGCCTGGGTGGCTCAGTGGGGTAGGCCTCTGCCTTCGGTTCAGGTCATGATCTCAGAGTCCTGGGATCGAGTCCCGCATCGGGCTCTCTGCTTGGCAGGGAGCCTGCTTCCTCCTCTCTCCCTCTCGCCTGCCTCTCTGCCTGCTTGGTCTCTCTCTGTCAAATAAATAAATAAAATCTTTAAAAAAAAAAAGTTTTTGACTAACTGTAGGAGAGATATCCTAATGCCAACTATTTATTCTTTCTAAATTGCCTTTGTAAAATTGCCCACAATATAGTAAAATTTAAGCAATATACCAGAAAACTATTAAGAAAAGCGAAAACTGAAATCCCAACAATATTGTTAACATATTGGTTAACACATTGGTAAAAATTTGCTTTTTCAGCATCTCTAAAAAATCTAAGTATATGGATATGTACAATTTTTCCAGTTAGTACGTCAGTGGACAGTATGGTATGGATTGCTTTTCTTACACAACATCAAGTCATGAACATCTTTCCATGGACAGATACTACCACTTTTAATGTCTATACAATGTCTCCTACGAATCTGTTTTAATTTGCCAGCCAGTCCACAGTTGAGAGACATGATTTTTCCATTTGATTGGCTGATAGAAACTCTACTGTAGACAAACATAAATATCTGAGTTTGGGGAGACAGAATTTTGGTTGTGTCATTGTTGTAAAACTGTGTCTTTACTTGCCAGGTGGGTCTTCAAGCAGCTCTATGATAAAGGCCTTGTGTATAGAGGTGTGAAAGTCATGCCTTTCTCCACCGCATGCAACACTCCACTGTCCAACTTCGAATCTCACCAGAACTACAAGGTGCGTGTGATGTCATCGGGCTTTAACTTGTACCATGGAAGTTAAAGGATTGTGATCACAGTAGCCAGTCCCGGTGTGGAATGTTAGCCGGGGGAGTCCGTCAGATTGACCGTTTCTTACGGAGTGCTGCTAATGTTGCCAGTCACTGAACTGAGGCTCTATAAAGGGCAAAAGAGGGATTTTTTATCCCCTTGAGATTTGTGAAGGGTGTATCTTTACCTGACAGTGTCTGCTCGTTTTGACCTTATCTTTGTGCCTCTCTCGGGTTATCTAGTCCAGCTCTGCCCTGTTTCCCTCCAGTCACTGCTTTTGGAAGAGGTCTTGGTTTGAATGAGGATGCCTCATCTGGGACCCTGTCGTGTTAGTTATTTGTTACAAGTAGTTGGAAGCAAATCTGATTTGTCCTTGGTCGGCAATATTATGATCTTTTTGTCTGATGGGTGGAGTTAACTGCTGTGGCTGCTGTGAAAGGAGAGTTGAGACGGGTCTCATGTTCACCGAAGTACACTCACTGCTTTACCTTATCTAGAAGGCGATAAAGGTGGTGAGTTTGAAACGTGGAACTTCTCTTCTCGTGTGTGTACTCAGGAGGTGTTTTCATTTCTGAGACCTCATCTAGCCTCATTGTTTTAAAGGACCTAGTTTGTTTGAGAATTGTATTAATACATTAAATATCTTTAAAACACAAGAAATCTTTATTTTTTCCACATTACCATAGAACAGTTATTATACCTAAGACAGTCCTCAGTCATCAGTAGTGTGAATTATCTATTATAATGGTCTAATGCCTAGATATTATCAGTGTTCACATTTTCTTTTTTAAGATTTTATTTATTTTTTTGACAGAGAAAGACACAGCAAGAGAGGGAACACAAGCAGGGGAGTGGGAGAGAGAAAAGCAGGCTTCCTGCTAAGCAGGAATCTTGATTCGGGGCTGAATGCCAGGACCCTGGGATCATGACCTGAGCCGAAGGCAGGCGCTTAACAGCTGAGCCACCCAGGTGCCCCATTGTTCACATTTCTGTATGTCTCTCAAATACCAGGCCTTTTTCCCTCTGTTGTTTGTTGTTTTTTTTAATCAAGATCTAAGAAAGACTCATGTGTGGCTGCAGTTGTCTTTCAGGTCTGTTTTCATCTGTGGTCTCCATTTTGCTGTCTTCCCCTTTTTTTCCCTTGAAAATCATTGTTTAGGAGACAGGTTTTATCTTACAGAGTTTCCTGTAATGAATTTTGCTGGTTATGTCTCCACGGTCCTCTGAATTGGAATGTCTCATATTTGTCGATGTCCTTCCTTCGGCATGTGTGTCATGAACAGAGGTCACTGTTTAAAATGGCTTTCATTTGTAAATGGCTTTTCTCAGCATGATGTTTGTGACAGTCATCTGTGTTCTGTGGAGTTAGGGATCTTTTGTTCTAGTTCCTGTGCAAGTGAATAGTCCACAATTTATGTATTTACAGCACATTTCTCTCCACTTCCTTACAGCCTGATAGGTGACAGCTGTGTCGAATCCAGTGTTTTTTTCCATGCGTGATTTTATACTTTTACTCTCTGCCTAAGTATTCACAAACAGTATGTCACCCTCTTAGGCTTGTCTTTAACCCCATACATTGTACTTACTCCGTACCTTGCCGTTCATAGGAAGCATTAAGTTTTAAAGATTCTTCACCTTGACACATGTAGTTTTGAGTTAATTTTTATCTGCTGTACAGTGTTCGATATGACAGATTGACGCGTATTCATTCTTTTGATAGACATTTTCAGGTGTTTTGAATGGTAGCAAACAGTGTTGCTGAGAACATTTTTGAACGTAAATCCTGTGTACTTATGCTGCAGTTTTCTTTGGCTTCTAGATTTCTACATGTTAGATCCCCAGACTAGCTGTGAGCTCCTAGAGCTTTTAGAGGGTATCGTCTTCTGTAAGTACACAAGTGAATTCTCTTGGGATGAGCAGGCTGTGCAGAAGTAAACTGAGTTTCTGTTCTAAAACGTAAACCAATTGTGGTATATAAAAGTATTTATCTTTTTTACGGCATCTGAATTTTTAGACATTGTATTATACATGCATGAATTGTGCCCTACATTCTTTATTGTGCCTGGCCTCTCTTGCTCAAGGTTATGTTTGTGAAAAGTCATCCAGTTGTATGTAGTTGTAGATCATCGTTCTAATTACTGGCTGGCACTTACTTTACCCACTGTACCATTGATGAGTATCTAGGTGATTCCCAGTTCAGGGCTCTGATCAGTAGTGCTACTATGAACTTTGTAGAAGTGGGGAGCATGCATACACACATCTTCTATGGGTTACATACCCAGAAGTGGAATTACTGAGTCATAGGGTGTACTTAACACTTAGCTCTAGTACCAGGGTCGGCAAACTGTGAAGTGCCAGATAGTATTTTAGGCCTTGTGGGCTGGATGTTCTCTGTTGCAAGTACTCAACTCTGTCAAAATCATTCTTTGTTCCTGTGGTATAAGAACACGGGTGAGGCCAGAGTTGGCCCATGCATCATGGTTTGCTGCCTCCTACTCTGGATGTCCTAGTCTGTACTCCCTCCAGCCAGTGAGTACTCTGCTTTCTTGCCAGCGCTTAGCATTTTCTGTCTTTTCTCTAGCCAATCTACAGTTATGTTGGTTGCAACTAAGGTTTGTTTTTATTTCTAACTTTTGACATAATTTTAGACTTAACTGAAAAGTTCATAATTGATGGCCACCCTCTTTGACCACATCCGCATTGTCCGTCTCCCTCTAGGAAATGGCGGTAGAACAGGGCCCTTTGAGAGTAGGTTGTAGACATGATGTCCCTTTTCCTCTAAAAAGTTTAAGTACATATTTCTTAAAATCCATACTCTTAAGTAATTGAAGTTAGGGAATCAACATTGTGAAGTGTTACCATCTAATCTGTAGGTTGATTCTGTTAGTGGTCCCACTGATGTCATTTTCAGCAAAAGAGAATTGTAGGGTATGTCTTTTGTTTGGGTGTTCCATGCCCAGGCTTCTTGGAGCAGCGCCTTTGTGTCTGGGATTCCTGATGCTGGCATTCGAGGCACACAGGCCAGCACTCCTTCAGGTGTGCCTGACGGTTCCTGTGTGGATGAGGTGAAGTTTCCAGAGCTCCTCCTCAGGGCACTTTATTCAGAACTCAGTGAGTTGGCCTGGGTCAGGGGATGAGTTTTTCTACTTTGGAGCTATTTATTAAATATTTTTAAATCCTTGATATTTTCATGTTGCCATAGAGTTGGAACCAACTTTTTATTTAATGAACTGAATTAATATTGGCATATTGCAGTTTTAAGTACATGGTGTTTAAAAATGATTCATTCTTTTATTTTGGAATAAAGAATCATTCTACCTTTCGGAAGCATTATTTTGTTGAGCTGACTTTTCATGGATTTACTATAAAAGTAGGTCATTATAATAGTGAAACCTCTAATGCATATTCATCTTGATACATTTAAAATGTTTTACTTATGACTACCAAATTGTTAAAACATTTTTCAAGAATATAGAGAAATAAAATTGGAATTTCTTGCTTTGTATTTTCTTTTTATAAATATGGCAGCTGGTTTTTATTTTGGAAATCTGTTTTTTAGGATCAGTTCCCTTTTCTTCTGCACCTATTATTATGGATTTTATAAAAAGGTGTTTTATCTCATTTTATCTCAGGATGTTCAAGACCCTTCAGTGTTTGTAACTTTCCCTTTGGAGGAAGATGAAAATGTGTCTTTGGTGGCTTGGACAACCACTCCCTGGACTCTACCTAGTAACCTTGCCCTGTGTGTTAATCCAGACATGCAGTACGTGAAGATTAAAGGTAAGTATTGGCCTGGTTATTTTCAACTGATACAGAGAAGATCACTTTACCTTATTTTGGGATAGAATGAAAGTTTACATTTCTTTTGGTGTAAAACTAAAAGTTTGTTGTCATTTTTTTGTTTTCTTAAGATTTTATTTATTTGAAAGAGAGAGAGAGAACCTGAGCAGTGGGGAGGGGCAGAGTGAGAGGGAGAAGCAAGCTCCGCGCTAAGCAGGGAGCCTGACTCGGGGCTTGATCCCAAGACTCTGGGACCATGACCCATCACCTGACTGAGCCACCCAAGCACCCCTAAAAAATAGAAGTTTTTGAAAAAATGTTAGGCTTAAATAGAGAATAATCTCTACAAGAGGTGGGTTTTTTTCATTTTTGGTTGAAAAGTAATGCACATAAAAATTTTAGAAGTAGAGAGATATAAAAAAAGGACACCTTACAATTTTCAGATTGTAATACACTTTACACGTGATGCCCCAGTTACAGGTGAAGAGCTGGGGATTCAGAGAGGTGGCCTCTCATTGTTGCCAGGGACCCACCAACCAGTGAACTCATTCAGACACTAGCATCAGATTGCTCAGGTTAAGGGCCCAGTACTGCATGCGGTCCCCCCACCGCGCTACAGCCTCACTGCAGGTGGCAGTTGCAAGTCCTGTGCTTCTGACAGACCTGTGACCCCCACGAGTTGAATTCATTTGCTAGAGCAGCTCATAGCTCAGAGACACTGAACCAGTTCACTGTGAAAGGACGTAAAGGTACACGTGAGCGGTGGAGTGCGGTGCAGGGGTGAGGCCGGGTGGTCCGGAGCACAGGACCTCTGTCCCCCAGGGAGCTGGTGTGGGCGGCCCTCAGCATGTGGATGCATTCACTAACCTGGAAGCACTTCACACCCCATCCTTGGGGGTAAGGGAGGCTTAACTACTTAGGCAGGATTTATTAAATCATTGGCTTTTGATGATTGAAAGCCATCCTTAGGTGACCTGTGGGCTTTCCAGAAGTCCCCTCATTAGCATAACAAAGGACCCCTTTATGGCTGTTACCAGTTAGGAAATGACAAAGGTTTTAGGAGCTCTGCCAGGAATGGGGACCAAGACTGAAATATGTATCTATTCTAAGTCCTTGTGTCACAGAGTCAGTACCAAAACTTCAGAGTTCTGTGCCTTTCAGATAGTCGCTGGTAGAGAGTTAGCCAAAGTCCTCATGAAGCTCTTTCCGTAGAGATTTATGTGAAAAAAGAAGATTCTTACCTTCAGGTTTGGGTAGTTTATGGAAGGAAGGGAAGCCCCGGAAAGAAAGCCATAGTCAGAAAAGAAATGACCGTACAAGATAGGTGACTTGATTCACAGCAGCTTGTGAAGCAAGCAAAGGACTCGAAGGAAGGAATGGGGGAAGGGCAGTGTGCAGAAAACAGGGGTTTTTATTACTACTTAGAAGTGCCTTGGGAGGGATTCCTGGCTGGCTCAGTTGGTTGGGTGACTGCATTCAGCTTGGGTCATGATCCTGGAATGCCAGGATCAAGTCCTGCATCGGGCTCCTTGCTCAGCCCCCGCTGCCTCTTCTCTGACCCTCCCCTCTCTCCTGCTCTTTCTAGCTCTCAAATTAAAAAAAAAAGTGCCTCAGGAGCAGATAGGGTCAGCAGCTGGTTTCCTATGTTCCCAGCCATGGGCACATAGCCTCTCCAGGCAGGGACAGGCCCATGGCGAGAGTTCCCTGTGTCTCCCTGGGATGTGGCCGTTCATTCTCTAGTGAGCCTGATAATCTGAGGGGCCATCAGGTGGAAGGACTTCAGTTCTGTCCCTCCACTGCCTGCATGCGACTCAGGTACCTGGTGAGCCATTTGTCCTGAGTTTTATCCAGAAAACGTGGACTCTGGTGACAGTGAAGGTCTGATGCAGCCAGAGCTGGTAGGTGGCAGTGTTGTTTCTAGTAGCTTTTCAGTGAATTGCAAAGGCCTTCTCAATGATCTGTTGATTCTCATGTTTCTTACAGTGAACTGAATCTACATCATAGACTCTAGCAAATCCTTGGGTATATCAGGGGTGGCTGGCTGGCTCATTTGGAAGAGCATGCAGCTGTTGATCTCAGGCACATGAGTTCAAGCCCCATGTTGGGTGTAGACATTACTTAAATAAAAACCTTTTTTTAAAAGATCTATTTATTTATTTATTTATTTATTTGACAGACAGAGATCACAAGTAGGCAGAGAGGCAGGCAGAGAGAGAGAGGAAGCAGGCTCCCTGCTGAACAGAGAACCTAATGTGGGGCTCGATCCCAGGACCCTGAGATCATGACCTGAGCCGAAGGCAGAGGCTTTAACCCACTTAGCCACCCAGGCACCCCTAAATAAAATCTTTTAAAAAATGCTTTGGTATGTCATACTTTACAGGTGGGAGTTTAGTCTTTTTTATGAGGCGATTTGTCATTTGTTATTAAATTGTAAATGTTTATACATTTATTCTAGCTTTTCTATTCCTAGAATAGTATCCTCCGGAAACACTCTAATAAGGGTACAAAGATAAATACAATGGTATTCATTACCCCCATGTTCACAGTAGTAACAATCTGAAAACAATTTCAATGTCTAGTATTATTTGATAGGTTAAAAATGACTTGCACTTCTTTAGAATGGGGTACAGTACAGCTATTTAGAATGAGAAAGGACAGTCTGTGTTGATATATGGAAAGATGTTCACAATATAGTATGTAAAGACAGACTGAAAATGGTATTGACTGATATCCCATAATTACTTTTTTTAAAGTAGCCATTTACATAAAACTTACGTTAGTATAAACATAAAAAAATACCTGGAGGGCGACACTCAAATGATAGTGTCAAGATGAGCAGGGACTTTTACTCAGGGAGTTTTTTGATTTGTTAATGTTACAGTTTTTAAGCATTCCCATATATTACCTCTGGTTGGAGAAAATAAAGATTACTTTATGTAAAATGGAGAGAAGTTCAGTTAAGTGCATGTGCTGTTTTTGTCTTCTTTGGGTCTGGAAAACAGTGTGCGTTGGTGCCCTGGTGCATTTTTCTGTGACTGCTGCGCATATGTGGCGATACGGGACCCCGCAAGGGAGGATGTGCTGGTGTGTTTCTAGACTCTGCCGAAGTCTGAATGTCACTGAAGTCCACTTTTCCCCTTGCTCTCCTAGATGTTGTCAGAGGAAAATTACTCATTTTAATGGAAGCCAGATTATCAGCCCTCTATAAGTTGGAGAGTGACTATGAGATCCTTGAAAGGTGAATATAAAATTACTGATTCATGCATGTGTGTGTTAACTTTGAAAGGTGAAACACTTTATTACCCCAAAGCTCAGTTTTTTAAGTTCAGCTAATACTACTGAGTACATTCACATCACACATTCCAGCATTAACGACTAAGAAACAAGTAGTAAACCAGGGGGGAGTTGTGACTTAATTGTCTGTAGTTTCATTTCTTTGAGGATTTTAGTCTAATTATGGGTTTGCCTTTCTCCTTTTTCTAGATTTCCTGGTACCTGTCTCAAAGGCAAGAAGTATAGGCCCCTGTTTGACTATTTTGTGCAGGTGAGCTTAGGGACCTCTACCACGCAGGTACTCTGTACCTAAGTACTGGGTCACCAGAATGCTGTGATGATGCCTGTAGTGGGAGTCGCTGTACTGCTGTCCCCTGGCTTGTATGGTGTGCCTGGCTTAGATGGTTGTCTGTGGCTTATTAGCTGTCTGTGTCTTGTGTGGGTTTCCTGTGGCTTGTGTGGATGTCCTGATCCAAAGTCTGTCTTAGTAGTAACAAAGTTAAATTGTGTTTGTTTTGCTTTCTTGGTTTAATAATTAAAATCTATGGGAATGTTTTTAATACTTTTCTCAAGTTAGAAAAGGAAGCACATAAGTTTGTATATTTTTGTTGTTTATAGTCGACATATCATCCAGGAAATTTATTGGGTTTTTTGTTTCTTTGTTAGTTCTGTTTTGTTCTGGGGTTTTTTTTTTTTGGTTTTTTGTTTCTTTGTTTGTTTTTTAAACAAATTTAAGATAGTGCTCAGAATAAAACCTGTGTAACACTAAACAGAGTTCATTTCAAGGAAACTGATGAGGCGGGTGTTCTAAAACCTGGCCACCAAGGCAAAGTTCATACATGTGGTAACTTAGTTTTCTTAAGAGTCACAGAGCTGTTTTGTGCAGTTTTCATTTTCTGGCAACAGAGATTCCATACTTGAAAGCCCACCATCATCACCAAAAGAATAGAGTCTGCAGGAATTTCCCATGGAGCCCTGTCTCTTCAGGGATAGAGTTTGGTTAGTGCAGGTGACCTCTGCCATTTGGGCTCTGTCCACAATATCGCTCACATCTGTCTCTTTATTTTTGTGCTCCTTGAGTGTTTTCCCATGTTTCTCATCGTCCAAGTACTGTGGCACCACCTGGCACAGTGACTCTTGACTTCCCCACACATAGCTGCTGTAGCCTACTGTTGCCCAGAAGCCTTACCAATAACACAGTCGGCTAACACATAGTTTGTATTTTATGTGTGTTATATACTATATTCTTTTCTTTTTTTAAGATTTTATTTATTTATTTGACAGAGAGAGAGATCACAAGTAGGCAGAGAGTCAGGCAGAGAGAGAGGGGGAAGCAGGCTCCCCGCCAAGCAGAGAGCCTGATGCGGTGCTCGATCCCAGACCCTGGGATCATGTCCCCACCCAAAGGCAGAGGCTTTAGCCCACTGAGCCACCCAGGCACCCCTGTTACATACTATATTCTTAAATTAAGATAGAGGAAAAAAAAATTATTAAGAAAATCGTAAGGAAGAGAAAATATGTAATAGTATTTTCAGTAGTGGGAAGCCTGGGTGGCTCAGTTGGTTAAGCAGCTGCCTTCGGCTCAGGTCATGATCCCGGCGTCCTGGGATCGAGTCCCACATCGGGCTCCTTGCTCCAAGGGGAGCCTGCTTCTCCCTCTGACTCTGCCTGCCACTCTGTCTGCCTGTGCTCACTCTCGCTCTCTCTCTCTGACTAAATAAATTAAAAAAAAAAAAATTTTTTTTTTAAAAAATAGTATTTTCAGTAGTATACATACATTTATTGAAAAAACCTTCTTGGTGTTTTAAACAGTTCTGAACACTTTGTTTTCCTAACCATTAAGTATATATGAAAAGGTTTTCTCTATAAAAAGACACAAAGTACAAAGTCCTAGCATATCTTATACTGTCCTGGAATAGAAAAAGTCAACTTTCCATATTATGAGATTAGCAGAACCATGATACATAAACTTGGAAAAGTTAACATGTGTGCATAAATACCAATTAATTTATAGTCTGAGTATAGATGTAGCACTTGCAAGAATAATTGCCAGGTTGAATATGGCATATACAAAAACTGCAGCATAGTGTAGAGAAGTAGGAATTTTTACAGAATCACACTCAGTGATCTGTAATGTAGTATGAACTACATTTTAATAGGCTAAAGAAGAAAAGCAGCACCTCAGCAAGTATTGAAAAGCCTTTAATAAAACTCAGCTTCCCTATGTTTAAGTCTCTTAGAAAACAAGGAATAAAGAAAACTTCCTCACTAAAAAAGAAAAAAAAAGTTTTAAAAACCACATATTAGTGGGTCAGGCAGGAGTGGATACCCACCAGGAAGGCAATGTCCTGCGTCCTGGTGGCTTTGGATCTGCTCTAGTGGTTCCCCAGCAGGCCTGGAGACATAGGGCAGCTGCCGCATGGCCATCAGCAGCTGTGGCCACACGTGGGCTGCGGTGCCTTTAAGGGAGGAGTCTGTGCCCAACCAAAGCAGGCTTCACCTGTCCTGATGCAGCCCCGGAGCCCGGTTCCCAGAGGGCTGTCCCTGCTCTTTGGGCCCGTTCTGTGGCCCAGCCTCCTGTCTGCCAGCCCTGGGTGCTGGACCCCACCACCCTGTCACTACAGGACCTGCAGCACTACCTGGCCTCAGGTCCCCAGAGGGCTGACAGCAGCCTCGGCAGGCTCCCTGGGTACTCAGGGCAGCAGGTGTCACTTCTGCACCAGTCACCTTTAATTCAGTCTCCTGGAGACTGGGGTGGACAGTTGAAAATAAACACCTTATGGCTTTTGCTGTCCACTCCTAGGGAGAAAAATGTTTAAGTAGACCCTCAATCTGTGTTGTTCAAGGATTAGCTGTAAAGACCTTCCTCCTCGCTGTGAGCCTGCAGCCGCTTGCCCCCACACTCCGCTCGAGTGTACTCCGCTTGGCCTGACTGCTTCCGAACCACATCCACTAATGTTGCTTTAAACATCTCCTTCACTGCTTTTCCTCCTTCCCTGCCTTTGTTTTCCTCCTGTCTAAAAAATCCCTCACCTTTCTTTAAAGTCAGATGTGTTCAAGTACAACCTATTCTTCAAAGCTGAATTCAGATACCATCTGAAAAAAACATTTTTTTGAAATGCCTCTGGTTTCTCCTGAAAAATCTCATTGCTCCGCTCTTCTCTTGTGTATCTTAACATATTTTACTTCGGATTTTTTTGTCTTAAAACTCTCACTAGGGGCGCCTGGGTGGCTCAGTCCGTTAAAGCATCTTCCTTCGGCTCAGGTCGTGATCCCAAGGTCCTGGGATTGAGCTCCTGTTGGACTCCCTGTTCAGCGGGGCGCCTGCTTCTCCCTCTCCCTCTACCCCTGCGCCAGCCCCCGCACCGTTCTTTCCCTCTCTCTCTCCCTTTCCCTTTCTTTCAAATAAGTAAAATCTTTGGGGAATAAAAGAAACATAGGAATACTATGTGCTGTTTTCATAAGATCATTGATTAAATGTGATTAAGTATGAAAATCATTTCTGGAAAATCATTTCTGAAAGTACATTTTGCAGAAGCAGAAAGACAGGAAAGCAAAGGGTCAGTTTAGCTGAACCGGTGTGTGCAAAGACGTAGAGATGAAGGTAGAAGTAGGTCTGCAGCATTTTATGTAGTAACCTGACTTTTCAACAATGTTTCTCTACAGTGTGTGGAGTGCCTTTAACTAGAACTTCTCACTCTGGGCACCCATTCCAGATTTTTTGTGGTTTGCCTTTGTATCAGGGGTGACAGGAAGGTGACTGGGAGCCGCACTCCAGAGGTGTGGTGGGTGAGGGGGCATAAGCTGAGGCAGCAAGAGAAGCTGCATGCGGGGAGTAAGGGCAGGGCTGGGGCTTTGGAAGAACTGATTAAGCCCAGTTTTATGACTAAGGAAGTTAGAACATTTTCAAGTCTTCAGGTAATTATTTCATTTCTAAGGGAGAGATTATTCATAGAAAAGAGCATATTTCTTCCCAATCTGAATTTGTCTGTCCTCTTTCTGAAAAAAATTGTGCATGTGAAGAGTTTTTTCAGGGGCGTTTGACTGGCTCAATGGTTAGAGTGTGTGACTCTTGGGGTCTGGAATTCGAGCCCCACATAAGGTACAGAGATTACTTTAAAATCTTTTTTTTTTTTTAAGATTTTATTTATTTATTTGACAGACAGAGATTACAAGTAGGCAGAGAGAGAGGAAAGCAGGCTCCCCGCTGAGCAGAGAGCCCTACGCGGGTCTTGATCCCAGGACCCCAGGATCATGACCTGAGCTGAAGGCAGGGGCTTTAACCCACTGAGCCACCCAAGTGCCCCGAGACTAGCTTTATTTAAAAAAAAAAAAATTTTTTTCGTGTTCTTATCATATGCTGTTACAAAATTGATGAACAACGTGGCAGTGTCTCATCCACTTTGCCTGCTGACCTTCTGTTCCAGTGCAAGGAGAATGGTGCTTTCACGGTACTTGCTGACAACTACGTGCGGGAGGAGGAGGGCACAGGAGTGGTGCACCAGGCTCCTTACTTCGGTGCTGTGAGTACTAGAAGTCTTGCAATCGTGTCTATGGGAAGGGAGCGTTGTGGCCACTGAGGGTGTGTGTGTGTGTGTGTGTGATGCACCTCGTTCTTGGGCATACTGGCCCTGCTCTTCAGGCTCACTGCCCCCAAAGATGGTTTATCAAACTTAAATCTGCAATTTCCTTTCATTCTGAGCTGATCTCTGAAAATGATGAGCTGAACCCTGGGTGTTGCTGGGCATTTTGTTTCCGTTCATTCATAACTTACTGTCTGTGCACTCTGCTCTTTTCGGTGTGCAGTTCTATGGGTTCTGAAAAGGGCATCGATTTACATAGGCCCTGTGATCATCAGAGTGTGGAGAGGTGCCACACCTCCAAGGGTGCTCTTGAGCAAGTGCCATGGTGAGAGCAGAACTTGACCTCCTCAAAGCTATATGGTGTGGCTAATTTTAAATTTTTCCCAGAGTAGTTTTTCTAAAAATGCAAACATTTCTAAAAATTTTCTAAAAATGCTGTTGATGTCATTTGTGTATGAACAAAACGCCCACTGGGTACAGAGGCTTGATCGTTCCGTCAGTGGGAGTGAAGTTAGGTAGTCTGTCTCCATTCTTTTTGCTTTCGTGCCTAACCTCTGCAGAGATTTTTATTATAGGACTCTTCAAATATACACAGATGTAAAGAGGTATTAAAATAAATCCTGATGTTCACGACACCCAGCTGCATTAATTATCAACATTTGGGACGTCTGTTTCTTCTATCTTCTACCTTGTCCTTTTCCCCCACACCTTCTCCGCTTTGGCTTGAGGATTTTGGAAACAAATCCTCAACATCCTTTTCTTCATCTGCAGATATTTCGCTACACAGCTGTGACTGATATGACTCTTTATTTTTAATATTGCCACCATCCCACTGTTGTCCCCAATAAAGTTAATGCTTCCTTAGTGTCACCTAATACCTGGTCAGTACTCAGTATGATGGAAGCAGTCTTCATAATACTGTTTACTGGGTTTCAAGAACCAGTCCAGTATTAGTTATTCATAATAATTTTAGGGTCAACTGGTATGATTCCTACACTGATAATAAATAATAAAAAGAAAACTTCTTGGTTTTGAATTGTGGTTTAGGTTTTCCCATTAAAATGTATTTGTCATAAACTAGGTATGTTTGGGTTTTTTGTTTGTTTTTTTAGGTGCCACATAAGAATGAAATCATATGTTCTATTTGTCTTTGTCTGATTTATTTCACTTAGCATAATACCCTCTGGTTCCATCTGTGTTGTCAGGAATGGTAAGATCTCATTCTTTTTTTTTTTTTTTTTTTTAAAGATTTTATTTATTTGCCAGAGATAGAGAGAGAGTACACACAAGCAGGCAGAGAGGCAGGCAGAGGCAGCGAGAGAAGCAGGCTCCCTGCCGAGCAAGGAGCCCGATGTGGGACTCGATCCCAGGATCCTGGGATCATGACCCGAGCCGAAGGCAGTGGCTTAACCAACTGAGCCACCCAGGCGTCCCAAGATCTCATTCTTTAATGGCTGAGTGAGACTCCGTGATAGGCATCATGTCTTCTCTGTCCTCTCGTCTCTTGGACACGTGAGTGGCTTCCATATCATGGCTCTTGTAAATAATGCTGCAGTAAACACAGGGATACATATATATTTTTGAATTAGTGTTTTCATTTTCTTCAGGTGACTAGCCAGGCCTGGATTTGCTGGACCCTATGATGCTTCTGTTTTTAATTTTTGAGGAATCTCCATGCTATTTTCTAAAGAGATTGCACCAATTTACATTCCCACTAACGGTGCTCAGTGGTCCCTTTTTCTCCACATCTTCGCCAGCACTTTTTGTTTCTTGTGTTTTTTATTCTAGCCTACCTGACAGGTGTGAGGTGATACCTCATTGTGATTTAGATCTGTGTTTCCCTGATGAGTGATGTTGGGTATATTTTCACATCTCAGTTAGCATCGCTATCTTCTTTGGAAAAATGTCTCTGCGGGTCCTCTGCCCATTTTTTAATAGGACTGTTTGCTTTTTGGTGTTGAGTTGTGTAAGTTCTTTATATATTTTGGATATTTACCCTTATCAGATAGGACATTTGTGATATCTCCCTCCATTCAGTAGGTCGCCTTCTATTTTGTTGATGGTTTCCTTTGCTGTTCAGAGGCTTTTTATTGTGGTGTAGTCCCTGTAGTTTATTTTTAGTGTTGAATCCCCTCCCTGGAGAGACATAGCCATATATATGTTGCTGTGGCTGCTGTTCAAGAGATTACGCTCTCTATTTTCTTTTAGGAGTTTTATGGTTTCACATCTCCCATTTAGGTCTTTTATCCATTCTGACTTTATTTTTGTGTGTGGTGTAAGGTAGAGGTCCAGTTTCATTCTTTTGCATGTAGCTGTCCAGTTTTCCAACATTGTTTATTAAAGAGACTGTCTTTTCCCCATTGTATATTCTTTCCCGCTTTGTAGTAGATGAACTGACCAGATAAGCATGGGTTTATTTCTGGGCTCTCTATTCTGTTCCATTGGTCTGTGTCTTTTTGTGGCAGTACCATGCTGTCTTGACTGCTTTAACTTTGTAGGATACCTCGAAATCTAGGATTGTGAAACCTCTAGCTTTGTTCTTAAGACTGCTTCAGGCATTCAGAATCTTTGTGGTTCAAGCAAATTTTAGTATTATTTGTTCTAGTTCTATGAAAAGTGCTGTTGGCTTTTTGGTAGGGATTGCATGAACTCTGTCCGTTGTTTTGGGTAGTAGGGACATTTTAAGAATTTCGTTCTTTCAGTCCATGAGCATGGAATGTCTTTCCATTTCTTGTCATCTTTAATTTCTTTTATCAATATTTTATAGTTTTCAGAGTACAGGTCTTTACCTCCTTGATTAAGTTTATTCCCGGGGCACCTGGGTAGCTCAGTGGGTTAAAGCTTCTGCCTTCGGCTCAGGTCATGATCCCAGGGTTCTGGGATCAAGCCCCACATCGGGCTCTCTGCTCGGTGGGGAGCCTGCTTTCTCCTTTCTCTGCCTGTCTCTCTGCCTGCATGTGATCTCAGTCTGTCAAATAAATAAATAAATAAAATCTTAAAAAAAAAAAGTTTATTCTCAGGTATTTTGTTACTTTTGGTGCAATTGTAAATGGGATTGTTTGCTTAATTTCTCTTTCTGCTACTCCGTTATTAGTGTATAGAAACACATCAGATTTCTGTATGTTGATTTTGCATCCTGTAAAATCTGGTTTTGCTGATTTTATTTGTTCTAATAGTATCTTGGTAGAGTGTTTAGAATTTCTGTATATAGTCATCATGTCATCGGCCAAGTGGCAGCCCAACTTTTTCCTTACCAGTATGGATGTCTCATTTGTTTTTGTTGTCTGACTACTTTGGGTAGAATTTCTGGTACTACGTTGACTAAAAGTGGTGAGAATGGACATCCTTGTCTTGTTCCTGACTATGGAGGAAAACTGTCAGCTTTTTCCACCATTTAGTGTGGTGTTAGCTATGGGTTTTTCATATATGGCTTCTATTATGTTGAGGTATGTTCCCTCTGAACCCACTTTGCTGAGTTTTTTTCACAAGTGGGTGTTGAATTTTATCCAGTGCTTTTTCTGCATCTATTGAAAGGATCATAGAGTTTTTACCCTTCATTTTGTTAATGTGATGTAGCACGTTGATTGATTTGTTGACACTGAACATCCTTGTATCCCCAGAGTGAATCCTACTTAATCGTGGTGAATGATTTCTTTTACTGTAGTGTCGAGTGGAGTTTGTTGGGTACTTTTGTGTCTGTGTTCACGAGGGATACATGTGTGTCATCTTCCTCCTTCTTTAGTGGATACCGTGCTGTATACAGGGGTGTGTGCAGTAACGGCTGGGAAGATGATGTAATCCCTGTCCAGCTACAAGGCTCTGGGATTCTCTAAATGGTCCTGAATTAACTTCAGCTGAGAAGATAAAGTCCGTTGCACTTAGGTGTCAGAATACTGAAGCGTTCTCTTGTAAATCTGTCACCTCCCACACTCCTATCTGGTACACACTCAACCTGTTTCGTTCCCCTTGTCCCCAGGACGACTATCGGGTCTGTATGGACTTCAACATCATTCAGAAAGACTCTCCTCCTGTTTGCCCTGTGGATGCTTCAGGCTGCTTCACGGCAGAAGTGACAGATTTCACGGGACAGTATGTGAAGGTCTGTGTCTCTGTGACAGAGAAAGGTGTGGGTTTCATCACACTTCTTTCTTTAAGCAGCTTTTTATTAAATAGCTTCGTATCTGGATTCTTTTTCCAGGAAGTTGGTTTGGTTTGGTTTCAGCACATAAAACCAGAAAAAGATAGATATTAGCAGCCACATTCTAAGGGTCTAGTATCTTCAGAGGAAGCATGCTAGTTTCCTAGGCAGGAGTCCTTGGAACTGGGCACTGACTGGTAACTCCTGAAGCAGCACTGAGGCTTCAGGGCCGTCGTCGCTGTGGAAGACTTCACTACCTCACATGGTCTGGAAGTGCTCAGGAAGATACCTAAAGTTAGACTGTGCCTCAGTTGTGGACAGAGTATATTTTACAATGCATGTGTTGTTGGGTTTTTTTATGTTATTTGATAGAAAGAGAGAGACAGAGAGGGAATACAAGCAGGGGGAGTGGGCAGAGGGAGAAGCAGGCTTCCCGCCAAACAGGGAGCCTGATGCAGGGCTTGATACCAGGACCCTGGGATCATGACCTGAGCTGAAGGTGGTCACTTAATGACTGAGCCACCCAGGCACCCTTACATCTGTTTTTTTTGCCTGTAAGATATTAAAATACCAGATTGCAGTGATATACGTAATTCTTGGGTGTTACCAAGTATTGCAGGATATTTTAGTGGCTAGATTTTTATTTTTTAAACAGGATGCTGACAAAAACATCATCAGGACTCTGAAGGAGAAAGGCCGACTTCTTGTTTCCAGCACCTTCACTCACAGTTACCCCTTCTGCTGGAGGTGAGAAAAAGGGAAGACTTCCAGCTCGAGCTTCTAGCCTGTGGGGGCCATGTAGCATGTGTGCCCGTTCCACAGTCTGCGGTCCCCCTCTCATTTGTAAGCTTTACAGTTAGCGTGGGGAAACTGCCCTCTTGAATTCCATTCCTCTTGTATAGTTCCTCTTTTCCTCTACACTCGTCTGGGAAATATCAATATGTACAGATGTTTTGTGTCAGGGCCACATTTCTTTAAAAAGAGACATATCCCTAAAATTTCCCAGTGGAACTTGGGGAGAGATAGAAGATGACACAAGTTAGAATACAAGATCGTGCTGTGAAGATGTGCGTGGAATTGGAATGTTCAGTGCCATCGAGTCTGTTACCACATTGCCTCTTTGCTGAAGCTGCTGTCATTTCTTAGACAGCTGTCACACACCAGCAAAATCATTTTTTTTTCTTGTTCTTTAAAGCTTTTACCTTCTTGGTGTTGTGGAGGGAGAGGAGCAGGACCAAGGACAAGGCATTAATGTTTGTAAAAAAAAAAAAGAAAGAAAGAAAGGGAGTTTTAGCAGAAGGCCAAGTAGATGGGGGTGATGTCAGTAAGAGACCAAAAGTTGCTCTCACCGTGGGTGCCTGGATACCTCGGTCTGAGC
The DNA here is from genome assembly GCF_022355385.1 of Mustela nigripes. Classification (NCBI taxonomy): domain Eukaryota; kingdom Metazoa; phylum Chordata; class Mammalia; order Carnivora; family Mustelidae; genus Mustela; species Mustela nigripes. The sequence continues at coordinate 87,131,739 of NC_081565.1, read as the reverse complement.
AGCCACATGCTGCGTTTTTGCTTCCCCAGGTCAGACACTCCCCTGATTTACAAAGCCGTGCCCAGCTGGTTCGTGCGGGTGGAGCACATGGTAGACCAGCTCCTGCGGAACAACGACCTGTGTTACTGGTAAGCAGGGGCCGAGTGTCCTCACAGGATCCTGTGTCACGGGCTCACATTTCTCCCAGGTTATAATAATTCTGATAGCTCTTTTAGTCTGTTTTCAGGACCACAGATTAATTTAAATAATATTAAAAGAAGTAGCATCCTTCGTAAGATAAGCCAAACGAAGGGAGCGTTTTGCCTTTCTGTTAGCCTTAAATAATAGTCATTTTCAGGATAAATGGTTATTTTTGAATCTACCTACAGAAGCTATATGTGCTTCCTGCTTTTGATGCGTGCTGAGTTCGTAGACCGTGCCGATGAGCACTGGTGGGACAGAAGCCTTGCTCTCAGCTAGTATGTGACCTGCAGGGAGGTGTTACTGCAGCCTGTAAGGCTGAATAAAGTCGGGCTGGATCTGCGTATTATGGAACACTGTTTTTCACCGAGAGTTCTGAGGGCGATCACTATTTCTTACTTCCACAAGAACCCAACGTGACTTAAAAATTTACTGCATTTCATTTTGGAAGAATGGGGAGAATCTCAGGGCAGTAAAAGGAAAGGGTTATGAGCTACTATGAACTATCGCTTTGAGAGCGAGCGAGCGAGAGAGCGTGTGCACACACGAGCAGGGGGTGGGAAGTGAAAAAGGGAGGAGAGAAAGAATCTTAAGGCGACTCCACACGGAGCATAGCTCAATGTCACAACCTGAGATCGTGACTTCGCTGACACTCAACCAGCTGAGCCACACAGGTGCCCCATGAACAAGCTTTTCTGCTTTCTAGCAAATTGACCCTGATTTCTCCAAAAGAAAGCAGTTTTTCATTTTTATTCCTAGGAAGCTCTTCAGTTGCCCTACTGTGTGAAGTGCTGCGTACGGGCTGTTAGGCTGTGGCCTCATGAGGGTGCCGGCCTATAAACTGATCTTTGTAATACCGGGCACAGCTGGGGTGCGTGGGAACAGGATGTGTGGGACCGGGAGCGCCTTAACCAGCCTACTGCTTAGGAAGGTTTCCTGCTGAGCTGGACTTCAGGGTATAAGGAGCCGTGGGACTGACTCCGCTCGGTGGGGGGAGGAGAGGAGGGGCGGCTGCAGGGTGAAGGTCCTGGTGGAGGGACGGCGTAGGCCGAGGCGGTTAGGTGAGAAGCCGCACTCTAAGGAATTCCCGCATTGCCAGAGCTTAGAGTGGGATGGCAGGAGACCCCCCCATGAGCCTCAGGAGGCGGCTCTGGATCAGCCTTCCATAGCCTAGCCTGTTGTGTGGGTGCTGGGAGCCCATGCTAATGAGTGTCCGTAACAGCAGTATTGTGTGGACGCCCTGAAGACTAGGTCGGAGCGAGCCCAGGGTGGTTGGCATCACGGTGACCGGTCGAGGGCTGCTGCCATCCCCTAGCTGGGGGCAGTGCAGGGAAGCACGTGCGCTGTGGGGTTCCTGTTACAGAATATCTCCGGGGTGAATTCACGACAGGTGCAGCACCGTGAGTGTCCTGTGCTGTCCACACAGAGCACATCCTTCTAGGAGTGAGCGCAGCATCTCTAGGGCAGCAGGTCCACAGAGCATATGCAAAGATTTGTGCAGATCTGATTTACAGATTTGCTTACTGATGTTCTCAGGCGTTGACTGTCTGTCTGACCTGTTTATTGCAGGGTCCCAGAGTTTGTGCGAGAAAAGCGATTTGGAAATTGGCTGAAAGATGCACGTGACTGGGCGATTTCCAGAAACAGATACTGGGGTACCCCCATCCCCCTGTGGGTCAGCGATGACTTTGAGGAGGTGAGACAGGGCCTTGTGTTCTCACGTTGATTTTTGCTGAAGCGCTTCATTTGTACGTCTGGACGTAGTTTCTTTTTTCTTTGCCCTTTCTTATTTCTTCTGTTTTTCTTTTTTCCTTCCTAGAATAATATAAATAGAATTTGGGAGTTTTTTTAAAATTTACTTTTACTTTACTTCTATTAAATACAATTTTTTAAATCTCCCTCTGTGTAAAAGTAAAGAAGGCAATTTGTATTTTTCTGAGGGAATCCACGTGTGTGTAAATACGTATATAGGTCTATGGATATACCCCCACGTGCTGGACAGAAGCCGTCATATACGTATTTACACACACAGTCACCTGGTTTTATAAATTCGAGGTTGCAATACTTTGGTAATGTTTTTAAGCTTTCCCTTTTAACTGCTCTGAGGGGGGATTTCATATGCCATGACTTGGTGTAGGTCTGGACTTTCAGGCCTGATCATCAGTTACTCACAAGGAGAGTAAAGGGGTGAGCAACAGAAGAAAGACAATTCAGCAGGCCTCCCAGGACTGAACTAGAAGGGCGGAGGATGTGGTGTTCCCTAGGTAGCAGACACCTGGGCGAGAACCCACAGCAGCTCCTGCTGGGACCACCCCACCGCGTGGGACCCTTTCAGGGCCTCAACTGAGCTGAGGGCAGCCTCTTTGCCTTGACGAAACCCTACATGATGTCTTGTGATCTCGTTGGTTTGATCTGGTCCACACACAGTAATTTAGTTCTAACTTCAACTTAGAAAGATTCCTGATCAAGGAGTCAAATTCAAATGTCAGGAAGAAACTGAGATGCCTCAGAGTCACAGTATAGGCATTTCACTTAAACTGATTACACGGGGCAGAGATCTGGACCTAGTAAGCCGTCAGCAGGGGCATGTTGAGATGATGCTGTTAGGTCCTCTCCACGTAGGGACTCCTGAGACAGTGGTAGGTGGCAGAGTAATGGAGCCCACTGACCTCTTCAGTGACCTGCAGCCTTCCGTGAGTGTAAGCCACGTTAGTGACAACTGTCCTGAAGAACAGAGGTTTCTAAAACTAAGTGTGAATGCTGCGTAAATTAAAGCTGTGTGATTTTTGCTCTGAGGTTCTCTTGCTTTTTAACTTTGCTTTGACAGGTAGTATGCATTGGATCGATGGCAGAACTTGAAGAGCTGTCGGGGGCAAAGATCTCTGATCTTCACAGAGAGAGGTAGTTTCTCAATGTTGATTCGGTTTCATTGTGTCATTCAGAGAGCATCGACATGGCCTCTGAAGCAGATTACGGAGCTGCGTGTAGAAATCAAATACCGGTTTACGGAATTACATTATTGATGACTCATGTCATGTTGAGGAAGGGTGGCCTCTATCTTTGATTTGGATGTGGGCAACTTTGGTATAAAGCCCCGTATTGAGCCCCCACACCATGCCTCTAAAGGCTGTGATAACTGCCAGTATTTCTGCTTGCAAATGAGTATGAAATCTCATCAGGGTGTTGTGTTTCCTTTTGACAATTAAACTGCAAGTCCTTTTGTGGTTGAAGTTAATAGACGTGGCTTGGCTTGTTTCTTAGCATTGATCATCTGACCATCCCTTCCCGCTGTGGGAAGGGAGTGTTGCGTCGCATCTCTGAAGTGTTTGACTGTTGGTTCGAGAGCGGCAGCATGCCCTACGCTCAAGTTCATTATCCGTTTGAAAACAAGAGGGAGTTTGATGATGCATTTCCTGCAGACTTCATTGCTGAAGGCATTGACCAGACCAGAGGATGGTATGTTCTTGTTTCGGTCATTTTACTGATCTGATTTGATTTCACAGATACTGAGTACCTAGCGTTTATCAGCTTGGTGCTGGAGAGGCTGTGTCAAATGAGACAGGCTCTGCTCCTGCCCTCTGCCCCCTCACCACCAAGTATACTAGTAGTAAAGTATCTTTTGAGTTGGGATCTTTTACTACAGTAAAGCTGTGATTTTAGAGTTTATTTCATAGACATTTTGGAGTAGATAGATTTGTTATACTTAAAGATTAAGTGGCACAAAATAATGTATGTTCTCAGCTTGTTCATTTTTTTTTTTAAGATTTTATTTATTTATTTGACAGAGATCACAAGTAGGCAGAGAGGCAGGCAGAGAGAGAGGGGGAAGCAGGCGCCCTGCTGAGCAGAGAGCCCAATGCAGGGCTCGATCCCGGGACCCTGAGATCATGACCTGAGCCAAAGGCAGAGGCTTTAACCCACTGAGCCACCCAGGCGCCTCTCAGCTTGTTCATTTTAAATCATTTACTCAAATGTTTAATGAGTACTTTAATGAGTACATACAAGATAATGGCTTGGGTGCTACAAATTTAAGGGTTGATTGGAAATGTGCTCAGATGTTAAGGCTATTCTTACACAATAAACATTCTAAAAATCCAGACTGGGGGAAAAAGACAAACCATGGTGGGGCGGATTTTGGCATTGGTTTTATCTGGTACCTGTTAAAAGCAATGCCATCATCTTCTGAAGTAGAGGAAGGTACAGTACCTTCTTCTTGCTTCTCCTTTCATTAGTGGTGATGTTGCAGAAGTGTTTAAGGAAGATAGGTGTCATTGTCTGCTTTGACACTTTCGCAGTAGATACAACAAGTTGATTGAATTCCATCCTTAATGTTCCAGAAGGTGCTCTTTTCAGCATCCAATCCGTTTCTCTTTAGGCACAGGTCCAATACCTTTCTTAGGGAAGACGCCTTGCCAGTAAGTCATTTCAGGCCCGGTGATGTCTGTCAGCATCTAACAGCCCTCACGTGGGTCCGTAGGCACTCGCTGCCTCCCTCCCCTTCCCTCAGACTTGGGCTGCCTGTCCTAGCAATCAAGTCCTCCTGACCTGCCTTCAGAGGAAGGGATATCAGTCCATGTCCCGTCATGTTCTGGGAGTGTAGAGTCAGCCTGGAGATGCCACCAGAGCGTCAGTTACTGGGGTGGCTGCGGGGAGGTGGTAGAGTTTAGGAACAAGCCACACAGCAGCCTGGGTGACGGCTGGCAGAGCAAAGACATCGTCTGTGCTCCTACGGTCTCTGCCTTCTGACTTCTGGGTGAGAATGTCTGCGTCTTTTGTCATCAGACTGTCCCATGTGACCTTGTGCTAAGGCCACACACGTCTCTGGATTTGCAGCCTGACATGTCTGGAGGTCCTGATAGGAAGGCCAGCACTGTCACCCAGCTGTCTCCTTTGAGGAAGTCAACAGTACTGTCCTCAGCGGCTGGGGGTCAGTACTCAGTCCAGGCCTTTATTAGCCATAAGTCACATTTTATGTTTTCTAAACTGATTGGTTTTGCGGTCGGTCCTATGTGATTTTTTTTTAGCACTCCCCAAATGATTCTAATGTTACTGGATTAAGAACCTTTGCTGTAAGTGATCTTTAATAGGTGTAACTGACCTACAGTAGAAATTCAGTCCAGTAAATAAGCACAGATTTTTTCCCCTATGCTTAGATTCCTTTTCTGTTGTTGCTGAGCTGTCTTCTTCTTGGGTTTTTTTCCAGGTTTTACACCCTGCTGGTGCTGGCCACTGCTCTTTTTGGACAGCCGCCTTTCAGGAACGTGATTGTGAACGGGCTCGTCCTGGCAAGGCAGGTGCACATACTTGTGTTGTGACTTGTGCCGGTCCATGGCCCCCTCGGCTCTGGCCGCCATAGTCCGGATGGAAGTAGCCATTCTTTGTGAATCCAGGAACTTAGGGTCAGCCCAGCTTTGCTCCTGCTCTCCTCCTTCCCCTGCTGTCAGCACCGCCTCTGCTCTCCTCCTTCCCCTGATGTCAGCACCGCCTCTGCTCTCCTCCTTCCCCTGCTGTCAGCACCGCTCTCTGCTCTTCCTTTCCATCCCACCCATCCTGCTCACGTCTTGTCTCCAGGGCGCGCCTGCACATACCCTCTACCCCAGGGAGAAGGGCAAAGTGGGGAGCTGGGGGCGGGGGAGGCGTGTGTCCTGCGATGCTGCTGGCGGTGGAACATCTGTCGTGGGGGATTGGATCAGGTGCGCGGGCCTGTAGCCCTGGTTTCATTTGCGCCCGGCCCTTTAATGAAGATTATTGTTAACCACTATTTAATATGAGGAAGCTGAGGGTTCTAGAGTTTCCAGGATCATAAGGAATCGGTTTTTTTTTCTGTTGCCTATAGTTATAACAGAAAAAACACAAATCAATAAAACTAAGAAAAAACATGTATGCAGACACCCTGCCTCATGTCCTGTCTGAGGGAGGACGGTCCCTGATAACCGCGTTTTGATTATACGTCTTCTCTCATCCAAGCCCCAGAACTGTTTCAGATGGGTACTTTCCTTTTTTCTTTTTTTAAGATTTTAAGGTTTTAATTTGAGAGAACATGAGCAGAGGGAGCAGCAGGCAGAGGGAGAGGGAGAAGCAGGCTCCCCACTGAGTAGGGACCCAGATACGGGGTTCGATCCCAGGACCCTAGGATCATGACCTGAACTAAAGGTACACACTTAACTCACTGAGCCACCCAGGCACCCCAAGGTGAGTCCTTTCCTTATCTCAGTTTGACATTTGAGCAATTTGAGGTATAAAAAAATTAAACAACTTGCTTAAAGTTACACAGCAAATGATGTTAACTTCATGTTTTATACCTAAGGAAGCTGGCTCGACAGTCTACTTTTTGTTTTTTTAAGATTTCATTTATTTATTTGGCAGACAGAGATCACAAGTAGGCAGAGAGGCAGGCAGAGAGAGAGGAGGAAGCAGGATCCCCGCAGAGCAGAGAGCCCGAAGCGGGGCTTGATCCCAGGACCCTGAGATCATGACCTGAACCGAAGGCAGAGGCTTTAACCCACTGAGCCACCCAGGCGCCCCATTGGTTTTGTTTTTGTTTATGTTTTTTATTGAAAATTTTGTTGAATTGTAGATTTGCGTGCAGTTGTGAAATAGTAGCAGAGAGCCCTTATGTGCTTGCCCGGTTTCCCCCGAACACCACCACAGTCAACTGCTGATAGGGCCCCTGTTCTCCTCAGACTCTGCATTTTATGCATACTTGTGTGCTGCTGTGTGCAGCTGCACACACACACCACACGTGTAGGTCCCTGTCCATCAGCACAGTCAAGGTGCTTGGCTCTTTCAACAGCGCAAGACCCCTCCGTTCTTCTGTAACCCCCCACGCTCCCGTGCTCAGCCGCAGCCCCTGACAACCACTCATCTCTCCGCAGCTCTGTGAACTCTGTCATTTCAAGTACATAACGTGAAAGCAATCACACCACTTATGACCTTAGAGACTGGCTTTTCCCCTCAGTGGGATCCTGGAGACCTCCCAGGACGGGTGTGTCCTCAGTCCCTTCCTCCCGATGGCTGAGCAGTGCCCCATGGTGCAGGTGACCACCACTGCGCCCCTCACCTGGGGAAGGACATTGGGTTATTTCCAGTGGCCGCTGACTGTGAATAGAGCTGGGAGCTTCCATTACAGGTTTTTGCATCAATACAAGTTTCCAGTTCTCTGGAATAAATGCTGAGCCTATGTTCTTAGCTTCTCCACCCACTTCACTGCGGAATTCAGAAGGAAGCTCTCAGGTGTTAATAGCCACTTGTGCCCTTATCCCACTTGCATTTCTGTCTTCCATTTTGCAGGTAACCGTCACTGTTGTAAAGATAAGCTGTGATGGTGACTTACTTAATTGGCGTCTCCCTTTTGTTTTTCAAGTGATGGTCAAAAAATGAGCAAACGAAAAAAGAATTATCCGGATCCACTTTCCATCATCCATAAATATGGTGCCGACGCCCTCAGGTACAAGCCAATGCTCTGCCCTGTGCATAATGTCCTTTTTACGTAAGCTTCGCTTGATCTGTTAATCATGTTCCTTTGATTTAGTTCATAATTAGCTATTTCAGACTTTATCTCTGTTTACGGGGGACAGTTAAATCAGTGTGGTGTTGGCTTCAAACCCTCAAGGCAGCTTCTCAGGAATAAGATTTCTCAGGAACAAGAGGTTTTAGGAACCGGATCCTGTGTTGCCCCCGGCTGGCCGCTGGGGTTTCAGCCTCACTCCCTTGCCTGGCTCTTCATCTCGTTGGCCATTTATTTCGTTTCTGTGCTTGCAGCTCGGAAGAGCCATCTGAGGATTATTTATGCTAGGGCAAATGAAAATGCATACCGAAGAGCTTTGAGAGAAATGTGAGCCACTGCTTGAAATGTTAGTCCTTGACATTCCCATTAGGTGTCGGGGTGGAAAGGAGCCACAGTGGTCACATCCTGCATCCTCCTGCTGCAGCCACGGGGACCGCCTCCAGGGGCTGAACCGAGGAACATTTAATAGGGAGTCCTACCCCCCCAGTTAGTGGTTAGCCTGCCCCTCAGCACTGCTGACAACCAAGCCAGATCATTCTCTGCTATGGGGGCTGTCCTGAGCATGTTTAGGGACGTCCCTGGCCTCTTCCCTCTGGAAACCCCTGTGTGCTGGCAGAGCACTTGCGGCGGATCCTTTTGTGAACTCCAGTGCCTGTGCAGGGTGTCGGGGAAGGAGACCCTGCTGCCCGAGGCCCACACCAACACTGGCACGGGGCATGCTTCTAGGTTGGTCAGGTGCCATATTTTGGTCTGGGGTTATGTCTCCCCTTTGTTATTCGCTAGGTCTCTTGCACAAACAGCTTTGTCAGTTTTAAATTAACCTAAGAACAGTATTCTTAGGTCTTTTGTATATCTCTTAATTCTTGCCTTTTGTATAAAAAATGCTGTTTGCAGTGTCAACATGTCTAGTAAGAATACTTGTATTAATTTCTTTTTTTTTTTTTTTTTTTTTTTTATTTTTTTTTTTTTTTTTTTTAAGATTTTATTTATTTATTTGACAGAGAGAAATCACAAGTAGGCAGAGAGGCAGGCAGAGAGAGAGAGAGAGAGGGAAGCAGGCTCCCTGCCGAGCAGAGAGCCCGATGCGGGACTCGATCCCAGGACCCTGAGATCATGACCTGAGCCGAAGGCAGCGGCTTAACCCACTGAGCCACCCAGGCGCCCCGTATTAATTTCTATATTCCTTTTCCATGTAACATTCTTTCTCACCCAGACTGTATCTGATCAACTCCCCTGTGGTGCGAGCAGAAAACCTTCGATTTAAGGAGGAGGGTGTGCGTGATGTCTTGAAGGATGTGCTGCTCCCTTGGTACAACGCCTACCGCTTCTTCATCCAGAACGTCCTGAGGCTGCAGAAGGTGTGGGGTGGGGGCCCGGCAGGCTGGGTTGAGCTGGGTCTGCTCCAGAGTGCGGGTGGCGCTGCCAGCAGTCCCTGTGGGTAGGACTCAGGGCCACTTTGGGGGCACTTCATGAAGGTGCTGGGCGGGCTCCGCTGGCCTCAGGAGACACTGGGGCTTCCCCCTTAGAAGAGCTGCCTGGGAGGTGCATCCACTGCCACACTGCCCTCCCCTCATGGAACCAAGGCTGGTGGCGGTGAGGGTGAAGAGCCCACCACTCCCAGGGAGGGGACACCTGGTGAAGGCTGCTGCAGGCAGTGCTCAGTGGGACATCAAGGTCCAGACTCTGGAAGTGAGAGACTCCAGTGGCCATTAGAGGGGGAATGGCACATGTGAAAGTGCCTGATGGCCAGGGAGGCACCATCTGAAAACCTATGTGCCTGGCTGTGCTCTCAGGGCTCCATTTGGGGTCAGACTCCAGTACCCCTCATCTTTTATGTGCAACAGCTTACAGTAGAATCACTGTGTCCATTACTGTTGACTAATCGTACAACGTTGATGCTTTCTGGAAATGGGCTGGAGGTGTGAGCTGTGAGTGTCCCCCTCGGGCAGGCTGGCTATTCCCATGCTGCTACCTCTGGCTTGTCTCCCATGTGGGCTTCTCCCTGTGGGCTGAGTAGGACAGGCGCTCTCCCAGCCTCTGCTGCTGTGGGACACCAGAACACCACAGGGCCCACCTGGGCTTGGCCATCAGATGCCAGCTCTCCCATCAGGCTCTCAGATCAGGGCCGGAGTCAGCACAGCCATTGCGCCGCCAGCCTGGTGTTGCTGCTGCATGAGGGGGGACAGGTGGAGTGGACCATATCAGCACAAGGGCAGTTTTGCAAAGCGGGGGTGGGGGGGTACACAGCATTCTAGTTAAAATGGACAATTTAAGCAGAGATGTTAGTTCCTAATGTTCATGTTCAGTCTGTAGACAATCGTCCAGCCCTAGCCAGCTCTACTAGCTTTCCTTCATTGGATCTGAAGTAACTAAATCCTACACTTAGAAGATTTTGGAATATTTCTCAACTCATAATCATTTTTGGTACAAAGGAATAATTTGTTCAGAGTAGTCAAAAATACAATTCATTAACTGAGTACTTTATATCCCAAGTTTAGAGCTTATTTGGAAAATCCTGCTGAGAATCAGTAATTTAAATTGCCACTTGATCTGGAGTTTTGTGGATGGCTGTTGTGGGCCACTTCAGTTTAAGTGGGTTTTTTGTTGGTTTGTTTTTAGATTTTATTTATTTATTTGACAGAGAGAGATACAGCGAGAGAGGAAACACAAGCAGGGTGAATGGGAAAGGAAGAAGTAGGCTCTCTGCTGAGCAGGGAGCCCAGTGTGGGGCTCGATCCCAGGACCCTGAGATCATGACTTGAGCTGAAGGCAGGTGCTTAACGACTGAGCCACTTAAACCACAGTTTAAGTGGTTTAAAGAGTTTATTTCTGTACAGTAATTTTCCCTAAGCATGCTGAATGTTTTAGTACTTGTCACTTCGCAGGAGGAAGAAACGGAATTCCTCTACAACGAGAACACAGTTAAAGAAAGTGCCAACATCACAGACCGGTGGGTCCTGTCCTTCATGCAGTCACTGGTTGGGTTCTTCGAGACTGAAATGGCAGGTAAATGGAAATGGAAATAAGAGTTCTTTTTCTGATTACCCTTTCGATACTTAACTGTGTTTTTTTAGAAACAGAGGGCGTTTTATAAACATTTTGAGAGATACGGAACACTAGATAAATCCTTGTTTCTTTTAACCCCTCAAATATGATTTTGTTAAGACTTGTAGACTCATGCTGCTCAGAGGCCTGGGGGTCAGCTCAGCCTCACCCCACCGGCCACAGTCACCACGCGGCCTTCCACGGTTCAAACCCACCTCCACCACCTGTTCCCTCTGGTTGGGCGCTGCCCGAAGTCCTCAGGCCTCGGTTTCTTTCTCTGAAAAGTTCCTGGTGGTGGTGTTACAAGGCTCAGACAGAGATTGTGTGCAGAGAGTAGCTGGCAGACAGGAGATGCTCAAGGAGTGCTTGTTAGCATGTATTTTTTAGTCTATTAAATAAGCAGTCCGTGTTTAGAAAAATAGTAATAAGGTAGATGTTTTCCCCATATTTGTTACCTATAGCAACGAGTTGTGTCTTGGACACAGGTTGGAGGCATAGGTTATGTTGGTTTCCTCACGGTTGGAGACAGAACAAACTAAGTCTGGGGGGAATTCCAGAAACTACTGAAGTAGGATACCTGACATGGGCCCGACAAAGTTGGTGGGCAGATGTCCCCTGTCAAGGTTAACCATCCTGGCCCAGGCGGTGCAGTCGTGCAGGCACATGGCCTTCCTGGAATCTTGGTGCCTCAGCCCTTGACACAAGAGGATGTTGAGTCCAGGAATTCCCACAGGCTGCCAGGCATCCTCAAGCCTGCCCCCACCCGTCGAACTCGCATCAGAAGGATCATGTGACTGCTGGACGAATTGATGTAGGTGCAGAGGGACATGAGCATGCGAGCAGAGCTCACCACACAGCCCAGGACACCTGCTCACAGCCTTGTCCCCATCCGTCCTGAGTGACATGAACTGTTGAAAATGGGCCTGGGGACAGCAGAGCCAAGCCACGTCCTGAGTGCATGCATGCCAGCTGGGGTATGTCTTTTTAGAAACGAAAGGTCTGGCAGTGGTTGTTTCCGTGGCCGACTGCTCTAGTGCCCCAGTGCCACAGCCTGCTGGCTTCGTACCCTTGGCCCCTCCTGGATAAGGTTCTGAGGTCTGGAGAATCTGCAGCTCCATTAGGGAGCCCAGCAGCCACAGTGTTGCTGCTACGCACAGCACACTCAAGCTGTGAGGGTTCTGTGTGCCCTCCAGGGATAACACCTGAGCACAGGGAACCCCGGCCTCCTAGAAGGTGGGGGGTGTGGCGAGCCATAGAAATGACCTCCTTTCTTCAGGCTCGGGCTCTGATCACCACGTCACCTCTCAGAGCGAGTGGCCACTGACACCTCAGTTCTGGTCCTTGTGAGCCGCCCTCTGCCAGTGGCAGCTTCTCACCCTGGCAGTTTGGACCAAAGGCTTCTTAACGGTCACTGAACTCTTTCATTAATATAAGTTGTGTTTCTTATACTTGTTGGTCTTATTCTTGGTTTTGGTGTTTGTTTTTGTGCAACCGAGAATATCAGTTACAGGGAGGTGAATGGGAAAATCCAAAAAATAGGCCCTTACCTTAAACAAGATAGACTGAGCACCGTCACCCTCCTGCTTGCCCTCAGAATTCTTGGGGGCCCTCATGTCTTTGTCCTTTCCTGGGGTGCCCATTCTGCTGGCTGTTTGGGCCGCACATTCTCAGGGTCGGGGGGCTGTCGGCCTCTGCGTTGTTGAGCAGCTCCCCTGGGGTCCAGCTGGATGGCTGGAATGGGTCTCCAAACACAGGCAGAGTCGCTCTAGTTGGAAAGCTCTGGCCTCAGCCTCTGGTTAGAGCTGTCTGTGTGTCTAGGGTGTCTTCGTGGAGGGTCAGGGTAGCACAGCGGAAGGAAGTCAGACATGCAGCTGTGGCCTCTCCAACATGGGTCTTGAGTTTCTTTCGTTTCTTTTTCTTTCTTTCTTTCTTTCTTTCTTTCTTTCTTTCTTTCTTTCTTTAAGAGAGAGAGTGAGTGAGCACAAGCAAGTAGAGCAGGCAGAGAGAGAAGCAGGCCCCCCACTGACCAAGGAGCCTGATGCAGGACTCAGTCTCAGGACCCTGGGATCATGACCTGAGCTGAAGGCAGACGCTTAACCAGCTGAGCCACCCAGGTGTCCCATGGGTCTGGGTCTTTTCTTTTTCTCACTGACCACGGGGGCTCGCACGCACTCACAGGGTGGGTCATGTATGCTCTCGATACACCAACAGCCACATAGTTCATCCTTGGGGAATGCCACCGGGGTTTTGTCACTTTGGTTCTTCCTGTCTCCTGAGCAAGCGTGGCAGCTCTGGGATGACAAGACCGCTTGCTGTTTGCGTCTGGCCCTCCCCGCACCCTAGACGCTCACCTGTTCTTGCTGCCTGATCATCTGCTTTCAGCTTACAGGCTCTACACGGTGGTGCCTCGCCTGGTCAAGTTTGTGGATGTCCTAACCAATTGGTACGTCAGGATGAACCGCAGAAGGCTGAAGGTGAGCACACGCACGCAGGCTGCTGCCCGGAGCGGCGGAGTGTGGGAGGGTGACCTCCGAGAAACAGGAGTGCAGCCGGAAGAGAGAGGAATGTTTTCAAGTGCTCTCAGCTTCTGAAGCTCTTTCTCTTTTGTCCTTTTTACATTGTAAGTCAGCTACATTTATCACCATTTGAAAGATAGGAACCTGTAAGTTCTAGAAGTCCACTTGCATATTTTCAAGACAACTAAGGAGTGTCCTGTCAGAGGGCAAGTCTCAGGGCCATACAAGACTGAGCTGAGCAGATTCTCTTAAAACACAAAAGGAAGTCACGCAGATACATGCGATGTCACGGGGGTGGCTCTGCTCTCAACTCGGGTTTCTCCTCACTTCTTCCTCTAGTCAGTTATGTACAGGCAGCCTACTGGGCATGTGGGCTGAGTCCTGTCGCAGGTCCGGAGGCCACGCGTAGACTGTGGGGGTGCCCGTGCCACGGCCCGCCAGCCTGCCTCCAGATGTGGGAATGACAAAAGCCCTTCACAAAACAGTAATTTCATTTTTGTTAAAATAGATCAAACACAGCACACCCACGTGCAGAGGGGCTCTCTCTACACTGTTGACCGCACGCACCTATCTCTATCATTTCGTTATGGTTTTCTTTTTTTTATAATCTTTGTGTTTTTCCTACAGTGAATTAGTGTCATTATTTCCTAAATAAACATTATATACATTTTTTTAAATAAGAAATCTTATCTTAAAGTAATTGCTATTTTCTGTTTGTAACCATTGCCGTGTGTTGCATGAGAGGCAGACGCAGCCTCCAGGCCTCAGAAGCCTGGGCTCAGAGGTGGGGAGAGCAGGGCCCGCGGCGGCCGCCTGCCTGACCCTGGACGCTGTGCTGTGGCCGCCTGCCCCGCCTCCCCTGTCCTGTCTGCGCGCTGTGTGCTCTGTGGGGTCGCCATTCTTCATTCAACCGACTGGATTCGAACAGTCTAATTAATGCGAGCTTCTTCGCTAGGGTGAAAACGGGGTGGAGGACTGTGTTACGGCCCTGGAGACCTTGTTCAGCGTCCTGCTGTCTCTGTGCAGACTGATGGTAAGGTGCTGGCCGCAGCCCTGGCGTTGCAGCTGGTCTGTACTGGTCTCCCCAGAAAAAGAAATAGAGTTTTAAAACAGCTTAATTCCCTAGTTCCCTTTCAAAAATCTCATAGCTCGTCTATGTCAGGAAGGCCTAAGAAACATTTGCTTCTAGAGCTGGGTTCTTCCTGTCTGCCCTTTGCGGCACACGTCAGGTCGGGGTGCTGGCCTCGGGACGGCCGAACCACAGCTGCCTGTGAGCACACACCTCATCTTCACGCGGGTTCCTGTCACCATAACAGGGAAGTACTTGAATGCACGTCTAATACACAAGTACATCACAGACAGCGTTTTACTGAACATGTGTCCTGTCGCTACTACTCCAGCCTGAGGTCATGAGCCATGTTCACTCCTGAACACACATGAGCAAGACCTGTCTTGTGCCTGGTGCCTCTCATCTGACCTCACTCACCTTCACCCTAGGAAGCATTTCCCCAGCTCACTGATGCGGTTTCTGAGGTGTGGGGACATGGGGTCATGGTTGCAGCTCCTGTTGTTACTGCAGACTTCTTCTGGGTGCTTCAGGACTCTGGCTCTGCCCGCTGCCGCTACAGTGCAGGGGTCCATCCCGCCAAGGTCAGAAAGTAGGGTCCTGTCCACTCGCGTGGAGCTGCTCTTTTTCTCCATCCGAGGTCAGTTGATGTCCTGTGTCTTCATGCAGGCCCCCTATACGCCTTTTCTCACCGAATTGATGTACCAGAATCTAAAGCTGCTGATCGACCCTGTTTCTGTCCAGGACAAGGACACATACAGCATCCACTACCTCATGCTGCCCCATGTTCGGTAAGAATCAGGTATCACTGAAGCCCCGCCTGGGCCCGGGAAGGCTCACGTGGCGGCTGCGCCTCAGGCTGCAGAGGGATCGCCCCTTCCTCCCTCCGAGCTCGTGTTGTTTGGGGTGGTCTGCCCTTCATGGAGTCCCTCTCACGCCCACTTCTGCCGTCAGGGAGGAGCTGATTGACAAGAACACAGAGAGAGCCGTTTCTCGCATGCAGTCTGTGATTGAACTTGGGCGAGTGATTCGAGACCGCAAAACCATTCCGATAAAGGTTTGATGCTTCATTTGTATTTTACGTGCACAGGCCCAAATAATTACACCTTTGGAGGATTTTCTTAAAAGAGACCACTTCCAGCACAGGCATAATTTTTTTTCTTTTCTGCAGTAAGGGTGTGAAAGACTTAGTGCTGGTTAAACCTGCTCAGTCTGGAGCTTGAGATTCGGATAAGACATTTAACATTTTACTTTCCTGCTGTTTGAAGGGCTGGCTGTTTGGTAAACTGTCCCTTCCCTTTCCTCCTAGTATCCTTTGAAAGAAATTGTGGTTATCCATCGGGATCCAGAAGCTCTTTGTGAGATCAAGTCTTTGGAGAAGTATATCATTGAGGTAAGAGTACAGGTTTGACTTTTTGGGTCCAAATAGATTTCTTTCTTTGAGAAGATTGTTAGGACTAGTACTGTTAGTGTAGTTCATTTTTTTTTTTTTAAAGATTTTATTTATTTATTTGACAGACAGAGATCACAAGTAGGCAGAGAGTCAGGCAGAGAGAGAGAGAGAGAGAGAGGGAAGCAGGCTTCCTGCGGAGCAGAGAGCCCGATGCAGGGCTCGATCCCAGGACCCTGAGACCACGACCCGAGCCGAAGGCAGCAGCCCAAACCACTGAGCCACCCAGGCGCCCCAGTGTAGTTCATTTTGATGTATACTTTGAAATGTATCCTTTTCCTTTTGTGTGTCAGCACATACAGATACTTAACTGTCCACAGAATCTTTTTTTTTTTTTTTTTTAAAGATTTTATTTATTTATTTGACAGAGAGAAATCACAAGTAGACAGAGAGGCAGGCGGAGAGAGAGAGAGGGAAGCAGGCTCCCTGCTGAGCAGAGAGCCCGATGCGGGACTCGATCCCAGCACCCTGAGATCATGACCTGAGCTGAAGGCAGCGGCTTAACCCACTGAGCCACCCAGGTGCCCCTGTCCACAGAATCTTGCACTTTGCTTAGAATCAGCGTGTGCTTTTGCCTTTTTAAAATGTCATTATAGGGGTGCCTGGGTGGCTCAGTGGGTTAAAGCCTCAGGTCATGATTCCAGGGTCCTGGGATGGA
This sequence comes from Mustela nigripes, assembly GCF_022355385.1. NCBI lineage: Eukaryota > Metazoa > Chordata > Mammalia > Carnivora > Mustelidae > Mustela > Mustela nigripes. The sequence goes on along the minus strand of NC_081565.1, from coordinate 87,115,317 downwards.
GCTCCGCATCGGGCTCTCTGCTCAGCGGGGGGCCTGCTTCCTCCTCTCTCTCTGCCTGCCTCTCTGCCTACTTCTGATCTCTGTCTGCCAAATAAATAAATAAAATCTTTAAAAAAAAAAAATAAAATAAAATGTCATTGTAATTCTTTAAAAGCCATTCCTTAAAAAAAAAAAAAAATTTTTTTTTTAAAAAGCAATTCTAAGATCGGTGGATTTCTTTACCTTGATTGGATCACTCACTACCTTTATCTACTTCTCCAAATATTCTTTGAGGACTAACCAAAAAACTCTTCCTTCAAATCATCAAGGAACAAGTGGGCATGCATCGGGCGTGAGCAGCTCCAACTCTAGCACAGGTGCTGGCTGAGCACCTTCCCGCCCATCCAGCGCTGCCTGGGGGTGTTCACTGGGGCGTCCCCACTGGGCTGTGGGAGGGCCATGTGCACCCAGACACACGCATGTACACATGTACACGCCATTGGCTTTGTGCTAGAGAGGACCATGTTTATAGTCTTCAACTTGTGTTTTTTCAGCAAACAGTGTTTCTTCTTCTTCTTTTTTTTTTTTTTTTGTTGAACATTTTATTTAGAGGGTGGGAGAGAGACAGTGGGAGAGAGTCTTAAGAAGACTCCACACTGAGTGTGGATCCCGCAACCCTGCACTCATGACCTGAGCCTAAACTAAGAGTCAGACGCTTACCCAGCTGCACCACACAGGTCCCCCTCTAAGTCTAGAATCTTCTTTAGTTGATGTAGTTTGCTCAGCTGTCTTGAATGATCTGGACAAGAAAGATTCTTAAGTTATGTATAGAATTGTACACCCATTAAAATTTTTGTAACATTTTGATCACCCCAAAAAGAAACCCAGTGTTTAGCATTCACATGAGCGTTCACACACATTCACACATACTCATTCACATGAGCATTCACACGCCTTTTTTGCCCTCAAGATCCCTTCACCCCCTGGCAACCATGGGTGTAAGTTTTCTGTCCCTGGGTGTGGCTGTTCTGGATGGTTCATGTAAATGGAACTCGACAGCAAGTGGTCTTTTGAGGCTGACTTCCTTCACTTGGCACCAGAGGTCCAATTCGTGGTACAGCCTGTGTCCATGCATCAGTCCTTCATTGCGCTAAGTAGTAGTCTGCTGGGTGATGGATCACATGTTGTATATCCTTTCACAGCTGATGGACATTGGGGTGCTTTCACTTTTTGGCTGTTGTGACCAGTGGTGTTTGAACGTTTGTGTGCAGGTTTTTGGAGTCACATGTTTTCATTTCCGTCTTTCTTTTTCATCTTGGCTGCCAACTATATAGGAATTGAACGTCCGAAAGGTCACGCTGTCTACAGATAAAAACAAGTATGGCATTCGCCTAAGGGCAGAGCCTGATCACATGGTCCTGGGGAAGCGTCTGAAGGGAGCCTTCCGGGCAGTGATGACGTCCATCAAGCAGCTGAGCAGTGAGGAGCTGGAGCGCTTCCAGGAGAGCGGTGGGTGTCTGCCCCTTCCAGGCGCCACCTTCCACCTGGGCTCCTTCACTTGCACTGTCAATGAGCTGCGAAACAAGTAATTCTGATAAGGGAAGGAGATGATCCCCGAACCATCACCTGTCCGTTGACTGCAGACGGATTGCCTGCTCCGTGCTGGTCCACGTGGCACGGAAGTCCCAGCACAGACATCCCGACACAGATGGGCCCAGAAGCACAGGCTCCCAGCATGGAGATCACACTGTAGTTACAAATGTCGTGTTTTTCACACCTACATTTTTATACTTTATGTTTATTTTATTCACCTTTTTATTCTGCATTTTTACTTTACAAGTCGTTAGTCTGTAAAGTGCTACTTCCAGACCATTCTGTGGTTTTCCTTTAAGGGGTGCCCGTCCTATTGCTGGCTCTTCAGACTGTTTCCGTTCTTCTGCTGGTGCCCGTAGTTCTGCAGTGAGAATTTTCACATGTACATGTTCTGTGCAGTCGATTCCTTCGGGCTAGATTTCTAGGTAGAATGACTGATAGCGCTAAGTTCTGCACATGCTAATAGGAGCCTAGAAACTACCCCAGTGAGAGAGCGCGCAGACCCCCAGTATCAGGTTCACTGTTATTGGATGTTGCTTGTGAGAAAAAGCCCGATGGTGTTTGGAGGTCTCTGAATGAAGACTAGAGTATAGTTTGACAGAAAAGATTAAAGCAGGTTTTGAAACAGGGACTTAGCAATGAGGTCTGGACCTGGTTCAAGGGAGAATTGGATCAGAACTTCCCATAGTCTCTCTAAGACATCAAGAATTCGTAGTTTGGTTCCTTAGGGCAAGACTGGATTTTGGACTAATTCAGCAAATACTTTTAAAGCTCTTGTGTTTGACTGGCCCTGGGAACCCAGAAAAGAGTGAGACAGATGTCTTTACCCTCATGGTGCTGGCCAACAGTGAAGATATGTGGAAACAGTTGTAGTTTCGATAAGTGCTCTGAAGGAAAAGCCTAGGACAATAGGAGGAAGTTAGGAAAGGGGACTTAGCCCCTCCTTCCTCTCCTTCAGGGGACTTTCCAGGTGCCCGGGAATTCTCAGCTCTGTCATGAGTAGAATCCTCTCGGGTCTTGGTATCACTGCTTAACCTTGGGTATAAAGTGTTTGGTTGTTAGGATTCCCTGTGAAGGTGAAAATCATAAGCACAGAGGAGTCACAAGGAGAGATAAAAGAACTCAGAAATCAGATGACTGCTTATAGGGAATTGAGAGAAATGTCCCTCAAAGTCCTCACATTTTTAGATGAAATGTAAGAAACCTGGCAACTAAAAGTTGAGTCATTCCTAACTTAACTTGATTTGTTAGATTAACAAAATCTTTGATGCAACTTCAGATCACAAATCTAAGCGTTTCAACAGATAGCCCAAATACTTAAAAATTCTTGAAATAATCCTGGTTTGAAACCAAGGCCTGTAGCTTCAAACCTACTTTCTGAGTGGATTTCTGCACTATTGGAAAGCAAAACAGTTTTTGGAACAGAGTGACATAGTCAGAATGACAGCCCAGTGCTCAGATACCCAGAAAATCACTGTGGGCGACCGCAGGAGGCTTCCCTGAAAGCAGGCATCTCCATCTTGTGCTCTGCCTGCTGTGGGAGGATGGCACCCAGACCTTGACCACCCTGTTCACCTCATTCCCACCCCACCCTACTCAGCAGATAGTGGAGCACTGGGGTCCTGCATTCAGTAAGTGCTGGGCCTGGGTCCCCCTGTACTCTGCAGCCTGCTCTCCTTAGTATATCATGCGCTCTGTGTTTAGGGGTACGTCGCCTCCTGGCACATGCCTTTGGACCTGGGGACTTCCTTACACGGGTGGACGTTGGCAGCAATTTAACTGTCCCCAAGGCAGCATGGGGAAGTATAAGGGATATGAGTTGGGAGAACATGATCTCTTGAAGTCTCCATAGCTGGTGCTTGAAGTTTTTATTAAAAACCGGCATAATGTGCTGTAGCTGGGCGGTATGTGGAGGAGGATGCTGGGGGACTGACTCACAGTGGCAGTTGCTTCTCCGACAGGGACCATTGTCGTAGAAGGCCATGAGCTACATGAAGAGGATATCCGCCTCATGTACACATTTGATCAGACAACAGGAGGGACAATGCAGTATGAAGCACACTCAGATGCCCAGGTATGTTGCTCTTCCCTGGAACGTTTCTTTACCAAAAGATAACATAAGAAGAAAAAGTGTTTGTTTCTGCCTTTCCTGAGTGTTGGGCTCAGCTGGTCTCCTGACCAGCTGGTTTCCTGAGCTGGTCTCAGAGTACAGTAAACCAGGTATCCATTTTAGATTGGCTTTATTAAATTGCTCCATTGTATGCTCTTAACATGTGCACTTCTTTTTTAATCTTTATTAGAGAGAAAACATGAGTGGGGGTGGGGCGGGGAGGGGTAGAGGGAGAAGTAGACTTCACACTGAGTGGGGAGCCTGATGCAGGACTCGATCCCAGGACCCTGGGATCATGACTGAGCCAAAGGCAGGCCCTTAACCTACTGAGTCACCCAGGTGCCCCGCCATGCGCATTTCTTTAGCATATATGAAATTGACATTTTATGACCTCTGCTTGCAATTGTCTTGAGTGTTGGGTCCTACCAAAATGATTAAGATATACCCCACCCTTCAAGGAATGACCCAGTCATAGAGACAGAAAAGTAAGCTACTTCTTACTCCTCTGCTTGATAAGTTATCTGGTAGGAAAGAGCACAGAGAGAGGTTCCTCTCCAAAGCCTGGTGTGGAGGCAGGCACGGGACGGACATCCTGGAGGGGGATGTGCAGCAGTTTGGGATTCTGAGGTCAGTGCTTTTTGTCGTGATGGATCAGAGCATCTCTCTTTGCTCTTGACCAGACTTTTCTGGGCAGACAGATCATGAGATCTCTAGGGTGGGAGTGAGGGACTTGTGGAAGTTCCATATGAGGAAGACAACCCCCTCAAATTCCTCAAGCCTTTTGCAGTGGCTTGAATGAGACGTAGGCCGAGCTCCATGTGGCCAGACGGCATGAGGAGCCACCTGTGAAGAAGCTGGGAAAGGAGGGCGAGAGAGTGTGTAAACTCCCTGATGGCGGCCAGCCTGAGACGGCGCTGAAGGAAGCGTCCTCATTTTCTGAGATTAATGACACGGTTCATATACTATGGGCTGCGGTGGCCCTGCCCAGCCATCCACCTCCAGTTCTGCTCTCATGAAGTAGAGTAAACTGTTCATCTTTCTGATAAAGTTTCATCAGAAACGTCCATGCTGCTGGGGCACTTGGGTGGCTCAGTGGGTTAAGCCTCAGCCTTCAGCCCAGGTCATGCTCTCAGGGTCCTGGGATCGAGCCCTGCATCCAACTCTCTGCTCAGCAGGGAGCCTGCTTCCCCCCCCCCAACCCCCCGCCTCTCTGCCTGCTGCTCTGCCTACTTGTGATCTCTCTCTGTCAAATAAATAAATAAAATCTAAAAAAAAAAAGAAAGAAACGTCCATGCTGGAACACCTGGGTGGCTCAGTCAGTGAAGAGTCTGCCTCTGGCTCAGGTCATGATCTCAGGGTTCTGACATCCAGCCCCACATTGGGCTCCCTGCTCAATGGGGAGCCTGCTTCTCCCTCTCCCTCAGACCCTCCCCTACTTGTGCATTCTCTCTCTCTCTCTCTTTCTCTCTCTTTCTGACAAATAAATAAAATCTTTAAAAAGAGAGAAAAAAGGAAACAAACGTCCATGCAGCTAGTGCTTGAATTACAAGCGTATCTCCCTCTGTGTTAGCAATGACACCACTGTGCCGATGGTGACACTCTTTTCTTTAAGTCATCATTGACAACCTTCACTACAGATGGCATAGGAAGTAGATGAAGTCAGCACAAATATGACCGTGTAAATCATAATAAATGTGTTGTGGTTTCCTGAGAAACCGCATGTTGAATCAGACTGACAGACCAAAGGCCGGAAAGTCTCTCCTGACTGAAGAAAACAACAGGGGCTCTTCTGGGGCCTTCGTGAGCTCATTGGCAGTGCGAAGGGCCCTGCAGCCCTGACTCCACTTCCTGCAAGGGCAGTGACTGCTTGTCACACAGACGAGGAACACTTACACGGGAGACACCGCTCCTCCATCTGTGAGCGGCACCCGCGGAAGGGAAGGAGTCACTGGACCCGTCCCCGCGGAAGGAGTAGCTCCTTGCAAGCACCTGAACTGTAGCGAAACTAGTTCAATTTTATCTCCTTTGCTCAGTTAGATGAATAAATAGCACTACATGACAGACTTCTCAGAATTTAACTTGAAAACAGTGTGCTGAGTTTGAGAGAATCATTCCTCCTTGTTTGGTTGTCACGCAGTGCACTGTTCTCTCCTGTAGGTTTTGGTTCTCTTAGATGTCACTCCCGACCAGTCAATGGTGGATGAAGGAGTGGCTCGGGAGGTCATCAATCGCATCCAGAAACTTCGCAAAAAGGTCAGTTTGTCACATCAAGAACAAGCTTGTCTGGGTTTTTTGTTGTTGTTTGGTTTTTTGGTTGTTGGGTAGGACAGGAAAGGCAGGTGATACAAATCATTGTAACTGAGTAATGATAATTAGTCACTCATTTATGGTCTGTTCAGTTGTGCTTGTGGGAAAAGTAGGCCCCTCCACTCCCTGTTCTTTCACCCTAAGCTGGACATGGCTGTTGTGTTTCTCTGAGCAGGAGCTTTCAGCAAAGCTGTGCCCCTTGTCCACCGTTTTCAGTTCCCCATGGTTTCCACAGGATCATCTGGATGGTTAGTCCTCCTTACTGGCGCGGGTCATCAGAGAGGACAGTGGGTGTCTGAGGAAGGGCATCTAGCTCAGGGAGACAGTATTGGATCTGGACAGAGGGGTGGCTCTTCCTTACTGGGGAGCTGGGAGCCAGGAGCTCCCACCCCTCAACCCTGAGGAGGGACTACCCCATCCAAGGAGGGTCTCCCGCCCCTGACCCTGAGAGGCTCCCTCGCCCGGACCAGAATGGGGGCTCCCACCTCCCCTCCTCAGGCCAGGTGTCTGAGACCTGTAGTTCTGGGTCTCAGGAGCCCACGTCAGCAGGTTAATGGGATACTTGGGAGCTCTGCCTCAGTTCAAAGTTTTGTGAGTGGGTTTCTACACAGTCAGTCCTTTGTTTCAGAGGATTGGGCAGGAACCTGTATGCTCCCGTAATGATTCAGCACAGGACTGTCTGCTCTGTTCAACAACACCATATGTTTTGACTAAGAAATGTGCTTCCCTTTTAAATTTTCTCTATGTGCTTTCAGTGCAATCTGGTCCCAACTGATGAAATAACAGTTTATTATAAAGCAAAGTCTGAAGGGAAGTATCTGAATAATGTTATCGAAAGCCACACAGAGTTCATATTTGCCACCATAAAGACTCCCTTGAAACCGTATCCAGTTCCAACGTCAGATAAAGTCCTTATTCAAGAAGAAACACAGGTGAGTTCTGGGTTTGTTGAACTACGAAGAGATGTAAGGTTAGATTTTATGTTGTTTGTGGAGTAATCTCTTGATATTCTACCCCCAGTAGCAACTGGCATAATTCTCAGTCCTAAAATACAGGGTGGGTTCAGTGTCCAGAGAGGACGGAGGGGGAAGGTGGGGAAGGTGGCCGGGAGGGGCGTGAGGGCTGCCAGGAAAACGGGGGCTGTATGGGCTGGGCTTGTCCTCAAACTAGGGAAGATTGTGGATTCTGTGACTGGTCAAGGCAAATAACAGTTGACTTGAAGAGCAGTTGACTTTTATGGTAGTAGGTTTTATATAAAATTACAGTTTCGTTTCCTATTGGCACATTTTAGATAGAACTATGAAAATCTGGGATGCCTGGGTGGCTCAGTTGGTTAAGCGGCTGCCTTCGGCTCAGGTCATGATCCCGGCGTCCTGGGATCGAGTCCCGCTTCGGGCTCCTTTCTCCGCAGGAAGCCTGCTTCTCCCTCTGACTCTGCCTGCCACTCTGTCTGCCTGTGCTCGCTCTCACTCTCTCTCTGACAAATAAATAAATAAAATCTTTAAAAAAAAAAAAAAAAAAAAGAACTATGAAAATCTGATTCCAAGATATGGAAGATATTGGCCATAAGTCAGAAATAGGTCCTTTATAATAGGGGAAGGAGTTGATTCAGTCGCTGACTCTGCCATGTCTTCCTTGTCTCATTCCTCCTTTCTGTAGAAGGAGCCAGATGGTATAGACAGGCAGGGGCTGGATGTCACTGTTTGTCTTTTCAGTGGGGCACATTACAAGATGGTTTCATTTTCTGTTCTGCATTTAGGAGAACAAGGTGAAACGTCATAACTTTTGACTGTTTTAGTGATGAGATCGCATATGCGCTCAGAATCGTACAGAGCTCTCAGTGTGGGACGTAGCTGCAGGGTTAGTTGGTGATGTGGTCACTGCTGCAGTTACTGAGTTGCATACTCTCATGTGCTCAGTTAAAGGGTTCTGACCTGGAAATTACAATCACCAGAGGATCATCCCTGCCTGGTCCTGCTTGTGCATATGTCAATCTTAACATTTGTACAAATGGCAGCGAGCAAGGTAAGAGTAAATGAGTCCCGTGGGTTGAACTTTACTTTTTAGTTAAACCTATGAACGTCTTTAAGGCTATTGTAGGAAAATTAGTGAAATCGTATGACTTCCTCTTTCTAATTGCCATCAAAATGAATCCACAAAAGTAAAGGGTTGGACTTGCACTTCCAGGAAGATGGAATAGACGTGCTTTTTCCTGCTCTTCCCACAAAGAACAACCAAACACTCTGGGTGTGATATATAAAAGCAAATGTCAGAAGACTCCTAAAGGGGGAGGGAAGAGGGCTGGCTTTTCTTTTTGCCTCATACATCCCAGTCTTGGAGCTGAAGAAGCCGGCAACCTGGAAATGCCTAGCGCAAACAAAAATGCTCCAATAAAATCCTGCTCTCTCTAGCTAGAAAATGAGGAGCGGTGCAGCCTAGCGAGACAGAGAACTTCTAGACAGTATCTGCTCTACTCTAGCCACATACAACACAAGAAACTGGCCCCACTACCACTCCCACCAGCAAAGACCAAGTGGGGAGCCTAGATCTTTGTCAGAAGCCTCAGGCCTCTTCCACTTCGTGGTGTTCAAGAAGCTCACAGTGAGCTGGGACTTTCATCCTACCTCGGCAGGTCAGGTCTTGATCTCATGATTGTGAATTCAAGCCCCGCATTTGGCTTCCCAGCATGGAGCATACTTAAAAAAATAAAATAATCTGACAGAACATAAAGCAGCCGTAATTAAAATGTTCCACGGAGCAATTACAAACACAAAGGAAACAAGTAAAAATAGGAAGCATCGGCTAAGAAGATGCTTTTCATAAGCATCTTATGAAAACTTTAAAACTGATAAATATAAGACTAGGATACAAAACCCAGTGGATGGGCACAACGACAGAACAGAAGGGACAGGAAAGAATCTGTGAACTGGAAAATAGAACAATAGAAATTACCCATTCTGAACAAAAGAGTTTTTATAAATCAGGAAAAAAATGAACAGACTTAAGGATCTGTGGGATGTTAACAGAAGTTGACTATTCTGTTACTGAATTCTGACAGAATAAGAAGGAACGACAGGACCAAAAGTATTGAGAGAAATAGTGACCGAGAACTTGGCAATATATATACATCTACAGATTCAAGAAGCTGAGAGAAACCAATGAAAAATTCACATGGAGACATCACGTAGTCAAACTTGTGACAGCTGAAGGCAAAGAAGACATCCTGAAAGCAATGAGAGAATATGCTCCCCTAACTTACAGGGGAAAACGATTGGAGCAGTATTGGATTTCTCATCAGAAACCTCGGGGGCCAGATGGCAGAATGTTAGGAGTACTGTCTACCCAAAATTCTCTATCAAGCAAAATATCTTTTGTGGTGGAGGGAAAATCAAGACATCGCCAAGTGAAGGGAGACCAAGAGAGTTCGTTGCTAGCATGACTTAAGCTAAAAAAAAGTAGGTAGAGGAAACTCCTAAAACAAAGAAAATGACAGAAGAAGAAATGTAGGGACATCGGGACAGAAGAAACAACAGTAGAAAGAGTCAAAGTATAGGTAAATTCAGTGGACTTTCTTACTTGAATTTTCTAAATTATTTGATGTTTGTAACAAAAGCTATATAACATTTCAGTGTATATATAAGAAATATTTAAGAAAATTAAAAGCAGGGGCGCCTGGGTGGCTCAGTGGGTTAAAGCCTCTGCCTTCGGCTCAAGTCATAATCTCAGCATCCTGGGATAGAGCCCCACGTCAGGCTCTCAGCTCAGCAAGGAGCCTGCTTCCCCTTCTCTCTCTGCCTGCCTCTGCCTACCTGTGATCTCTGTCTGTCAAATAAATAAACAAAATCTTTAAAAAAAAAAAAAAAAAGAAGAAAAGAAAATTAAAAACAGGGAAGAGCAAAGTGATGGAAGGGAGATTGGGTTTCTGTGCTTCCCTCAAACTGGTCAAATGCCAACATCAGTAGGCTGGGTCTTAGTGTGCAAATGTGGTACCACCAGCTACAACCACTAAACCAGCCTGTTCTGGAGAGTCACACAAAAGCACTATAGAAATAAAAATAGAGTTGTAAAAGATATTCCTATAACCCATAGGAAGCCTAGAGAAAGAAAACAGAACAAGTGGAAGCAGCAAATAAGACAGAAAGCTTAAGCTTACCATCAGTAATTACACCAAATAGGGGAAGGGTCTGGCCAGCCCAGTTAGGGGAGCATGCGAATTTTTTTTTTTTTTTAGATTTTTATTTATTTATTTGACAGAGACACAGTAAGAGAGGGAACACAGCAGGGGGAGTAGGAGAGGGAGAAGCAGGCTTCCCACTGAGCAGGGAGCCTTGATGTGGGGCTCAATCCCAGGACCCTGGGACCATGACCTGAGCCGAAGGCAGATGCTTAATAACTGAGACACCCAGGCACCCCAAGAGGGAGTGTGCACCTCTTGGTCTCCGGGTCATGAGTTCAAGTTCCACCTTGGGCTTAAAGAGTACTTTTAAAAAAATAGTAATCATAGGGGCTCCTGGGTCACTCAGTCGGTTAAGCATCTGCCAGGGTCCCAGGGGTCCTAGGATCAAGCCCCGCATCAATCTCCTTGCTTAGTTGGAGGAATGAATATGAATAAAATGAATTAATAAAATCTTTTTAAAAATTACACAAAGCAAGAATGTTTATGTTCATTTCTGTAAAGCAAGGCAAATCACTAGTGATGTTAAATAATCTACAAATGTCAATCCACATTTGGGATTCCAAATGTGGGATCATTATGCTTTCAGCAGAGCTGCAAACCACAAAAGAGAGCTGGCAGCCTTAAGGGAGAATGAGAAAATTCAGTTTCAGTTTGAAAATTGAATATGTATCTCTTTCAACAATCGATAGAAGAGCTAGACAGAAAACCAGAGTCGAATCAACATTAATGGAACAGCTCACCCAGCAGCAGCAGAACGCCCGTTCTGTTCAAGTTCCCACAGGACATTCACCAAGCTGGATTGTAGGCTAGGCCATGAAACTCATCAACATATTTAGGGATTGAAATCGTAGAGAAAATGTCTGACGAATTATTTATTTCTGCTTTGTGAAAGATCCTGTGGAAAGGATGAAAGCCTGAGCCACAAGGCAGGCAGTGGTCCTTGCAAACAATTTCGCCCCCCAGGTCTGTCCAGAGAACACGAAGAACTCTCCCCACTTATAATTTTAAAAGATCCAGGTAGGGGTGCCTGGGTGGCTCAGTGGGTTAAAGCCTCTGCCTTCAGCTCAGGTCCTGGTCCCAGGGTCCTGGGATCGAGCCCCGCATCGGGCTCTCTGCTCAGCGGGGAGCCTGCTTCCCTTCCTCTCTCTCTGCCTGCCTCCCTGCCTGCTTGTGATCTCTGTCTGTCAAATAAATAAATAAAATCTTTAAAAAAAAATAAAAATTAAATAAAAATTAAAAAAATTTAAAAAATCCAGGTAGACAGTGGGGAAAAGACGTGAGAAGGTGTTGACCAGAGGGAACATAAAAGTGGTGTGTTTTCCTGCATTTTTCTTTCAAATTTAACATCTTTTTCCTTTAGTTTTACTTACATTTGTGGTTTTTTAGGTGGAGTATTACTTCTGGAAAATCCAAAAGGCGATAACAGGTTGGACCTTTTAAAGCTGAAGAATGTTATTACTAGTATTTTTGGCGTGAAAGATACCGACCTGGCTGTCCTCCGTGGTGCCGCAGGTATGTAGAAAGTCGGGAGCTGGCCTCTGACTCGAGGGGGTCATTTGGTAATAGTTCTGCTCCACAGCTGTGCCTTCCTTATGAGGCTGGGTGGGCCAGGCCCTTGGCAGCCCTGGCCCTGCGTCTCTGGGCCCCTGCTGGGATGGTGACAGCATCTGACATTGTGAACCTGCCCTCATTCCTGCCCAGATGGACATCTCTGTGCCCCACAGGAGATGGAGCCTTGCACCCTGTCCACTCGGTGTTAGCCTCAGGCTGGGGTCCAGGCCTCAGAGACTCCATGCTGTGCTTTGACTTTAGTAAGCATAGTGCCTGTGTCTTGCTAGACAAGATTCTCAGTAAGACAAGCCTAAGTTAAGAGAGAGACATGTTGAAGTCCTTCCCCTGCATACTACCAAATGTGACCTTTGGAGACAGGGTCGTTGCCAGTGTGATTAGGTAATAAGGGTGTCCCCAGGAGCACACAGGGATATGGCCATGTGATGACAAAGGCAGGGCTAGAAGGGGGGAACTGCAAGCAGATGGCTGGGAGCCTCCAGGAGCCAGGAGGAGGACGGGGAGAGCTGCCTGCAGGCTTCTGAGGGGGCAGGGCCCACGGAGGACCTGGATTTTGACTCCTCACCTCCCAAATTGGAGCCCGTAGATTTCTGTTTGCTGTAAGCCCCATGCTTATGATTCTTTTTTTTTTTTTTTTTTTTTAAGATTTTATTTACTCATTTGACAGAGAGAGATATAGCAAGAGAGGGCGTGGGAGAGAAAGAAACAGGCTCCCCGCCAAGCAGGGAGCCCAATGCGGGGCTCGATCCCAGGACCCTGGGATCATGACCCAAGCCGAAGGCAAACACTTAACTCACTGAGCCACCCAGGCGCCCTGATGTTTATGATGCTTAATGGCAGCCCCGTGAGACAAGTACACCCTCTTTGATAAGAATCTGGATGCTAATTTTCAGGAAATTCTAAATAGCCTAAAAGAGGAGATGTAATTGGCCAACGAACGCAGGCGAGCTGCTGGTCCACGACAGATGGGCAGAGACTAGGGCAGGCTCATGGTGTCAGATGCCAGCACCCTCTGTGACGCAGCCCAGAGGAATTCTGGGAAGCCACAGGTGTGGAGGTCCTACAGCCCCTATTCCTCTGGGACCTACCCCAGCCGTGTTTGCGACTCTCAGCAGATCAGTTGTAGATCAGTGAGATCTGCATGTGTCCCCTGTGTCTTGCTGTTTTTCACATGTGTTCGTGAGTCAAATGATCTGTTTTCTTCTGACTATAATTATCATGTTTTAATATAAGGCTTCCTTTCACAGTGAAGTTTAGTATTCTGACATAGGAGATTTTACAAGGATCTGCAAAAATACTAAGTCCTAAAAGGAGAAAAACCAGTTTGCTGTATGTTTTTGTTATTACTATTATGTGGTTTGTTTTGCAGTGTTCACATCTGCTATTTGCATGTCATTTAAGCCTCATTTTATAGAGAAGGCCATGTCCTTTGGTAAAGAGAAATTAAGTGGAAACATCACTGCAAAGATAAAGGATAGTTTAATAATTAAGTAGAATTGGGGCGCCTGGGTGGCTCAGTGGGTTAAAGCCTCTGCTTTCGGCTCAGGTCGTGGTCTCAGGGTCCTGGGATCGAGCCCCGCATCGGACTCTCTGCTCAGCAGGGAGCCTGCTTCCTCCTCTCTCTCTCTCTCTCTCTGCCTGCCTCTCTGCCTACTTGTGATCTCTGTCTGTCAAATAAATAAATAAAATCTTTAAAAAAAAAAAATAATAATTAAGTAGAATCAAGTGAATGACTTCGGCTCTGCACTGTATATCCTGAACGAGTGATTTGTTGTTGCTGTTTTTGTTGTTACTTCTAGAAATACGAAACCAGACTGACTTACTGAGTCTCAGTGGGAAAACCCTTCGCGTGGCAGCGGGGTCTGCCCCCGCTGTGGTGGACGGCCCCGGCACTGCACTCTGCCGCTACATCAACCTGCAGCTCCTGAATGCAGGCCCACAAGGTGCGCGTCCCCCAGCCGCCAACCCTGTGCCTGCGGGGGTGAGGGGCTGGCGGCCGGGTTTCAGTTCAGGCCTGCCTTGCACGTGGTGCATTAAGGTGTGCTCCGATCTGCCTGGGCAGCACACAGGCTGGCTTCTCTTGGTGTGTTTGTGTGGAAACACCCTCCATCTGGCAGTCAGGAGGTGGGGTAACCTGACACGTAAACATTACCGCCAGATGAAGTGGAATTAAGTGCCATCACGTAAATGTTTTTGCCTTTTTTTTTTTTTTTCCTGGAAGGTGTTCTGAAATCTATGTACACATCCATGCCTCGGTCAGCAGACTAGCTGGCTATTTATTTTTCCTGGATATCTTGGGCCCTCACCGTGCACAGCATGTGTTTATGGAATACCACTTCCCTAGCTGTGGGGGTTTATACCCGTTGGGATTTCCATCGTCCCTGCCCCTTCCCCTCTGCAGTCTGGACACCAGGCCCCCAGGCCCTGCTGGTTCTTGGAGCCTCTCCTCTGCAAAGGGGCCGGCAGAGGGACAGAGTTAGTGAGAGGGCTGCACTCTCAGGACCTGACCCAGTGGTGGTTTCTTCCACAGAGTGTGTAAAGGGAACAGTGGGCACACTCCTTCTGGAAAACCCCCCCGGGCAGAACGGACTCACCCACCAGGGCCTTCTGTATGAGACAGCCAAGGTGTTCGGTCTTCGCAGCAGGAAGCTCAAGCTGTTTCTGAACGAGGCTCAGACACACGGTGAGATGACACCACATACTACAGCTGCACTTTCTTGCTGATTGTGTTTTTGCTCTTTTCTAGAAATTTGCCATATAGATTGTTAAAATAATAATTAAAAGGATGATTGCTTTTTGCATTGAAAATAATGTTAAAATATATTGGTAAGTTATTAAAAATACATGCTTTAGATAAATTAGCATCTATTTGCCAATTCTAGATCACTCTCTTCCCCAAGGATCGGAACAGTGACAGTATTATAAAACGGCAGTTTGTAATGGTGTGGTGCCCCCTCCTCTAGCGTGGACAGAGCATACTTACAGGCACTTCCTCAGTGAGCCCTGAAGATTGGAGAGCCCAGGCCTGTCACTCGGGAAGGAGACGGCGGTGGCCCCAGCAAGGCCGGTGGCACCTCGCCCCAAATGCACTCTGGTCTCAGGTTCCCATCACTGGCCCCATTCTCTTCCTTCATCCTTGTCACCTGTCACCTGGCTGCTGCTGGAGCCCTTTCCCCAAACGGCTTCTGTTTGTGGGGCCATCCCTCCTGTTACTGTAACTCAAACCCGTTTATTCATTTAGCCTCGCAGCCTGGGTCAGCTGGACGCTCTGGCGGGCTCTCCGTGCAGGGGGACAAGTGCCCAGAGTTGTCTTGTCCTTGGTTCTCTGCAGTTTGAATGTACTCTGCCCCAGTGTACATGTTTTGGTAAAAGGGCTTCTTCAGTCTTTCTCAGAGCGCCCACCTCCGTGCCACGCCACGGGTCGGTCCCCAGTGCATCTCCGTCACCTGCTAGAGCCTTGGCATATGAACTCGAGTGTAGATTAATCCCCACCGCTGTGCTGCATCTGTGTCTGGTCTGAGGATCTCCGTGTCTCTCCTGCAGTGCTTCTGATGCCTTTCAGAATGCCTTGTAGCTTTTTGTTGACAGCCTGCTATGAGGATTGGGTCACGTGACCTGAGGTGAAAAGTTGGGGTGAGGCTGGCTGGTTGTCTGGCATCAGAAGTGTCCATACTTCTGTCTCATCCGGTTCTAACCCGTTGTCCTGCAGAAGCCCACAGGGGGTGGGACTCGTTCTGTCGTTACGTGATTAGTGCTCAGCCTCTGGGGACCCTGTGTCCCTGGGCCATGACCCCAGCTTCTCTGTTTCTTCCTCCAGTAAGAAAGGGCCTAGCTGGGCTGGACCAGGTTATGCCCCTTCCTCCAGTCCAGTTAGGCCCTGTTTTTTGGGGGGGTTATTTTGGTTTTTTGGTTTTTGGTTTTTTAAAAAGTACTTACTAATCAGGAAGGACTTGTGCCATTTTGCTGGGATTCTTGTTCTAGAAGTCTTACATTTATTTTCTCCCTCGTGTCCTCCAAAATTTCCTCCTTGGGGGGTCCAGTTGATTTTTTTTTTTTTTTTTTAAGCACACTGTCTTCAGTTCACTCCACACTTCCTTTTGTGTATTTTTCTTTTGCTATTTTTTTTTTTTAAGATTTTTACTTATTTATTTGACAGATCACAAGCAGGCAGAGAGGCAGGCAGAAAGAGAGGAGGAGGCAGTCTCCCCGCTGAGCAGAGAGCCCGATGCGGGGCTCGATCGATCCCAGGACCCTGAGATCATGACCTGAACCAAAGGCAGAGGCTTTAATCCAGTGAGCCACCTAGGCGCCCCCTTTTGCTATTTTCTTAGTGTTAACTGTGGGGATTACAGTTAATGTTCTAGATTAACAGCAGTCTGGTTTGAATCAATACCAATGTGACTTTAGTTACGAAAACCCTGCCCGTTTGTATTCTTGTCAGAAACGGCTTTGTGTGCCCCAAAACATAAATTTTTAATTGTGTCTTATGTATTTGTCTTTTCAATGATCTAGAAAGCAGGAAGTGGAGCTATAAAGCAGGCATGGGGCAGCCCGCGGCGGTGACCGTCGGCGCCCTTGCGACCCAGCCTGAGGCCCTCCTGGGCTGCCGGGTGCTCTGTGCTTCTGTTTACTGGCGGGGTCTTCACTGCTCCTCAGCTCGGCCTTCACTCCCGCATCAGACGGATTTGGCCAGAAAAGTTCTTATTTTTTTTCAGAGTTGAAAGCCTGGACTTTTCTGCGTGTGCACTCTGCCCTGGACACACACGCGGCTTTCTGAATCACCCCGTCTTCGACTTTGCCCCCAGACTGTAAGGCTCCGTCACATGCTGCCTCTGCAGCCTTGTGCCCCCCGGCAGCTGTGGGCTTTTTGTTTGCCTGACTGTATTTCCCAGCGATGCCCGCACTTTCCTACCTGGGCAGGTTCCAGGTTCAGGTGAAAGGAGATAAGCGCCCTTTGTGATCCCCCTGAGGGGGCCACAGTCGTGTTAGGACACACACGGTGCCTTTGCTCTGTCCTCCTGCGACCGTGGGGTCCTCAGGCTGGGAGGGTCGGGCAGCCAAGCACAGGTGGGACAACCATAGATCTTTCTACCCCCTGCAAGGTGCCTTCTCGAATGTGGCATTTATGTGGTTACTGTGAACCTTTGATTGTTTCTAGAATCCTGACGACAGTAGTTAGTGGAGTTGTGTTGAAGCTCCATGTAAAGGAGCATTTCATTGTTTGGGGACACTGTCAGCCCAGGCCCACTTCACCTCAGTTACTTGGGGCCACAGGGAGTGTTCGGACAGCACGAGGGCCAGAGCCTCATAAGGCTGTGTCCAGTCTGTCCCTAGCCCGCAGCAAGGCTGAGTGAGGCCAGTTCTCCAGGCTGGCCGGACAGATGGGTGTAAGCCAGGGCCGTGAGACATACAAGAGTCTTCTCGGTTCTGGAGGCCAGGGCCAGGTGTCAGCAGGGCCGCTGGAGGCTCCAGGGCAGAATCTGGCCTTTGCCTCTTACCACTTCTGGTGGTTCCAGGCGTCCTGGACTTGTGACTCTATCACCCCAGCCTTGGCCTCTGTGGTCATGGCCAGTTTCTGGGAAGTAGAATAGGGCATGTCTTCTGGAAGGCCGTGATTTAAACCCACTGCATTCTCTTCACTGTCTTCTCGGTGGTGAGGGATTTGTTTGAAATGTACTCTGGCTATGGGTTCCTTAGCCAGGGCCCCAGCATTTGTGGGGAGGACGGTTCACTGGATTTCCCAGTCTGTAGACCCCAGGCTTTTTCTTGTCGCACTTTGATAACCTTTAATGCCAAAGCTTTAAGCCCCCAGGACTGCCAGAAAACCAAAATGTTCAGGTATCTCTTGGGATTCATGATTTTTGGCTTAGAGGTTTCTTTCTTTCTTCTCTTGTGTCATTCCTTTTTTTTTCTTTTTTCTTTTTTTTTTAATGTTTTCTATTACACTTTAAAATTTTCCGCCCTGTTATTTAAGACTCAAGCCTCCATTGCACCTGGGTTCCTCTCTGTAACCAAACACACCTCTGTGCCTCCACGTGGCTTTCAGGGGCTCCCGGTGTCTGCAGCCATCGCTGGCTTAGGGCTCCATCCTCTGTTGAAGCGACCTGTCTGCAGCCTGTCCCCCTCCAGAGTTGTCTCCTGTGCGTTCCTCCCTTGATGGTGGCCCTGCTCAGAGTCCCCACGGCTTCCTTATTCCCCACATGCACTGGTCCCCAGGGGCAGCTGAGCCATGGACGTGAAGAGGAACCGTCGTCTATGGTTCTGTGCGTGTGCTGGCACCTGGCTGACACTGACCAGGGCAGAACCACGTTTGTGAGATTCTGCCTGTGACTGACAAAGCAGACCTTGCCTGTGCTCCCAGTGTGACCTCACTGTGCCCTGAGACCTCAAAGACTCAGTGATCGGATCCCCCAGAAGCCTGGGGCTCTTTCCAGCCCATTGTCTCTGCCCTCTTCCTCTCAAAGTTGTCTTTTGTAAAACAGTACTAATTCGGTAAATTAGGAGGATCACTGAATGACTTCCTGCTTGTTCACAAGATGCTCAGTGTCATCTCCAGGCCTGTAGTACCTGCAGTGGAGGCAGCTTCAGAAGTGATGTCCAGCTTCCCTGCTGGGACAAGAGCTCATGGAAGGTCCTAACCTTTGTTTTTGTTGTTGTTTTGTTTTGTTTTTTATTATGTTCAGTTAGCCGGCATATTGTACATCATAGGTTTGTGTTGTAGTATTTAACAATTCCTTAGTTGTGTATAACATCCAGTTCTCATATTGGGATGAGCGCTGGTCCTTCCCTTTTTTTTTTTTTTTTTAAGATTTTTTATTTATCCATTTGACAGAGAGAAATCACAAGTAGACAGAGAGGCAGGCAGAGAGAGAGAGGAGGAAGCAGGCTCCCTCCGAGCAGAGAGCCCGATGCGGGACTCGATCCTAGGACCCTGAGATCATGACCTGAGCCGAAGGCAGCGGCTTAACCCACTGAGCCACCCAGGCGCCCCTGGTCCTTCCCTTTGAATTCAGATCTGCCAGAAGAAAAACCGAGGGGGCAAAGAGCATTTTCTGGTTTTCCTTTCTCTCTCTCTCTCTCTATTTCTTTCTTTTTGGGATTTTATCTATTCAGTGTGCTTTGAAGATTTTTTTTTTTTTATTTGAGAGAGAGGGAGAGCGTGAGCATGAGGGTCAGAGGAAGAGGGAGAAGTAGGCTTAGGCTCTCCGGTGAGCAGGGAGCCTGACTGGGGTCTCTGTCCCAGGACCCTGGGATCAGAACCTGAGCCGAAGGCAGACAGTTTACCAACTGAGCCACCCAGGCGTCTGTCTGTTCAGTATATTTTAATCAGTTACATTTGGTTTATACTTTTAGATGCTCAGAGTTCTTGTCATTGTATCAGCTCCCATATTCTGTGACACGAGCCCTCAGTCTTCAGGAACTGTGCTCTGGCCTCATAAGATGTTATAGGCTTATCATGTCCTTACATTCCCCCACACCCTACACAGTGATTCCTCCTGCTGTATGGGAGTTAATATTTGGAGACCACGAAGGTTCTCTGTGGGCCTAGGAAACACCTGTTTGGGGCAGGGTGTATGGACATCTGGGTCAGCGCACAGGGCTAGTTAGTTTGGAGGGCTTTCCTCCAGAAGGTCTGCCCAACACTTCACCCAAACTGTAGGGAGTTAGGTGCCTATGACAAACTCAGAGAAGAGGCCACACAAGACCACTGTCACTTCTGCCAACTGTAAGTTCACCCTCAGTTTTGATAGTTTACCAGCAGGATTTATGAAACTTGCTAGAAACTATTGAACTTGGGTTTTTTATAGGGAAAGGTACAGAGGGCCAAATCTAGGGGTCCAGACATGGGGCTTTTAGGGGCCCTCTCCCAAGGAGTCCTGGGCAGTGTTCCTCCTCCCGGCCCCTCACCGTGACAGTGGTGCACACAGTGTATCACCAAACGGGAAGGCTGCCCGAGCCTGGAGGGGGTCCATAGTCTGCAGCGAGGCTTCATTACATGGGCACAGTTGGTTCATTGCCCACCCAGCTGCACTGTGTTGAGGGATAGCACGTGACTGAAAGCTTCCACCCTAAATCCCGTGGCTCCACGCAGAGCCCCTCATTAGCAGAAGCTAGGAGGAGTATTCAGGGCCCACCATAAACCAAACACTCCTATCACTCGGGAAGTCCCAAGGGTCTAGAGGGTCCCCCAGGAGCTGGGACAAAGCCCAGCCCAGGCCAGATCCTATACAGAAGCAGTCAACACCCCCACACACAAAAAAAGCAGTCAACAATGTTTCAATATTCATACAGAATAGGTAGAACATTTACTTTTTTTAATCTTCTATCCATTCTAGAAATTACAGAAGAAATCCCCATGAAGACTTTGAACATGAAGACTGTGTATGTTTCTGTATTACCCATGACGGCGGAATTCTAACATCATATTCCACGTGACGGAGTCCTTCCCGCACCGCACGCCTGTCCCCTACACACACGGAAGGGGTTTCCTTCAGGGGCACATAGGATTTGCTGCTTTGGGTTCACAGTTGGAATGGGGGTGATTCCTCAGGGCACTTGATGCCTCACAGTAATACTTACACGTAACCCGGAGCTCCCGCACAGCCACAGGGAGGGCAGGCTGCACCTCTGCTCACTTCTACACTTGCACAACGTGGAAGTGATTTCAGTGGCAGATTTATATATCATTCTGTGGCCTTTTCAGACTTGTTTGAGATGTCTTGAAGGTATGTGTTAAATATTTCTGCTACCTGGATTTTCCTGGGTAATTTAATGGAATATTTGAAGTTTAAGTAAATTAGAACAATAAATAAATTTTCTCTCAGATAATAAATGTATTAGAAGTCATTTATTCTCCCAAAGTCAAATGAAACCTGAAATGTGTAATCTCTAAAGAACACAAAAGCTTCATAGTGACCTCATTATTAAGACATAGCTAACCATCTAATTTCACTTCTTCCCAAAATCCTGTGTCAAAGAGGCAGATGCCAGGACAAAATCAGCTGCAGAAGTTTATTGGGGGAAACAAATGAGGGATAAAGGGGGGGGGGGGTCTGGCCCTGCGGACAGAGAAGAGGAAGAAGGGAAGGTTGATGAGGAAAAGCCCAGCCTGCTGGGCAACCTGGGGACGTCTGGGTCAGGCCAGGCTTCCCCATGGAAAGAGGCCAGAAGTGGGCAGACATGACCAACTTCGCCCGCCCACCTTGGTCGGTCCGTGGCCAGGCACTGCCAGGGGGCAGCAGCATAGATGCCTCAGAGGATTTGAAGAAGTGCCCTGGCAGGAGGCCGTCCACCAGCTGTGCTCCTGTGTCAGGGTCTCCTAGAGGGGAACAGAATGGTGATCTCTGGCTACTACAATTAATGCATTTCAACTCCACAAGGTTGGAGGGGAGAAAAAAAGACAAGGTCAGGATCATTGGAAGGCCTGTGCACTGCTGTTGAGAATGTGAGATGTGGCCACTCTGGAAAACGGGATGGACGTTTCTCAGAAATGGAAACGTGTTCTGGCAACCTGGATGTGTGCCCCGAAGAACTGAAGCCCGGGTCTTGAAGAGATTCAGCGCCCCAGCTAAACTGCAGGGCTACTCCGTATCCAGCATATATGCACAGTGGACCAGCATTCAGTGTCTACGGAGAAGGATGCGCCTTGGGGCCATTGTGCCTGGTGAAGCAAGCAAAGAGAGACAAGTGTTCCGAGATCCCATGTCTGTGAGGTCCCTGGAGGA
The DNA here is from genome assembly GCF_022355385.1 of Mustela nigripes. NCBI lineage: Eukaryota > Metazoa > Chordata > Mammalia > Carnivora > Mustelidae > Mustela > Mustela nigripes. The sequence goes on along the minus strand of NC_081565.1, from coordinate 87,093,857 downwards.
ATCCAGCAACTGAAGCTGCCCCAGGGAGGGGAAGGGGGACTTGTTCGATGGGAACGGCTTCGGTTTTGCAAGATGGAGTTCTAGAGGTCTTTCCGCCACTGTGAATATAGTTAACACTACTGCACGGTTCCCATAAAAGTGGTGAAGTTGGTAAATGTTAGGTATCTGTTACCACAATTTTGAGGTATTTTTAATGTCAAAGGGACAGAAGCTGCCCGGAAAGAGCTCCCACTGGCCAAAGCTAGAGCAAAAAATAATTTAGTATTGGATTAAATCCGAAAAAATATTCATGAGTCCATACTGATAGCAGTGACTGAGAGAGAAGTGATAAACAACTTTGTAGCTACTCCCCCTCAGGGTGCTGCACCCTATGTCCCCTTGGTTAGAAGTGGGGGGGCTAATATAAGTGATCGAGGCAAATCTTTCTCAAATCCGTCCCAGAAAGCGCAAACTGAGGCGCCTAGGCTACTAAGTCAGTTAAGCGTCCAGCTCTTGATTTCGGCTCAGGTCATGATCTCAGGGTCCTGGGACCGAGCCCTGCATTGGGCTCCCTGCTGAGCAAGGAGTCTGCTTGAGATTCTCTGTCTCCCTCTGCCTCCCCCTCTCCTGCTTGCTCCCTTTCCCTCTCTCAAATAAAATCTTTAAAACACACACACACACACAGTAAAATAAAATAAAATTGGGCTTGAAAATTCAAGACTTAAAAAGACTTGTTCTTCAAAAGGTTTGTGTATATAAAATGCAATTCACAGACTTATGAGATATTTGCAAAACATCTAGATGCGTATTATCTCGAATATATCGAGCTCTTAGAATTCAATAATAAGACAAACAACCCAAGTTTTTTTTTAATTCAGCAAAAGATCTGAACAGACATTTCACCAGAGAAGATGTGCACATGGCCTCAGACATACAAGTGACACTCGGCACCATTAGCTGTCAGGGAAATGGGAAACTAAAGCCACAGTGAGAATCGTCACGTGCCCACTCAACTGCTAGAAGCTAGGGGTCTGAAGCTATGGTGTGAGGGGTAAGGATGTGCTGCTTTGGGGCACATGAAATGGAACTGTTGGTTTGGAAACAGTCTAGCAGATGTTTTTAAGCTGAACAGAACTTGGGTCCATAGTAGATGGCCCAGACCTTGCCAGACTGGTCTAGACTTGCTCTTTTGGGTCAGAACCACTGTCAACCATGGACATAACTGACAACCAAAGGAGAAATCTGGGAAGTGGAAAGAGGAAGGCACATGGCTGGAAAAACACAGGAGTGGGTGTCGCAAACTTCTCCAACCAACAGCAGAAGGTGGGCGGACCTAGCAGAGAGGAGGGCCCAAGCCCGTTTGTTCCTGCCCCAATGGAACAGGAGTCCTTCTAGTATGAGGAGGCCCCGCTAACAGTAAGCAGGAAAGGGAAATGCTCCTTCTTCCACCCGGACCCGGCATTCTGGAGGGTGCGGGCACAACTAGCACCCCGCCAAGGAGGCCTCTGTCCTCACTGGCCTGAGGCCCTTGGTGGCCAGGGTAACCGGTGCAGCTGGGGGTTCTGGTCATAATAGGCACATGCCCTCTATCTCCACAGGTAGGAGAGCTCCCAGCACAAGCCCCGGGCCGGGGAAGCCTCATTCTCCCCCAGGAAACCCCTTCTCCCAGGGACCCAGCACCCCAGCCTATGGGTGGACCTCAGGAGACACAGGGTAAGTAATGTTTTCCCTTCATAGGGGCGTTTCAAGCCCGCTGAAATGAGGGTCAAACATTCCAAGTGCCTGACGATTGTTACTGCAGTGACGTGAACTGTTAACATGAATTAGAAATGCCGGTCCCAGTCTGTCCCTAACCAGTGTGTGACTGGACCAGCCTTCATGCTTCCTGCGACGGGCACGACCCTCTCAGCTGTAACCGTCAGGAACAGTGAACAAAAGGGTTATGACTCACAGGTCCTGGAGAGCACCTGGCATGCCTGAGGCCCCCCGTGGGGTCTCAGAGAGAGACAGAAAGTGTAGGCCTGGAGTTCTGCTTTTATTGGGGTCAAGGATGGGGGCCCAGAGTTTCAAGGGCTCACTCTTTATTGATGAACTGAAAACATCGGAGCCGGAATTTAAAAGCTGCGAAAGAGAACACACAAGTGGGCCGAATGGTCACTGACCAAAGTGACGTCCCTCAGTTATGCCCTAGTAGTTCCCTGCGAATGAGGTTCTTCTAAGTCTGGCCTCCTCCACCGATTCAAGTCGACGGAGATCTCTACGCGCAGAGGAGCCTGCGGGACAGGCAGCCGGGCCTGGTCCTTCTCTAGCCGAGGGGCTGGCAAGGTGGGGTTCACGAGGGCTGTGTCTGAAGTAGGTGTGCCCGCAGCCAGAGACTAACGCGGGCGCTGGCATCACAGCAAAAGAAAAACAACCGGCAGGGCCTGGAAACCGTCAAGGCCTGTTGCTCTTTTGGGAGCCTTGTTCTCTGGCTCTGCTTGGATTGTGAGGAGCGAGGGAGCTGACCAGGAGGGGTCCGTGCTTGGCCCGACCGAGGCCCCAAGGGAGCCCTTGGCGAGTGGAAGGGGCCCCCGTGCCCAGGTGCCCTCCTGCTCCCACTGGGTCTTCCGACCCATCGTGGTCCCAGTTCCTGACATGTGGCAGCTGGGAGCACCGCAGGTGGGCGCTCCACAGGACAAGAATCAGAATTCTCTGGAGTCGCATTTGAATCCCTAAAGAGGTTAATGAGTGGCCGAAAATGGATACAGTGTCTCTTCAAGTTGAATAAAGTGCATTTACACAACCAAGCCGAGACTGCTTTCATAATGGTTCCTACTTGACAGGAGTCTTCCGTTGCCCTGTTGTAGCAAGAACCCAAGATAAATCATTTTCTTTGCAAATTTGAGCCTCTTGTGGTGCTACCTTATAACCACAGTGAGACAAATGATTCAAAACTGTAATGATATTTTCTAGACACTTTTTTTAAAGATTTTATTTGTTTGTTTATTTGACAGACAGAGATCACAAGTAGGCAGAGAGGCAGGTTGGGGGGCGAGGTGGGAAGCAGCTTCCCTGCTGAGCAGAGAACCCAATGCAGGGCTCTATCCCAGGACCCTGAGATCATGACCTGAGCTGAAGGCAGACACTTAACTGCCTGAGCCACCCAGGTGCTCCAATTTTTAATAGTTTTTTTTTTATTAATAATTTTTTACAGCAGTTCTAGGATTATGGAAAAACTGAGAAGGTGCAGAGATTTCCCATAAACCCCATCCCCCCAACTCACAGCCACCCCAGCTTTCGCATCTCCCAGAGTCCGCAGGTTCGGGCTGAGGGGTGGGCATTCTGTGGGTCTGGACAAATGTACAAGGACAGGTCAGCATCATTACGGTATCACACAAGGTATCTTCTTGGCCCTAAAAATCTTCTGTGTTCCACCTGTTCATCCCTTCCTTCCTCCAAACCACTGGCAGCCTCTGATCTTTTCCCCGGCTCCATAGTTTTGTCTTTCCTAGAACGTCGTACAGTTGGAATCATGCCGCCTTTTCAGACTGGCTTCTTTCACTTGGTGATGTGCAGTTAAGTTTCCTCCATGTCTTCTCAGGGCTTGACAGCTTGTCTATTTTTTTTTTTTTTAAAGATTTTATTTATTTATTTGACAGAGAGAGACCACAAGTAGGCAGAGAGGCAGGCAGAGAGAGAAAGGAGGAAGCAGGCTCCCTGCTGAGCAGAGAGCCCGATGCGGGACTCGATCCCAGGACCCTGAGATCATGACCTGAGCCGAAGGCAGCGGCGTAACCCACTGAGCCACCCAGGCGCCCAGCTTGTCTATTTTTAATCACTGAATAATATTCCGTTGTATGGATATATCCCAGTTTCTGTATCTATCACCCACTGAAGGATGTCTTGGTTGCTTCCAAGTTTTGGCAGTGGTGAATAAAACTTTCTATAGACAACCATGTGCAGGGTTTTCTTGTGAGCATAACTTTTCACATCCTTTGGGTAAATATCAGAGAGTGTGAGCGCTGGATCATATGGTAACAGTTGGTTTCGTTTTGTAAGAAACTGCCAAAGCATTTTCTAAAGTGGCCGCCGCAGTCTGCATTCCCACCAGCCATGAATAAGAATGGCTGTTGCTCCACATTCTTGCTAGCATTTGGTGTTGTCAGGGTTACAGATTTTGGCCATTTTATTTGTGTGTAGTGGCATCTTATTGGTGTTTTAAGTTTGTGGGGTTTTTAAAAAGATTTATTTATTTTAGAGAGAGAGTGCGTATGTGTGCCGGTGCAAGTGGGGTGAGGGGCAGAAGGAAAGTAAGAAGGAGAGAAGCAGATCCCCGCTGAGTGCAGAGCCCAATGTGGGGCTCGATCTCATAACCCTGAGATCATGACCTGAGCTGAAATCGAGAGTTGGACACAGGGGCGCAGGTGCCCAGTATTTTTTTGTTCCCATGTTTTTTTTAGTGTTTGCACCTAAAACCAAGTATGCAAAGCCCAGAGTGTCTATCCTGTGAGGACCCATTTGTAGCTCCCGAGGAAACTAGTCCATTAGTCTGTCAGCCGTGAGTGAGGTCGTCCCCCTGGGCATCAGCCTGACAGTCATCTGCAATCGCTCTCTCGCTGGCAGTTTGTGCCTCAGAGGGTGCAAGAGTTTAATGATTTCTCTGAAGTTTTCCAGCACAATAGAGAACACCTAAGGAGTGACCAGGTGGGGTCAGCACATCAAGACCACTGACTCAGCAAGACCCCTGGCTCCAGGGCACAGGTGACTTATGGAGGACACCTAAACACACTTGTCTTTGCTGCTGGATGCAAGAGGACACATGCACCAGACCACAAACCTCAATAAAAACCCCAGATGCCAAGCAAAGATGAGATTCACTCTTCTTTCCTTTCCAAGTCTCCCGGACTGGCTGTATCTGCTCTTTCTGCGTCTTCCATAAACTCTGCTCTCACCTCCTCTCAACTCCCGTTTGATTTCTATCCTGCATAAAGCCTAGCACCCTCTTGGCGGGTTCTGTGGGACCCCCTCTGGTCCTTAGGCCCAGCCAGCCTTTGTCAGCCTGACCTTTGCTGCCTCACCAACGCCCACAAAGCTGGGCACCTTGTTACACCTCATGGGTGCTCCATGTTCAAATGAGAATCACTATATCCCAGTTGACTTTAGTGTCAGCCTTCCTCCAAGGCAGAAACACAAGAAAACCCTCTCTACAGTCTCAGCTCCTTCAGCAAGGAATAGTCCCCATTGTCTCCAGGAGTCCTTCTCTGCTCTTATAGTGGGTGGACGTTCTCATCCTGAAACAGTGGAACATTTGCTAGGGTTTTGCTTCTGGACATGTCTGTATCTTTGGTGGGAGACTCAGAGGAACCGGAAGGCAGCTTTGTTCAGGGACCTGATGCTCTATGTGGACATTTGAATTGTTGCTTCCTACTGCTCGGTGAGACTGACTCCTCTAGGAATAGGCATTAATCAACTACGATTTAATCTTCCTTTGTGGCTGCAAAGGTCATCTCTTCATACTGACTGTAGCCCAAACAGCAAGTTTCTTGGAAGGTTTGTCTCCATTCTGTTCTTGTCCTCCTTCCTTTCATTTGACCTAACAGAGCTATGGATTTCTATATGACTCGATCCATTATGCTAGTGATTTTTCCTTTTTTTAAAGTTAAAACAATTTTTTAAAAGATTTTATTTGAGGGAGAGAGAGCACGCATGCACATGGGCAGAGCGAGGGGGAGGGGCAGAGTGAGAGGTAGACTTAGACTCCCACTGAACAGGGAGCCCAACACAGGATTATATTCCAGAACCCTCAGACCAAAGTCAGATGCTTAACTGACTGAGCCTCCCAGGTGCCACAAGACATCTTTTTTCTGTAACCCTTTCTGCTTTGTAAATTTTATTGGTGTGCCTGTGTATTTGTACGTTTTACCATGCATATATCATTCAAAAAGGTAAATTAATTTAAAATGTTTGGCCAACCTAATGGGCTGCTCTAATGGTAGCCCTAACTGCATTTTTTCCCAACAATATCCTATTATTCTTTCACACTGACTATTTTACACATAAGCCATAATAAAATCCCCAGGACACTCTCCCCAATGCCACCGCTGCCATCTAGAGTGTTTTTTAAAAGTGAAACAGAACTATTCACTCCCTGGCTTTAAAACCCTCCAGTGGCTTCCCACAGTCACACTCAACCCTGTCACCAGCTTGCTCACCGCACTCATTACGAAAAATCACCTTCCTCATCTGTTTGTATTTATACATACTGTGGGTCATCCTTACCACAACACGGTATCTTTACCTGGGTCACTGGATGTCAGTGCACACAGGTGTACAATAACTCCAAAATAAAGAAGTCTGAGTAAAGGAATGCAAGGAAGGCGTATTTCTGTTTTGTGACCTAACTGAAGCTACCACATAGCCTCTGACTCAGACACAGCGCATAGCTCATTCCGCCATCCACGGGGGAATTAATGTGATCAAATCATCAGAAATTAATTAACATAAAAGTTGACACCTCACATTCAGTAAAAAGTGATTGACGTTACAATTGCCCCGTGTGAAGAAAATAAAATTACTAGTTGAAAATAACTTAACAGGGATGCCTGGGTGGCTCAGTTGGTTAAGCGGTTGCCTTCGGCTCAGGTCATGATCCCAGCGTCCTTGGATCGAGTCCCGCATCGGGCTCCTTGCTCAGCAGGGAGCCTGCTTCTCCCTCTGCCTCTGCCTGCCTCTCTGCCTGTGCTCGCTCTCTCTCCCTCTCTCTCTGATAAATAAATAAATAAATCTTAAAAAAAAAAAAAAAAAGAAAGAAAGAAAAAGAAAATAACTTAACAGCTAACATCTATTGAGCAATTAGTCTGTGCCCTACTCGCGTGTTAACTCACTGAATTCTCTCAGCGGAGACGCAGAGAGCTCTTAGGAAACTTGCCCAGGGTCACCAGGGTACTCAATGGTGGAGCCAAGAGCTAAAAATTCAGGAGGCATCTTTTAAATGTGGTGATGGTTACCCAAAATATTTAAATTCTACACCAAAAAGACATTATTTTCTTGGGTGTAAATTAAAAGTAACTTTCTAAAATTTCATAGGGCAATGACTAGGAGACTACAGACTATTTAAAAGGAAACATAACTCAGCACCAAGCACAGGAGTGTCCTATGCTGTCGGTTGTTAAGATTTCCACCTGTGGTCAGGGCACCACGAGGTCTCTGAGCCCCGAGAGTGACCGCCCCCCATCAGTCCGCCACTGACCTCACCAGATCCTCATCACTAAACCAGACCCCAGTTACTCAGCCCCGGACCAACGTTATGACCCCGCCAAGCCCGCGTCCCTGGCCCGACGGCCACGCCGCCAGCGAGCTCACAGCCCCGCGTGAAGGTCCCCACGTCGGACCCTGAACCTCAGCGTCCCAGTCAGTCTCACTGAGCCCGCGGGCGCGAACGCTGGCCTCGCAGGTGTCGCATCACCAGCCGGGGCACCGCCCACGCACCCGGCCATCGCTGACCCACCACTCAACGCTGACCCACCACTCAACACTGGCCGCAGGGTTCTGGGCTCGCGGAAACAGCGGCCACGCGTTCTAGAGCGCTCTTCCGTTCTGGAGCGTTCGTCGTCCTAGAGCGACTTCCGCCCGCGGAACCGCCCCCGCCGCCCGAACTACGGAGGCCGCGAGGCGGCGCCGCGCCTGCCCGCCCGCCGGGATCCCGGGTCCGCCGTCGCCGGCTGCCGCGCGCTTCGCGGGCACCCAGGGGCCTCGCGGGCCGACTCGGTCTGCCGGCGGGCAGGAGGCGGACTGCTGTGGGGATTGTGCCGATGAGGGGGGAATCCTGGCCTGGAAGAGTCGAGGCCGCTGCGGGGCAGGGACTCGTGGCCAGCCCAGCGGGAAGCCCGGGTCGCAGGGCCGGAGTTCGGCGCCTTCTGTGCGGGGGTCGTTCCCCACCCGAGCGCAGCCGGTGGTCGCAGGGGCTCCCGAGCGCGGCATTTAACCCATCGGGTCGGGTCCCCAGTGCTGGGTTCATCTCCACGGCATGCCAGGACCGTCGAGAGGGTCACAAAGACTCCACCGAACCAGAGACAGGCTCTTCTGAGCCTTCATCTTCAGGGCGCGGCGCTGGGCTCGGTCTTGGACTGCTTAGTCCAGTTTGAGCGAGAATCCCGAGTCAGTTAAGGAAAAATCCTTGGTGCCTGATGACCTTTGCTGTCCGACCAAATTCCTCATCCTCACCCCCCATTTCTTATCCTCCTGGCCTGCTTTCAGCAAGAATCGTGGTGAGCCTGTCGGAGAATCCCCCCTAGCCTTGTTCACTCAGTAATTTTTCATCCGCTGGCCCTCACTCTGCGCGTTGTCAGTCAACAACCCCCTTACCCTTGTATTCAGAGTTGACTCCAGGATCTCTCCCCTCCAGCAAAACCTCCTTGGGATAATCTAGACACGTATCATTAGAGTCCTGAATGAAGCATGCCTTACTGTTTTAATTACTGTCAGAATGATTTTTATAAAAAGTCTTTTTTTAGGGGCGTCTGGGTGACTCAGTGGGTTGAGCCTCTGCTTTCCGGCTGGGTCATGGCCTCAGGGTCCTGGGATTGGGCTGACTCTGGCTCTCTGCTCAGCAGGGAGCCTGCTTCCCTCTCTCTCTCTGCCTACTTGTGATCTCTGTCAAATAAATAAATAAATAAAATCTTTAAAAAATTTTTTTTAAAACATAAGGAAATGAAAACAGTAGCTGAGATATGTATGTACCAGAAATATAGCTTTATTTGAAAAATACAGCTTCCAGAAAATTGAGGTAAAAAGATAAACTGGAGAGGGGAGGGGGGTTGGGAGAAGGGGGGTGGGGTTATGGACATTGGGGAGGGTATAAGCTATGGTGAGTGCTATGAAGTGTGTAAACCTGGCGATTTACAGACCTGTACCCCTGGGGATAAAAATATATGTTTATAAAAAAATAAAAAATTTTAAAAAAAGATAAACTGGATAAGTAGGGTCTTAAGGCAAAGAAAGAGCTTGGCCTCTGGTGGGAAGTCAGGCTTTGTCCCACCTCTGAACTTTCAAAGAGCAGGTGATGGCTTCTGACCTCCTAGGAACTCCACTGTTTGGCCTCTTTTGTCCTATGTCCTTCTCCTGGACTCCCCCAAATCTTAGAGCAGCCACTTCTTTGATGGCCATTGAGCCTGTGTGAATGGCAAGTGTTTATTCAGTCTGAGGTTACTAGGTATAAAATTCATAGGCTTTATTCTCTTAATCATCTCATATTTGATCTGTATTTCAAATTCATGCATACAAAGGTATGACCTCCTTATCGTGTATGACTGAGGTGGGGCTTGATCCAGTGCCTAGGGACCTCTTCAACCAGGGACTCTCCAACAACTTCAGTTAAAGACCACCAGGAACACACCTGTGGCTAAACAATTAAGTTGCAGTAAGGAAGAACAACATCATGGGGAACCATGAAACGTCTTTTTTTTTTTGTCTCTGCTTAGCATTATGAAGAATACTTGTCTTTGTTGCAATCTATTGTGGTCTGAGAGTATTATCACTCTCTTTTTAAAAGATCTATTTATTAGAGAGAGTGTAAATGGAGGGAGGGGCAGGAGAAGAGGGAGAGAGAATCTCAAGCCGACTCCCCAATAAGTGCAGAGCCCAACATGGGTCTCAGTCTCACAACTCATGTCAGTCTCACATGATCTCATGTGAGATCATGACCCAAGTGAGCCAAAACCGAGTCTGATGCTCCGTCAGTTGAGCCACCCAGGCACCCAATTTAAAAAAAAAAATTTTTTTTAAAGACTATTTATTTATTTATTTGAGAGAGAGAGACAGTGAGAGAGAGTATGAGCGAGGAGAAGGTCAGAGAGAGAAGCAGACTCCCCGTGGAGCTGGGAGCCCGATGGGGGACTCGATCCCGGTCCCAGGATCATGACCTGAGCCGAAGGTAGTCATCCAACCAACTGAGCCACCCAGGCATTCCTAAAAAAAATTTTTTTAAAGATTATTTACTTATTAGAGAGAGATAAGACAAAGACTGTGAAAGAGAGCAGGAGCAGGTAGGAGAGGGAGAACGGGCTTCTCCCTGAGCAGAGAGCCGGATGCAGGGCTTGATCCAAGGACCTGGGATCATGACCTGAGCCGAAGGCAGACGCTTAACTGACTGAGCCATCCAGGTACCCCCCCCCCTTTTTTTTAAGATTTAGGTCTCAGAATAATCTTGTCTGATGTTAGTATTTTGTGAGATTGTTATGTCTTATAGGAAAACAAAATGGCTTGGCTGTGACTGTCAGACCGATTTGTAATAACGTTGAAGCCTGTGAAGCAAATGTTGGCAGAGTTGAAGGGAGAAATACAGTCCTACAATAATAGTTGAAGACTTCAACACTCCACTTACAATAAGCCTTAAGACTGGGGGCGGGGGGAAGCTGGCAAGTCCAGCTTGACAAAGAAGTGGTTTATTAAGGGGACTGTGGACAAAAACAAAAACATGTCTTGGGCAGCTGCAAGATGAGTAGATCTCTGCAACTCCACAAATAGATCCACATCAATGTAGTCAGCTGATTTTTCACAAAGGAGCAATGGGTCAAAGACAGTCTTTTCAACAAATGGTGCTGGAACAACTAGCCATCCACACACCAGGAAAAAAAAAAAAAAGAACTTAGACAAAGACCTTACTCCTTTCACAAAAGTAAGCCAAAATAAAAAACTAAATATAAGGGGCACCTGGGTGGCTCAGTGGGTTAAGCCGCTGCCTTCGGCTCAGGTCATGATCTCAGTCAGGGTCCTGGGATCGAGTCCCACATAGGGATCTCTGCTCAGCAGGGAGCCTGCTTCCCTCTCTCTCTCTCTCTGCCTGCCTCTCTGACTACTTGTGATTTCTCTCTGTCAAATAAATAAAATCTTTAAAAAAAAAAAAAAAAAAAAAAAAAAAAAAAAAAAAAAAAAAAAAAACTAAATATAAAATGCAAACCATAAAACTCTCAAAAGATAACATAGGATAAAGCCTGGATGACCTTGGGTATGACAATGACTTTAACAATACCAAAAGCTTATCCATTAAAGAAATAATTGGTAAGCTGGATTTTTATTAAAATTAAAACTTACGCTTTGCAAAAGACAGTGTTAAGAGAATGAAAAGACAAGCCACACACTGGGAGAAAGTATATGCAAGACACATCTGATAAAGGATTATTATACAAAAGAATCTCTTGGGATTCCTGGGGGGCTCAGTGGGTTAAAGCCTCTGCCTTCAGCTCAGGTCGTGATCTCAGGGTCCTGGGATCAAGCCCCATGTTGGGCTCTCTGCTCAGGAGGGAGCCTGCTTCCCCCCCTCCCCCGCCCCTTCTGCCTCTTTGCCTACTTGTGATCTCTGTCTGTCAAATAAATAAATAAAATTTTAAAAAAGAGATAACTCTTGAAACCCAATAAGAAAACGACCTGATTTTAAAGAATGGGCTAAAGACCTTAACGGACATCTCACCAAAGAAGATAGGCAGATGGCAAATAAACTCATGAAAAGATGCTTCACATTATATGTCAACATCGAAATGCAAATTAAAACAGAATGAGATACTACAACACATGTATTAGAATGACTAAAATCCAGAACTCTGACAAAAACCAAATGCTGATAAGGATGTGGAGCAAAGGAACTCTCACTGCTGATAGAAATGCAAAATGGTGTAGCCACTTTGGTATACAGTTTTACAGTTTCTCGCAAAACTAAATATACTCAATATATGATTCAGCATTTGCACTCTTTAGTACTTACCCAAAAGTGGTGAAAACTTAAACCCACACAAAAATCTGCACAGAGATATTTATGACAGCTTTATTCGTAATTGTCAAAACTTGTTAGCAATCAAGATGTCCTTTGGTGGTGAACGGATAAATAAACTGTGGTACGTCTAGGCACTGGAGTATTCTTTAGTGCTAAAAAGAAATGAGCCTTCAAGACATGAGAAATTTGGAAGAAACTTAAGTGCATTTTACTAAGTGAAAGAAGCCAAAATCTACATGCTATAGGATTCCAACTAAATGACATTCTGGAAAAAGCAAAACCATGAAGGCAAGAAAAAAAGAAAAGGTTCCAAGGGTTGAGGTATGGGAAAGGAAAGGTTGAATAGAGAACAGAGGATTTTCACAGAGGGTACAATAATGATGGGTACTTCTCATTATATATTTGTCTAAACTCCTAGACTGTATAACACAAAGAGTGAACTGTAGTATAAACTATGGACTTTGGCGGGGGGTATGACATGTCAATGTAGGTTTATCACCAAGTTTCAGTGAGGTCTCCTAAGTTCTGCTCTCTTAGCAACTTTCAAATATGCAGTACTGTATTATTAATTATAGTCACCATGCTGTGCATTATATCCTCAGGACTTATTTATTTTAGAAGTGGAAGTTTTTGAAGACCTTCAGTCAGCATTCTCCTATCCCCTACCTTTGGCAACTACCAATCTATTCTCTGTATCTGTGAATTCAGTACTTTTTTTTTTCATTTTTTAGATTCCAATATAAGTGAGAACATAAAATACTTGTCTTTTTCTGTCTTTTTTCGCTTAGTATAATACCCTCAAGGTCCAACCATATTGTTGTAAATGGCAGAATTTCCTTCTTTTTGTGGCTAAATATTCCCATTATATGTATGCACCTCATTTTTTTAATCCATTCATGCATTGAGGAACCCTTAGGTTGTTTACATTTTGGCTGTTGTGAATAATGTTACAATGAACACAGGGGACCGGATATCTCTTCCAGATACTCATTTCAGCTTATTGTTTTGTTTTCTTTGTTGTTTTTCAGTTTCATTGTTTCTGTTCTTTATTATTTCCTTCCTTTTTTAGTTTATTGAGTTGGGAGTGTAGGTAATTGAGAATTTTCTTCTTTTGTAATGTAAACCTTTATTATTTTCTCTGGTACAGAATTTCCTCTATCCACTGTCTTAGCTACAACCTACTAATCTTGATATGTTGTGTTTTCATTTTCATTCATCTTAATGTATTTTATTTTATTTTTTTTTAAATCTTGTTTTTGTTTGTTTGTTTTTTTTTAAAGATTTTATTTATTTATTTGTCAGAGAGAGAGCGAGCGAGAGCGAGCACAGGCAGACAGAGTGGAAGGCAGAGTCAGAGGGAGAAGCAGGCTCCCCGCAGAGCAAGGAGCCAGATGTGGGACTCGATCCCAGGGTCATAGGATGGAGCCCCGCATCGGGCTCTCTGCTCAGCAGGGAGCCCGCTCCCCGCCCCCCCCCCCCGCCTGCCTCTCTGCTTACTTGTGATCTCTCTCTCTCTCTGTCAAATAAATAAAATCTTTTTTAAAAATCTCCTTAAGACTTCCTCTTTGGCTCATTGATTACGTAGAATTGTGTTAATTTACAAGTGTCTTTCTGTTCCTGATTTCCACTTTGATTCTTCTGTGTTCAGAGAACATAGCCTGTATAATTTCCGTTCTTAAATCTGATAAGATACGTTCTATGACCCAGGTTATATTCTACCTTGGTAAATGCTCCATGGGTGCTAGAATAGAATGTGTATCTTGCTGTTTGGGGACAAAGTGTTCTATAATTGTTGACTGGCTTCAGTGGTGGTGTTGAGTACACAAGAGAACGCAGAAAGGCCTTGGGGGGCTTGGGGTGAAAGGCTTGGGGCTTGTGGTTGCTCCCTGGCTTACTCCCAGAGTAGTACCTCTGTTTGCCTTCTTTCCACCCACAACTCTGGGCTACACCGTCTTTACGTCACTCCAACATGGCGGCCCGCAGAGCTGAGTGGCTAATGGGCGCCGCCATGTTGGCGCCCAGTCGGCCATTTGAAGGGGGCCGATTTTAGCCGACAGCCATGTTGAGTCTGAGCGTGCGCACATCTAGGCGGCGGCGTAGAGAGTCCCGCAGGCGCTGGGAGGGAGTGAGAAAAGAAGACCGGTTTTAGTCACCACCTGAGGTATATGGCCACTGTCTTGAGAGACTGTGGGTGAGGGGCAGGTGAGTGCAGCGATAGGAACATGGGGAGCTGAGCCGTGAGAAGTCTCTGATGTCTGTGATTAGCACCGGGTCAGTGATGGGGGCGGTCACTGGATGGAGTAATGGGAGTCGGTGGGGTCTCTGACGGTGGATCGTCCGCGGAGGGTCGCGGTCTGTGGGATCTCTGACGGTGGCTCCGCGGGGGAGGGGCGGGGTCTGTGGGGTCTCTGACGGTGGATCGTCCGCGGAGGGTCGCGGTCTGTGGGATCTCTGACGGTGGCTTCGCGGGGGAGGGGCGGGGTCTGTGGGGTCTCTGAGCGCGGATCCGCAGTGGCGGGACCGGGTCTGTGGGGTCAGTGTGGGTGGATAACTGCAGAGCCTGGATAATGAGGGATCTGAGGGGTGAGCGATGTTAGATATTAATTGATATCCTCTTTTTTTTTTAGGCTTTTGGTTTGTTCCTCTTTATGAGTATTCATGTTACATGTTGCTAGAGATTTAAAAAATATGCGATGAGGCTGCCTATACGTTTTCATATACCTTATTTTGATCGTTTACTTATCCAGATTAGCAGCTACTTTGCTATTTGTCATACATATTTTCTTTCTCTTTTTTATTGTCAGACGTCTCAAATTTTATTTTATGGACCATTTTAAGGTACTGGTTTTGTTTATAATCTATACTTTTGTTTTCTTTTTTAAAAAATTCACTCGCTTGTTTTATTTATTTTTATTTTATTTATTTGACAGAGAGCGACACAGCGAGAGAGGGAACACAAGCAGGGAGAGTGAGAGAGGGAGAGCGAGCAGGGAGCTGGATGTGGGGCTGGATCCCAGGACCCTGGGATCATGCCCTGAGTCGAAGGCAGATGCTTATCGGCTGAGCCACCCAGGCGCCCCCAGTCACTTGTTTGAGAGAGAGAGAGAGAGAGAGAGAGAGAGAGAAGGTGCCCACGTGACAGGTGGGAGGGGCAGAGGGAAAGGGAAAGGCTGTCAAGCTGACCCATAGAGACGCTGGGATAGGGACGCTCCATCCCAGGAACCTGAGATTATGACCCTGGCAAAAATCAGGGCTTCCACGTTCAACTGACTGAGCCACTGAGGTGCCCCATCTCTGTTCTTTTTTTCTTTTTTTCTTTTTTTAGATTTTATTTATTTATTTGACAGATCACAAGTCGGCAGAGAGGCAGGCAGAGAGAGAGAGGGGGAGGAAGCCGACTCCCCTCTGAGCAGGGAGCCCGATGCAGGGCTGGATCCCAGGAGCCTGGGATCAGGACCTGAGCAGAAGGCAGAGGCTTTAACCCCCTGAGCCACCCAGGCGCCCCATCTCTGTTCTTTTTATGTTAATTTTATCTCTCTTTCTTTTTAAAAGATTTTTTTTTAAGGTAAATTGTCGTTCTTTCCCTTATTTTCTCAGTTTTATACTGGATATCTATAGGGATATAAAATTTTCCTTAAATACATTTTTATATATTAAGTGTATTAATAAATGTATATATTAATAAGTGTATGTATTAAGTGTATATATTTTTAAATATTCTTTTCTAAAGATTTTTTTATTTTGTTTATTTTAGAGGCAGTGTGAGCAGGGAGTGGGCAGAGGAAGAGGGAGAGAGAGCTGAGCATGGGGCTCCATCCCACAGCCCTGAGGTCATGACCAGAGCCAAAATTAAGAGTCAGAGACTTAACTGCCTGAGCCACCTAGAGGGCTGGAACTTGAAACTCACCCCCTGACTTGAAGTTGAGTCAATCACTAATGGCCAGTTATTTCATTAATCATCTGTATGTAATGAAGCTTCCATAATATTACAGAAAGATGGAGTTTGGAGATGTTTTGGATTGAACACATGAAGGTGCTGGGAAAGTGCAGTACCCCTTTCCATGTACCTTGCCCTAGCATCTCTTCCATCTGGTTGTTCCTGAGGTATATTCTTCTATAATAAATTTTTAGTCCAGTAAGTCAAATGTTATCTTGAGGTTTGTGAGCTGCTCTAGCAAATTAATGGAACCCAAGCTGGGGTTCCTGGGAGCTTCTGATTCACAGTCGATTGATAAGGCACAAGTAACAACCTGGACTTATGACTGGCATCTGAAGCTGGGGTGGGGGCAGTCTCATGGGACTGAGCCCTCAACCTGTGTGATCTGATGCTGACTCCAAGTTGATGATGTCAGAATTGAGTTAAATTGTAGGACACTCGGCTAGTGTTGCAGAATTGCTTAGTGTGAATCCCTTTCCCGCCCTGCTTCAAACACATGCACACACATTTGGTGATCAGAAGTATTGAGAATAGAGGAAAAACACATAGAAGGAGTTTTATAGGAGGGAGTCCTATAAAAAAAAAAAAACAAAACCAAAAAACCTGCTTCCAAACACAGCAGTGAGAAAAGGTATTTCTGAGATAATTGGGGTATTTTGAATATAAGCTGAATATTAAAATGATACAGAAGTACTAGTAATTTTCTCAGGCATAATAATCTTCTAGGAGATTTATGTGAAGTATCATAACATCTGCAACTTCCAAATGATTCAGCAAAAAATGTGTACATACACATATGAATCTACTTGTGACTGTGTGTATAGAAAGATTAAGCAAATATGGCAAAATACTAACTGTTGAAACTAGGTGGAGGGTATGTATGTGTTTCTAGTACTAATCATTCAACTCTTCTTTCTGTTAGAAAACTGTGATTAAAAGTTTTGGAATGTGGCGCCTAACTGGCTCAGTCAGTAGAGCATGAGACTCTTGATCTTGGGGTCCTGAGTTTGAGGCCCACGTTGGGCATAGAAATTACTTTTTAAAATATTTTAGGGGTGCCTGGGTGACTCAGTCAGTTAACATCCAGCACTTGATCTCAGCTCAGGTCTTGATCTCAGAGTCGTGAGTTCAAGCACTGCATTGGGTCCCATGCTGGGTGTGAAGCCAAATGCAAAAGAAAAAAAAAAAAAAAAGGAAGAAAGAAAGAAAGAGAAGGGGGCCGGTGGGGGGGGGGGGGGAAGAAAGGTAGATTTTAAAAATGAAAAAATAAAAATACTGGAAAATAAGTGACTCAGATCAGTTGTTTTATTTTTTTTTAAGATTTTAAAAATTTATTTTTTTCACAGACAGAGATCTCAAGTAGGTGGAGAGGCCAGGCAGAGAGAGGGGAGGCAGCAAGGCTGAGCAGGGAGCCCGATGTAGGGCTCTATCCTACGCCCCTGGGATCATGATCTGAGCTGAAGATAGAGGCTTTAACCCACTGAGCCACCCAGGGGCCCCTCAGCTTTTAAGGTATGTTATTAACTAGAACCAAATCCACTTACTACATTGTAACCAAGACAAATTTTCCATTGAAGTTTCCCTTTAAAGAACTGTAAAGTGGGACGCCTGGGTGGCTCAGTTGGTTAAGCAGCTGCCTTCGGCTCAGGTCATGATCCCAGCGTCCTGGGATCGAGTCCCACATTGGGCTCCTTGCTCCGCAGGGAGCCTGCTTCTCCCTCTGACTCTGCCTGCCACTCTGTCTGCCTGTGCTCGCTTTTGCTCGTGCTCTCTCTCTGACAAATGAATAAATAATAAAATCTTTTAAAAAAAATAAAAAAGAACTGTAAAGTTAAGGAAAAATGTGAAAAAGCTTCAGGGTGTCTCTGGTCTTTCCTGTCAATATTCTCACAGTTGGGATGGGCTAGAGCAAACTTGTTAGATTCTTTAAAAACAATTACTTTGTTTTTTACTAGCAAATAAGAAGAATATAAAAATTACCTGTAATTTTACCATCACCCAAATAATATATCTGTAAACATGGTAGTATATTTCATTCCAGATAATTTTCTTTTTGTGCATGAGAGCAGTTGTAGATGTGTATATGCATGTATGTGTGCATATGTATGTATACCCATGTTATTCAGTGAAAATGGAATCATATTGTTTAGTACATGTTTTGATTTTTACTTGTCAGTTTAACATATTTTCTACTGTAATTTAATTTCACATAACTTTATGTTCTCAGGATGGCCTATAAATTATTTAAGCAGTCTGTAATTATTGGTTATCAAGATGTTCTAGCCTTTTTATTTTGTTATTAGTCATGCTGTGGTAAAACTGCATTTAAATTTTTGTGCAATACAGGATGATTTTTTATGATACAGTTCTAGAAATAAGTTTTTGGGACAGCTGCATGGATGCTAAATGATGTATGTGTCCATGTGTGGGACCCTGGCACAGTTTCTTCTCTCATCTGTCCCTCTGTTCATCTCATTTTTCAGATCTCTACCTCTTTCCCAGAAAAGCCAGAAATGACCAAGTCCCTGGTGAGTTCTTTTTGTTCATATATTTGTTGCTTTATTTTCTAGTGGATTTTAGGAAGGATTTAATAATCCATACAGTAAATGGACAAGCACAAATAAAGAAAAACTAAGATTGGGTGGGGAAAAGAGGTGACTTATTAACTCTAGGTCAAGCTTGGGGTATGTAAGACTTGTGTGATTTTATATAGCTATGAACTTTGAACTGTGAGATTATCTCTGATCTTCCTGAAAGACCTAGCAATAATGGAAATGAGATACTGATTTATATTGTTGATAAGTAATTTATTTCACCTGTACTAAAGATACCGTGGTTCCTGATGTTTGAGAAAAATTTTAATGGCTCTTCAGATGGTTGGAGACAGAACAGTGTCTTCAACAACACTGTTAGTGGAGGTGCGCTGATAGGTTTTCTGTTGTTATAAAGCAGTGCTTCTCATATTGGAGCATCACTACAGATTCTGATTTAATAGTGTTGGGATTCCCACAGGATGTCATTGCTGCTTGTCCAGGGACTACCTGCTGAAGCAGAGTTTTGAGGTTTTATGATGAACAGGTATTTTGTCAGATGGTTTTTCTGCATCAGTTGGTATGGTAATGGGATTTTACTTCTTAAGTCTGTTGCTATGGTGGATCACAATTGATTGATTTTCTTTTTTTTTTTTTTCAAAGAATAAAATGTATTGTCTTCTCATGCAGCAGGAGGCTCTGCTGTGCCCTCAGACGCCCCCTTCCCCCCTATAATTGATTGGTTTTCACATCTTGAGCCAGTTTTGCAACCTTTGAATAAACCCCATTTGATTATGGCATATACTTCTTTCTATTTATTTGTATTTGTTGATACTTTGTTAAGGATTTTTGTATCATATTTATGAGGGATGCTGATCTATTTATTTTATTACTACTATGTATGGATTAAAGTTCCGACTCCCCACCTGGCTTTTTCTCACACCACACCTTTGGAGCATGAAGGGGGCATCTCTCTTTAGCTAGTCGGAGTGCGAGTCTAGGCTACTCACTGGGTCTTCGCTGATGGGTTTGGGGTCAGGCTCAAAGGTTTTGTTTGTTTTTTTAATTTGTTGTGTCTGCCTTGAGTGTGTTTTGCCTACAAGTTTTCTGCCTTTCTGTGCCTTTGCTGGTCTTTTAGCTAGAGAGAGCAGACTTTTCTTTGAGCTCTCTTTGTGTGCTCTTGTTGGTGATACTGGGTTGTAGGCTTTTCTAGCACCGGTAAGGACTGTATCAAGCAGTCTTTGGGAACTCGTGTTATGTAGTTTTGGGTTTCTGAGGTTCCTAGGCAGTTCGACTTTTCTTTAGCCTTACAGAGTCTTCTCATATTTGTTTTATGGATGATGTCTATGGTTTCTAGATGTACTTAGTGGGATGAGAATGAACAAGTGCATCTATTTCCATCTTTCCAGGAATGGAAGTTAGTTCACTGATTTTTTATTTTTTTTAAGGAGGACTTGTTTTATATTAAGCATATTCCTTTTCTTTGGCATTTTACTGTTAATTTAATTATGGAAAGTGCTAATTGTATCACTCTAAGACTTGAAAATTTGTTAAGCATATTCTTACATACTTTTTTTTTTAAAGATTTTATTTATTTATTTGTCAGAGACAGGGGGAGAGAGACCGAGTGAGCACAGGCAGACAGAGAGGCAGGCAGAGGCAGAGGGAGAAGCAGGCTCCCCGCAGAGCAAGGAACCCGATGTGGGACTCGATCCCAGGACCCTGAGATCATGACCTGAGCCGAAGGCAGCGGCTTAACCAACTGAGCCACCCAGGTGTCCCTTTTACATACTTTTTTCAATTATATTTACCTCTTTGTTCTTTGCATTTTAACTTTTATTTATTTATTTATTTGTTTATATTTATTTCATTTATTTATTTGACAGAGAGAGAGAGCACAAGTAGGCAGAGCAGCAGACAGAAGGAGAGGGAAAGTCAGGCTCCCCTGAAAGGGTACCCTGTTGTGCAGTGGCAGAAAGCCTAGGTGAAGTTTGTCCTGTAGTTAATGTGGAAAACAGATTTGTCAATGATGAACTTGGGTTTTTCTCTGAGAAGATTTCTAAGCAAAGGGTTGAAGATGTAGCAAGTTTATTCTTCCTGATTATAGTGAAATGTGACAGTTGAGCGGGATTGAGGGGACAACTGTTAAGCAAAAAGAAACCAGACTTGATGACTTGGGGAATTTACAGGCTATTAGGATTCCAAAAGGTGCCAAAATTAGTTTTACAGTCAAGAAACCTCTTGAGAGAAAGCCAAGGGTGTGGATAAGTGTTTTGTGTATTTTTCTAGGTTTTTAGGTAATTAGCAGGAGAAATAGGGTGAAGTGCACGAACTCTATTTTTTTAAGAACCAGAAGTCTCAGTCTTGCCTTTTATTTTTTTAAATCTTATTTTTTTTATTGAAGTGTTGTTGACACACAATATTAATTGGTTTCAGCTGTGCAACACAGTGATTCGATGAGTCTGTACATTAGGCTATGCTGACCGCAGATGTAGCTGCCATCTGTTGCCTCACAACACTGTCACGATACCATTGACTCTGTTCTGTCTGCTGTACCTTTCACTCTCAACAACTCACTCATTCCATAACTGGCAGTCTGTACCTCCCATCACACTTCACCCATTCTCCTCCTACCCCCGGCAACCATCAGTTTGTTCTCTGTCGCGGCCGGCGCGACAAGAGGGAACAGGGTTGAAGGACAGGATCATGAAGAAAGGGAGTGTGGGGACAGGAGGGACGCAGGCGAACGCCAAAGTTTATTTTGCAGAGTTCTGATTTATCCCACACAGTAAGAGAATCGCCTTCTGTACATCTAGTTTCTATTTTGGCCTGAGAGTAGCTGGCCATGCAGAGATATCAGACAGCCTTGACCTTTGTGGTTTGGACACTTAGGCCATAACTCAATATTCTCAAAACACAGGAGCCTTATTAACTTAGTCTTGAGACAGCAACTGCAATGGCAACAAGCCAAACCTTACAATGTTCTCATAACAATCCAGGGAAACACGGTGGCACTCTAGCTTGCCGCCCGTGAAAGTCCTCAGTTGAAGAGGTTCCCAAGAACTGTTCCTCTCTTGGGTTAACCCCCTTCTAGGCACGAGGCTCCCAACAGTTCTCTATATTTATGGGTTCGTTTCTACTTTGTTTGATTGCACGTGTAAGTGAAAACATGCTATTTGCCTTTCTCTGACTAGTTTCACTTAGGACAGTACCGTGTAAGTCCATCCATGATGTCATAAATGGCAAGATCTTATTCTTTTTTATGTCTGAGTGTCTTATTTAACATTTTTTTAAAGATTTATTCATTTATTTTCTGGAGAGAAAGAGTATGTGCGAGCAGGGGGTGGGGGCAAAAGTAGAGGAAGAGAGAGAATCCCAAGCAGACTCCCTGCTGAGCATGTAGTGCAACATGGAGCTCCAGCTCATGACCCCGAGACCATGACCCCGAGACCATGACCCAGGCTGAAACCAAGATTTGGAAGCTCAACATCTTTATTCATTCATTTATTGATGTGAACAGTGGGGTTGCTTCTATAACTTGGCTATTGTAAATAATGCTGCAATAAACATAGAGGTACATATATCTTTCTGAATTAGTGTTTTTTTTTTCTTTGGTTAAATACTCAGTAGTGGGTAGCTGAATTATACTTTTTTTTGCTTTGTTTTTGGAGATGCTCTCTGGTTAACTTTTTAGTCTTTTACCCGTATACCCCTAGAATTGGGCAGGTGTGTGTTTGAGTCCTGGTCTCTCTGTCACCCAGCTGTAGCCTTCTACTGATTCAAAGCTGGATTCTACCTTTGCCAACACCTAGAATTGGTAAATACTTCCAGTGTAAAAGTAGCTGCATACATGAGCTTAAATCTTCAATGTTCTCTCCAGAGTCTAAACTTCTAACAGCTTTCCTGTATATGGCATTTATAGTTAATCTTGGAAGAAACCCTGGACTGCCACAGACTATTGTATCCCATCTGGAAATAGCAGTGCCTCAGAAGAGTCCTTTTTACACCATATATTTCATCCATTTAAAGTATACATTCATTGGTTTTTAGTATATTCACAGAATTGTATAACCAGTATAAGTTTTAGAACATTTTCTCTAACCCCTCCTCTCCAAACTTATAACACACCTTTTTGTTAGCCCCAATCCTTCCATTCCTCCTAGCCCTAGGTAATCACTAATCTTTCTGTAACAATAAGTTCTCCTGTTCTGAACATTTTGTATTAAAGGAATCATTTAATATTTGGCCACTTGTGACTCACTTGTTTTACTTAGCATAATGTTTCCAAGATTTATCCACATTAAAGCACGCATCAGTACTTTATTCCTTTTTATGGCTGAATAACATTCTGTTGTATGGATATAGCACATTTTTTTTTTTTAAAGATTTTATTTATTTATTTGACAGAGAGAGATCACAAGTAGATGGAGAGGCAGGCAGAGAGAGAGGAAGGGAAGCAGGCTCCCTGCTGAGCAGAGAGCCCGATGCGGGACTCGATCCCAGGACCCTGAGATCATGACCTGAGCCGAAGGCAGCGGCTCAACCCACTGAGCCACCCAGGCGCCCCTGGATATAGCACATTTTTAAACCATCATTAGTTCACAGACATTTGGGTTGTTTCTGTTTTTGTATATTATGAATAGTGCTACTATAAACATTCATGAGCAAATTTTATGTGCATAGATGTTTTCATTTTCTTTGAGGTATATACCTAGAAGTGGACCCCTTGGGTTATATTGTGACTGTGTTTAACTTTTTGAGGAATTGCCATTGTTTCGCAGAGTGGCTGTACCATTTTATATTTTCACCATCACCACTTGAGGATTCCAGTTTTTTCCACTTCCTCACTAATGTTTATTTATTTTTTTTTTTTAAAGATTTTATTTATTTTATTTGATAGAGAGAGATCACAAGTAGGCAGAGAGGCAGACAGAGAGAGAGAGGAGGAAGCAGGCTCCCTGCTGAGCAGAGAGCCCGATATGGGACTCGATCCCAGGACCCTGAGATCATGACCTGAGCCGAAGGCAGCGGCTTAACCCACTGAGCCACCCAGGCGCCCCACTAATGTTTATTATTATCTCTCTTTTTTATTGAAGCCATCCTAGTGGGTATATTTCCCTGATGACAAATAATATTGAGCATCTTTTTTATTAAAGTCATCTCAGTGAATTTGAAGAGGTATTTTCGATATGACCTTTTGACTAAAGATACTGAGGATCTTTTCATGTGCTTTTGGCCATTTGTTTATCTTTGAAGAAATGTATATTCAGATCCTTTACCCATTTTAATTGGATTATTATTTTTTATTGAGTTGTAAGAGTTCTTTATGTAGTCTAGATCCAAGTCCCTTATTAGACATATCATTTGCAAAAATTTTATCCCAGTTTTTGGATTGTCCTTTCACCTTTTTTTTTTTTTTTTAAGATTTATTTGTCAGAGAGTGAGAGCATGCCCAAGTGGGGGATCAGGGAGCAGAGGGAGTAGCAGGCTCCCTGCTGAGCAAGGAGCCCAATGTGGGACTTGATCCCAGGACCCTGGGATCATGACCTGAGTAAAAGGCAGACGCTGAACCAACTGAGCCACCCAAACTTCCCATCTTTTCACTTTTTTGATGATCTCCTTTTTTTTTTTTTAAAGATTTATTTATTTTGACAGAGAGAAATCACAAGTAGACAGAGAGGCAGCCAGAGAGAGAGAGAGAGAGTAGCAAGCTCCCTGCTGAGCAGAGAGCCCGATGCGGGACTCGATCCCAGGACCCTGAGATCATGACCTGAGCCGAAGGCAGCGGCTTAATCCACTGAGCCACCCAGGCGCCCCTGATGATCTCCTTTTAAGCACAATTAATTAAGTCCAGTTTATATGTTCTTTTTTTCTTTAGTTGCTTGTGCTTTTGATTTTATGTTTAAGGAATCGTTGCCAAATCCAGTGTCACAAAGATTTACCTTTTAATTAAGTGTAAATTTGGCTAAATATAAGAACATTAGGGCCTTTGATCCACTTCGAGCTAATTTTTTTATATAGTACAAAGTAGGGGTCCAACTTCATCCTTTTACCTGTGGATATCCACTTGTCCCAGCATGATTTGTTAAAAAACTTTTTTTCCATTTAAAAATTTTTTGACTCCTCTGTTGAATATCAATTGACTATAAATATGAGGGTCTATTTCTGGATTCTCAGTTACATTCCATTGACCTATAGTCTCTCTCTATGCTAGTACCACACTGTTGTGGGAGGGGGGAAGCCTTTTTAAAATAAACTTTTTTTTTTTTTTAAGATTTTTATTTATTTATTTGACAGAGAGAGAGATCACAAGTAGGCAGAGAGAAGGGGAAGCAGGCCTCCTGATGAGCAGAGAGCCCGATGTGGGGCCCAATCCCAGGACCCTGAGATCATGACCTAAGGTGAAGGCAGAGGCTTATCCCACTGAGCCACCCAGGCACCCCTTTAAAGTAATCTTTATTTATTTATTTATTTATTTTTATTATTTATTTATTTTTTTTTTAAAAAAGATTTTATTTATTTATTTGACAGAGAGAGATCACAAGTAGACGGAGAGGCAGGCAGAGAGAGAGAGGGAGAGAGAGAGAAGCAGGCCCCCTGCTGAGCAGAGAGCCCGATGCGGGACTCGATCCTAGGACCCTAAGATCATGACTTGAGCCGAAGGCAGCGGCTTAACCCACTGAGCCACCCAGGCGCCCCAAAAGTAATCTTTTTTTAAAAGAAATAATGGACTTATTAACAGTGGACTGATAAGTACAAAATGAATGGCAGAATATAGTTTATTTTTTATGTTAAGTGTTAATGACATGGCATAGAAAACAGTGCACAAATCATATGTTTACAGTTTTATGAATTTTCACAGCTTATTTCTTTGAAACTAGTACACCAATAAAAACAAGACCAAAACTACCCAGAATGTCATCAGTAGCACAGAAAGAATGACATGATGTTTTTAATAAGATTCATTTTTTCCTTCAAGATAATAGCATAGGATATTGGTATTTAGTGGGAACCTTGTATGTTGTAGCATATTAAACATTATTAAAAGTAACTTCCTAAATATCTTGTTTCCATTCTTCAGTCCTCATCCTTCATATTGAATAGGAATGTGTTTTTCAGGGATCAGTGTCATTCAAGGATGTAACAGTAGACTTCAGCAAGGAGGAGTGGCAGCAATTGAACCTTGCTCAGAAAAGCCTGTACAGGGACGTAATGCTGGAAAACTATTTCAACTTGATCTCAGTGGGTAAGCATAGCTCCACTGGCGAGAAGCCTATATCTGTTTGAATACATTTTCATTCTCAGTGGAATTTTTGAAATATGTGGGATTTCTGAGGTATGTGGGAGTTCTAAAAACTGCAGGACATCTGAAGTGTGTAATAGTTTTGTTCTTATTTTGTTCTATGTTATTAATTATACCTTTAGGGTATTATGAATATACTTCTCTTCTGCATGAACTTTTCTGAAAAGTAAATGGAATGCTTCATTGAATGGCCTCGGAAACCCAGTCTTCTATTATTTCCTGTTAATAGGGTGTCAAGTTCCCAAACAAGAAGTCATCTTTAGCTTGGAACAAGAAGAGCCACGTATGCTGGATGGTGAAACCTCCAGCCACAGCGCTCTCGGTGAGTAGAGAACAAGAGCATGGGGACCAGCGTGCGTGAACTGGAGTTGTACTGGCAGAGGCTGGCAGCTGTGAAATGCTGTTAACAAGACACTTCTGGGGACGCCTGGGTGGCTCAGTTGGTTAAGCGGCTGCCTTCGGCTCAGGTCATGATCCCAGCGTCCTGGGATCGAGTCCCACATCGGGCTCCTTGCTTGGCAGGGAGCCTGCTTCTCCCTCTGCCTCTGCCTGCCACTCTGTCTGCCTGTGCTCGCTCTCGCTTCTCTCTCTATGACAAATAAATAAATAAAATCTTAAAAAAAAAAAACAAAAAAAAACCCAAGACACTTCTGTAATACTCCGCATTCTTGGAACTGCATGGATGAAGTTGGTATAGTTTCCTTGGACATCTGAAAGCCATCCCCACTTAAGGCCTCTTCCTGTATCAGTACCTCTGTCTTGGCTTGACTTTCTAGGAGGGAATGTGCTCTAATTACTGGTACTTTGGGTCTAGGATCCTGCTCTATGGATTTTCTCCCTTTCTCTTAGCATTTCTATTCTTTTTACCTCCAACACAACATTAAATCCTTTTCTTACACATTCAGAAACTCATTGATTTACCTTTTTAAAAAATTACTGTGGGACACATTCTTGAGGAGTTCTTTTCATTTTCTCTCTTTCCTCTTAGTGCTTCAGAATTGTCATTTAGACATGGCCTTCTTTTATTATCTCCTGTGTCTCTCTTTGAGTGTACCATTACTACATTCAGGAGACAGCTTTTTGCTGTATATGACAGTAGTAGTTATGTTTCCTGACATTTTCTTTTACTGCCCACAAGTGGGCAGAGAGGCAGAGAGGAAGAGAAGCAGGCTCCCTGCTGAGCAGAATGCCCGACGCGGGGCTCGATCCCAGGACCCTGGGATCATGACCTGAGCCGAAGGCAGAGGCTTTAACCCACTGAGCCACCGAGGTGCCCCCCTGTGACTCATCTTTTCAAATAATTCTTTCTGCCCTTTCTAGTAACTTTTGTCTTCTAGAAAATACCATTTAGATGCCCTCCTCTTATTACTTTCCTGTGTTACTACTCAAAACCCTGTCTATATTTTCTCATGCCTTTAGGTTATTCTAACCCTATTTGGATGTGCTAATCTCTACCCATGCCTTTTTTTTTTTTTTTTTGACTAGTATATCTTAGGTGCTAGTAATAGATTTCATTGCTTAAATTCCATGTTTACCGCGCCATAGCTATATGGAGCCAAACTAAAGGTACTGCCTTTTATGTAACACGTGACAAATTGTTCTCTCAGTGGGTTTGTAAACTAAAGAAAGAACATGCCTCATATTTGCAGGTTGCATTGTCTCTGTTTAGTGTCCATAATTATGTTTATTTACTTCATTTTAATGTTTTTTAGTGATCCCCGTACATCTGACCATTTAATTGTTTTGTGATCTGGGCCGATTCAGATACTTACTCTTTGTGCTTAGACTTCACTGACCATTACATGCATAAGCACACACGGCTTTTTCCTTTTCTAATTCAACAGTCCACAGAAACTCAGCAAAATTACATCAAATTATGTGATAACTGAGTCTTTTTTTGAAAAATTTTTTTAATGTTTCTGTGGAGAGTATTTAACAAAATTAAATTCTTAAATTTATGCAACAGGCAGAGGAGGTTACTTTTCTGTCTCAGAGTGATTAAAAAATTTTTTTTTCTGCTAGGAGCAACTCAGAGGGCCAATAATTGTAATTGGAAAGGGAAAAGAACTGCATGAAATGTTTAAAATGTCAGCCTTTGTGCAATAAGCGTTGGTTACGGTATACATCTGTGCCAATTAAGTATGACTATGAGTGGCTCAGAATATCTGTTTTTTGTTAATACTTTAAGAAAAGAGAGATCCCTAGATTATCTGTGAAAGAATAATGAATTTTGAAAGGAACAGAGGATCAGAAATAAAAAGCTGAATGGGGAAAAGAATATAGTTGGCCCATGGACAGTGTGGGGGTCAGGGGCGCCAGCTCCTCATGCAGTCATGAATCCATGTATAACTTAGACTGACCCAGAACCTAACTACTAATAGCCTGCTGTTGACCGGCGCCTTATTGAGAACATAAACAGTCATGTAACACGTGTTTTTTTTTATGTTAGGTATATTACATACAGTATTCTTATGACAAAGTAAGCTAGAGAAAAGAAAATGTCATTAAGAAAATCATAAGGAAAATAAATTTACGGTACTATACTGTTTATTGAAAAAAATCCACATCTAAGTGGCCCCATGCAGTGTAAACTTGTGTTGTTCAATGATCAACTGTATATGTTTGGATTTAGTAATAAAAAAGACTTGAGTGACTAGTGGAAAGATAGCGTACATATATACATTTTATTGGCCTGAAATTATGGCCCTGTATTTTACTGAATGAGCATTTGAGTGTGTAGTGACAGGAATTGCATATATTTAAACTTTTAAGAACAGGAACAGATTTTTACACTGCACATTGTTGGTGGTAATGTAAATGTTGTTGGATGTTTCAATGGCTTGTAAGCTAAAGAAACTGAAAGATTGCAAAAGATCTAGTATTAGATGCTCTCAGGAATAATAAAAGCTGTTAATGTGTGTGAGTAAAATTGTAACGTAGCATCTAAAGAATATGTCTGGGAGCATGACAAGGCCCTGGAGGCAGAATGAAATGGATATGAGGTTAGACTACGTCTGTATTCAAGAACTCTAGTCGAATAAGTTAATAGTATCTATTTTTTTGGTAAATATTTACTGAGAATCTACTATGTCTTATATACTCTTCCAGAATTTGGACTATTAATTCTCTTATTCTAGGCAAGAATGGTGTATCGGAGAAAGCAAGCTCTTGTCACTAATAGACCCCAAGTCAGTGACTCAGAGAACATAAATATTGACCCGGCATCATGTAACAGTTTCCAAGCCATCCCCTAGAGCTGCGGTTGGCAAACACTTCCTGAAAAGGCCCAGAAGTCATTATTTTAGGCTTTGTGAACCATGTGATTGCTTTCATTACTATTCAGTTTCACTGTTTTAGCCCCAAAGCAGCTAGAGGCACTACATCAATGAATGAGTATCTCTCTGTTCCAATAAAAACTTCATGCACACAGAAATTTGAATTTCATTTATTTTTCATGTGTCATGTAATTACTCTTTTGATTTTTTTTTTTGACCACTCAAAAACTTAAAATCCATTTCTAGCTTTTGAGTGGAGGCCTGGATTTAGTCTGAGGGTCATAGTTTTCCAGCCTGTGCCTAGGGCATTACCAGCCACAGAGCCGGGTGCCACCAGTCTGGAATATAGCCAGTGGGAAGAGAAGAGGGTTGTGGAGACATGCCTACATTCTTAGGCATATCCTTAGGATATGGGCTTTGTCACACAAAATAATTTTTACTCCCATTTGACTGATAAGCACTGAATTACTTGGCTTTACCTCACCATAAATGAGGCTGTTGTTCGGGGGCAGCCATGAACTTGGCTACAAGCTTCTTACTGCTGAAGGGAGAGGAGAGGTTCTGATGGAAGGCTTTTAGGCCCTGCTTCAGACAGCTGCTCCTTTCTCCTGTTACATGCCTCCTGTTGAGTACATCTATCTCTGCACCCCAAACCAGAATAAAGAATTGAATCATAGGTGTTTTTTGCCATTTGGCTAAGTCAGAATGAATGAAGCTACAGTAGTTTTACTCTAGGGGCACCTGGGTGGCTCAGTTGGTTAAGTGTCTGACTCTTGATTTCAGCTTAGGTCATGATCTGGGGTCATGAGATCGAGTCCTGCTTCGGGCTCTGCGCTCAGCATGGAGTCTGCTTGACCCTTTCCCTCCCCTTCTGTTCCTCCCCTCACCCCTGCTCACATGCGTGCTTTCTTCCTCTCCCTGTCTGAAATAAATAAATAAATCTTTTAAAAAATAGTTTTACTCTACATAAATACATGGGTATTTAGGACAGAGTGATTAACAGGGAAGGAGAATGTAGAGAGATTAGTGGATGAAGGTTTAAAAAGAATAATAAGGATGACAAGGATATAGACACAGATACTTCTTTTAAGCTACGCAGTTCGTCATTTTGTTCCTCTGACAGCTTACTGTATGTAGTTCTGCTACATACATAGAGCTGATGTGGCTTCACTTTGAATCTCCTCCAATTACTGATCATTTGGTTTGGGCAAACACCTGACTCTTCTGTGGCTCAGTTTCCTCATCTGTAAAATAGAGACAACACTGATACCAAGAGCAGTGGGTTGTGATGCCTAACTAAGTTAGTTACAGAACTTAGGACAATGCCTGGCACATCTACATGCTACTGCTTATTATTTACTAAATACAAAACAAGTATTTGTATTATTGCCATATATTATATATAAATCTATTACTACTCATATATATTTTTACATATATTTGTTATATTTATATAACACTTTATCTCACACTTCTCTGTAATCACCCTAAGTCAACTGTATGTATTGGCCCTTCTATGTTCTCTTAACTGTTCTTTGTGTGTTTTGTTTTTTCCTTCTTTTTTAGGTGGGGATATTGGTTTTGAGACTTCACAGCAGGGAATGTCTAAAGAAGTTTCAGTCCAGTTTGAGAGAATTAATCTCTTCACAAGAGATGACCCATATTCCATTTTAGAAGAATTGTGGCAAGATGGCAAACAGACAGGGAGATGTGAGGAAAACCAGAACACAAATGTAACACAAGTTCCCTTTATCAACAAGGGAACACTATTTAATGAGAGAGACTGTGAGTATAAGGATATTGGGAAAATTGGCCATGTAAATACAGCAAGAAAAAGACTCCAGAACTATGAATCATTTGGAAGGAGTTTGAAGCCTATTATAAGCTTATGTGATTATAGAAACAATGCAACAGAAAATCTTGATAAGATTATTGGCTATGGCCATATTTTCACTCATATAAATTCTCATACAAAAATGAATGCTTGTGAATATAACCAGTGTAAGAAACTTCTGAGTTATAAGCAAGCTCTCATTCAACATCAAAAAATTCATACTGAAGAGAAGCTCAGTTTATTTTCTGATTATGTAAAAATTTTCATCCAGAAGCCACACCTCTTTGCAGATCAAAGTATTTATACTGAAGAGAAACAGCATGAATGCAGCAAATGTGAGACAGTCTTCACTCAGAAGCCCCAACTTGCTGTACCTCAGAAGGCTTCTGTAGGAGGGAAACCCTGCACACGCACTGAGTATGAGAAGGACTTGTCCCTTAAGCCAAATCATGAGAAAACTCACACCGAGGAGAATAATTGTAAATGCAGTGAATATGGAAAAGCCTTTATCCAGAAGTCAGATCCACTCAGATGTCAGGGAATTCATATAGGAGAAAAACCCTGTGAATATCGTGAATGTGGGAAAAATGTCTCTCAGAATTCAAATCCCAATGTACATAAAAAAGTCCATAGTGGAGAGAAACACTTTGAATGTACTGAATGTGGAAAAGCCTTCACAAGGAAATCAACTCTAAGTATGCATCAGAAAATTCATACAGGAGAAAAACCCTATGTTTGTACTGAATGTGGGAAAGCCTTTATCCGGAAGTCACATTTTATTACCCATGAGAGAATTCATACTGGAGAGAAACCTTATGAATGTAGTGACTGTGGAAAGTCCTTTATAAAGAAGTCACAACTGCATGTGCATCAGCGGATTCACACAGGAGAGAATCCCTTTATATGTACAGAATGTGGGAAGGTCTTCACTCACAAGACAAATCTCATTATACACCAGAAAATTCATACTGGAGAGAGACCTTACATATGTACTGAATGTGCGAAGGCCTTTACTGACAGGTCAAATCTAATTAAACACCAAAAAATTCATACTGGAGAGAAACCCTATAAATGCAGTGATTGTGGAAAGTCATTCACCTGGAAGTCACGGCTCAGGATACATCAGAAATGCCATACCGGAGAGAGACATTATGAATGCGGTGAGTGTGGGAAAGCCTTCATCCAGAAGTCAACACTAAGTATGCATCAGAGAATTCACAGAGGAGAAAAACCCTATGTTTGCACTGAATGTGGGAAGGCCTTCTTCCACAAATCACATTTTATTACCCATGAGAGAATTCATACTGGAGAGAAACCTTATGAATGCAGCGATTGTGGGAAATCCTTCACGAAGAAGTCACAGCTCCATGTCCATCAGCAAATTCACACAGGAGAGAAACCCTACAGATGTGCTGAGTGTGGAAAGGCCTTCACTGACAGATCAAACCTCTTTACACACCAGAAAATTCATACTGGGGAGAAACCTTATAAATGTAGTGACTGTGGAAAAGCCTTCACTCGGAAGTCGGGCCTCCACATACATCAGCAGTCTCATACCGGAGAGAGACACTATGAATGTCATGAGTGTGGGAAAGCCTTTGCAAGAAAATCAACACTAATTATGCACCAGAGAATTCATACAGGAGAGAAACCTTATATTTGTACAGAATGTGGGAAGTCCTTCATCCAGAAATCACATTTAAATCGGCATAGGAGAATTCATACTGGAGAGAAACCCTATGAATGCAGTGACTGTGGGAAGGCCTTCATTAAGAAATCACAGCTCCATGAACATCATCGAATTCACACAGGGGAGAAACCATTTATATGTGCTGAGTGTGGAAAAGCCTTCACCATCAGATCAAATCTTATTAAGCACCAGAAAATTCATGCTAAACAGAAACCTTATAAGGGCAGTGACTTTAGGAAGGCCTTAAACTGGAGGCCACAGCTTAGTGCACATCAGAAATCAGATTCTGGGAAAGTAGATTGCCCAGGGCCACAATCATGATGTGGGGATACAAAGCTGTGAGAGGCTACAGCTTGGCTAAGAAGCAGGAGGTAAAGCCGCCTTACCTCTGGTCAGAAGTATAAATGTCTGGATCACAGAGCTGATGTCCTGTTTCACGTATGGGGAAGACATTTTGAAGAAAGTGTTTAAACAGTGTGTGATGGTCATGCTTAATTCCTGGACAGATACTGGGATTGTCAAGCCCCTGAAATAATAGTAAATATGCAAGGAGAGGATTTGGCAGTCTTTCTTGTTTCATGTTATGGATAAGCAGCTTTATAAATTCAGAGCTGTGTTCAATATTAACCAAAGGAATTTCTTAATGAGTAGAGTGCTAAGAAATTTTCTCATTGTCTAAGGATGCTGAAATGAAAGCAAAAGTGTAGACCATTCAGAGCTGTAATGAAGAGAATCTAGAAGTTTTTGTGAATATTGACATTAGAGACAAAAGAAAGGATTCTTTCTTTTTCCTTTTAGGAAGTCAGTCATTTATTGTTTACAGTATCAGTATGTGGAAATTTGGATAAACATTTTTCTATTTGACTTTGACATTAGCAAATCAGAGCCACAGGCTTACTTGAATATTCACAGGCCTCTTTAGTTAACCAGTATGTTCCCTTATTTATTAATTTCCTGCCATGACCCGGGTAACTCACACCTGGGAGGCATAAAGTTTTCCCATCTTGTGTCCATACCCAAAGTGACCAGTGAGGTAAGCAGCCCTGCAGACTACTTACCATCACCTCAGAACTGGCCCTGAGACCACAGGGCTTAGTCTGCACTTTGAACTCTTAACATCATCCACAGAAATCTATATATTTTTTACTCATTTCTGTTTGGGAAAGAAAAATTAAGAAAATGGATTTCAAGACCTAGAATTCTTTTCTTCCAGTTTTGTTAATACATTCTCTACATAGTCATCACATGCTGGGTTACTACTAGACGCTATTGTTTGCATTTGAATTTGTCTTTTTAAAAAACAGTTTCACATTTGGAAGAGTACCCTTCCTGTCCCCTCCCAATCTCTACAAATTAATCTTACTGTGTTTTCAAACCCTTTCTCTTCTTCCAGACTTATTCCATCAGATTCCAAAAGAAATGCTTTATCTTCCAGAATATTTGTGAATTTGTCTTTCCTTTAGATCAACCCATTTTTGTTTTATATATTTTGAGACTTTGTTTTTTTTTTTTTTTTCTTTTTTATTTTTTATTTTTATGAGACTTTGTTTTTACATGCATTCAAATTTAGAATTGTTATATTCTTCCTGGTTAATTGAAACTTAATCATTATGAAATGTCCGTTTTTAAAATAGATTTTATTTATTTATTTGATCAAGATCACAAGTAGGCAGAGAGAGAGGAAGGGAAGCAGGCTTCCTGCTGAGCAGAGAGCCCAATGTGGGGCTCTATCCCAGGACCCTGGGATCATGACCTGAGCTGAAGGTAGAGGCTTTAATCCACTGAGCCACCCAGGTGCCCCCTGAAATGTCCATTTTTATTGCTACCAATGCTTTAAAATTTACTACTAAGGATGTTAATACCGTATATACATATCACTTACTGAAGGCTAATTTAAATTAGTATGCACACCACTCTGGATGAGGTGAGCAGCTACAAAAATGGCTCCTTTATTTCCCTCTTGACTTATATAGTATTAATGTTCTGCATTTGGATTTTGTAAGTAGTTGATTTGGTCAGTCATTGTTTCACAGTCAGTATTCCTCTAGATTAATCCTCATACTTACCCTTTTAAAATTCCTTTTTTATTCCTTCTTTCAAATTTCACTCTAGAATCATTTTCACTCTGATTGAAGAGGATCCTTTAGCATTTCTTTTAGAGTGTGCTTGTTTTTGTATCTTGGAAAATGTCTTTATTTTACCTTCATTTTTGAAAGATAATTTTACTGAATATAAGATTCTAAGTTGACAGTTATTTTCTGTATTAGTATTTTGAATATATTTTGTTAAAGATTGTATTTCACTGTTTTGTTGGAAAATAAGCTTTCAGTGTAATTACCTTTGAAGGTAATGTGCTCCCAACCCCACCCCCTTTTTCTAGTTCCTTCAAAATTCATGTCTTGTCTTGGGTTGCCAGCAACTGCACAGTGATATACCTAGGTGTGATTTTCTATGTGTTTGGGATTTGTAGTTTTTCTTAAATCTGTAGCTTAGTGAGGGTTTTTCTTTTCTTCACATTTTGGGAAATTTCTTGCTATTATCTATGCAAAGTATGCTTCTGTTTCATTATCTTCCTCTGCTTTGTCTAGAAATAACCCCATTATTTACACCCTGTTAACCTTTTTCCATTGGTTCTTTCAGATTTTAGTGATGCTTGTCTTCTCCTATGCCTGGTGATTTTAAATCAACTACTAGACACTGTATATTAAAAATTGTAGAGATGCTGAGATGGTCTGGATGATACCTTCTTCCAGAGAAGATTTGCATTTGACTCTAACACGTGACTGGGTGAGAGCATGAACACCCCTGTTTGTCTTCATCCAGTCACGTAATGAGAGTATGTAAAACTGGGCTCCATTCCCCGTGAAGGCTTGTTTGGTGTTTTTCACTCTTATTGCTAGTGGATACTGTGGAGACCTAGACTTAGGGAGATTGCCAGGTGCCTCATCCTGAGAAGGAGCTTATTCCTAGTATTTGTACCAATAGGTCACATAAATTTGTCAAAAATTGTCTTAACCTTTCTTGGCCAGCATTTGCTTTAAAAATTAGCATACACCTCTTTTTAATAAATAGCCCCAAATTCCAGAGGTTATGTCTTCTCTCTTATCTTACTCATGCAGTCTCTTACTTCCTGGTAGCTGTCCAGTGCCATCACAGAATTAAATATATTTAATATTTTCTTCCACCATTTTTAGTTCTCAAAGTACTGGTCTGTATCACCTACTCTATCAGCAGATTCAGTGCACTGAGAGCTGTTCCTTTCTAAGCAGTGTGGAGGTCAGAAATACATATATTCTTAATTACCAAAACTTCTCAAACTAAAAAAATGAAAATTTTTTCAAACTAACAACTGAAAATGCTTTGATTTGTGACATTGTGTCACTGAATTTGTGACATTCACTTTTTTGTTGCTCAAAGTGAAGGCATTTATTGTTTTCTTGAAGATTTTGTAAACTTTGATACATAAGAGAAAATTACCTTTGGTGGTGTCAAATTTTATTATGGTAGCTGCCAGACTTTAGCAAAAAGAAGATTGACTAAGAGACTCTCATGTTTCTTTCTTTTTTTTTTTTTTTTTAAGATTTTTATTTATTTCTTTGATAGAGATCACAAGTAGGCAAAGAGGCAGGCAGAGAGAGAGAGGGAAGCAGGCTCCCCGCTGAGCAGAGAGCCCGATGTGGGGCTCGATCCCAGGACCCTGAGATCATGACCTGAGCCGAAGGCAGAGGCTTAAACCACTGAGCCAACCAGGTGCCCCTCTCATGTTTCTTTTTTAATAGTGTGTTTTTAACCCCCCTTTGGATAATAAATAGGAAGTGAAGTTAATGAAGACTAGTCTAAGAGCCCAGGGGTTTGAAAATAAGGATTTTGAAGATTAATTTAGAAGGATTACGGAGATAGTGATTCTCAACCTTTTTATTCCCAGGTACATTTTATTTATGTTTTATTTTTAAAAACATTTTATTTATTTATTTTGAGAGAGAGAGAGAGTGCACACGCAGGGGGAGGGGCCTCCACATATTTGAAGGGGCACTGGGAATTGATTGGGGAATGGATGATGGACAGTTACGGGTGAAATGGGAGAGTTGAATCTTACTTAGAAGGAACTCCAAGGTCAGTATGATTGAAAGCATGTGCAGCAAAGACCTTACAGTGGGGAGTAGTATGAATTAGATGTATCTTTTTATGCCACTATGTAATATAATTCATTTTATTTACAGCAAAACTTTCTAAAAAATTTTACAATCTAAGTTTTACAATCTAAATTTAATTAAAATGTACCTTAAGTTAACTTTATTATTTTTTTTAAAATTTTATTTATTTATTTGACAGAGATCCCAAGTAGGCAGAGAGGCAGGCAGAGAGAGAGGAGGAAGCAGGCTCCCCACCAAGCAGAGAGCCTGATGTGGGGCTCGATCCCAGAACCCTGGGATCATGACCTGAGTCAAAGGCAGAGGCTTTAACCCCCTGAGCCACCCAGGTGCCCCATAATTTTAACAATTAAAAAAAAAGCTCATTCTGTGAATTCAGTAAATATAAGAAAACTTTCACTCAAACCAACATTTAATCATATATCAGATAATTCATAGGAGAGAGTAGTTTTCTGTTTTACTAAATGTGAGTAGGGCTTCATTTACAAATCATTATGTCATTACACAGCAGAGAAATCATGCTGGAAAGAAACCTTATGAATACAATGACTAGAAAATCATCTTGAAACTGGAAAGTTAACTTTCTGAACATCAGCAAATTCACATATGAGAGAAACAAAGGTTAGAAACTCATTTTCCCCCAGAAGCTCATTTTGGAGACAGAACCTTATAAAAGCAATGACTAGAGAACCCACATGGAAGTTAAAAAAAATTTCTGCTGCAAGTAGACAAAATAAATGCACTTCATGTGGAAATAGCTTCATTCAGAAATCAGTTTTCAGTGTTTGTACATGAGTGAAATTATGTATTTCCTGAAAATGAGAGACATCTCTAAGTTCGAACCTGTTATAAATTACTCATACTACAGGGACGCCTGGGTGGCTCAGTTGGTTAAGCAGCTGCCTTCGGCTCAGGTCATGATCCCAGGGTCCTGGGATCGAGTCCCACATCGGGCTCCTTGCTCGGCAGGGAGTCTGCTTCTCCCTCTGCCTCTGCCTGCCATTCTGTCTGCCTGTGTTCACTCTCTCTCTGACAAATAAAAAAGTCTTAAAAAAAAAAATTACTCATACTACAGAGTTGTATGTCAAAAAGTTTTCATCCACAAGTTACATCTTACCAGACAT
Source organism: Mustela nigripes (assembly GCF_022355385.1). Taxonomy (NCBI): domain Eukaryota; kingdom Metazoa; phylum Chordata; class Mammalia; order Carnivora; family Mustelidae; genus Mustela; species Mustela nigripes. The sequence goes on along the minus strand of NC_081565.1, from coordinate 87,056,287 downwards.
CATAAACAGTGGAGGAGAATAAGTTTTATGAGAATACATCATTTTCTTAAAATGCCATAAAATTCATACTGGAGGGAAACTGGAAGAAGTATTCCCATAGAAGCAAATTTTACAAGAAATATATTTCATTTTGTTTATTGGTTAAAGTTCATGCCCATGTCTCAAACCAGTGAGGACAATAGGCCAGCCCAATAGCTGATTTTTTTTTTTCTTAACTTTTTAAACTTTTTGCTTAGGAATGGTTTCAAACATAGAGAACAGATAGAAGTCTTCAAGAATAGGAAGGGTAGGGACGCCTGGGTGGCTCAGTTGGTTAAGCAGCTGCCTTCGGCTCAGGTCATGATCCCAGCGTCCTGGGATCGAGTCCCGCATCGGGCTCCTTGCTCGGCAGGGAGCCTGCTTCTCCCTCTGCCTCTGCCTGCCATTCTGTCTGCCTGTGCTTGCTCTCGCCCTCTCTCTCTCTGATAAATAAATAAAATCTTAAAAAAAAAAAAAAAAAAGAATAGGAAGGGTACAAAAAATACATATAGTAACCGTTTAACCAACTTCAACCAAAATTAACATTTTGCCCAATATGTTTTATCATTGAAATTACCTTTTTTTTTTTTAAGATTTTATTTATTTATTTGACAGAGAGAGATCACAAGTAGGCAGAGGCAGGCAGAGAGAGACAGGAGGAAGCAGGCTCCCCACTGAGCAGAAAGCCAGATGTGGGGCTCGATCCCAGGACCCTGGGATCATGACCTGAGCCGAAGGCAGAGGCTTTAACCCACGGAGCCACCCAGGTGCCCCTGAAATTACCTTTTAATTCTTAGAGTTTTATTAGCAATGTTGGCAAGAAGCAACTGGATTGTATCAGTAAGACAGCTAATTTTCTATTATTAATCATCATAGAAAAATGAATATTAGAGTTAAAGGGAAATGAAATTTCTTCCTTTTCTTCTCCCACTTTCAAGGGCTTTATGGTGTCCTTATTCCTCAAAGTGTAGACACCAGGGTTTAGCATGGGCGTGAGCACTGTACAGAATGGAGACCAGCTGGTCTTTCCCCAGTGAATGAGATGACATGGGCCATACATACGTGAACATGGCACTGCTCTAGTGGTAGAGAAGGACAGTCTCAGGATGCAAGGCACAGGTTGAAAAGGCTTTTTGCCTCTCCTCTGAGGACCAGATAGAGGTAGGAAAGGATATTACCCAGGAAAGGAGTTCCCATCCCGTGGAGAACAATGCCAACTCACTGACAGAAGTGTCCCCACAAGAAAACAGCCTTTCTTTTAATTAAAAAAAAAAAATACACTGAAACATACATATAACTGTATGAGTGTGACGTATTTTATCTCCTGAATTTTGCACTTTCTCCACTCAGCAACTCCAGCCACACAGTCTGTGAGTAGATAAGCAATGGTAGTCAACTTCATAGTTTTCTTTTTACCCTATCATACAGACACATTAATATCTTTGCACACAGATCAGTGTGTTTTCATTGCCTAAGATGGGCTTATATTATTTACACAGTTTTGCATATTTTGCACTCAGTAACTTGTAACTACTGAAAAAGGTCCATGGTGTGGACAGGTCATAATTTGTTCAGCCAACTCTGACACGTTTATTCTCATTTTTGTCATTAGGAAAAATGATCCATAACTGCCCTCAAGAGGTAGGATAGCATAATGGGCTAACAGACAGTCATAACCATGTCCTTACCTCCTGGAGCTTTTTTTCTTTCTTTCTTTGTGTAACCTACTTCTAGCAGTGAGACTGATGGATTGAATTGTGTTTTCTTATTTTAATAGAAATTACCAGATATCAATGGGATAAGACTAACGTTTCATATTTCCAACATTAGTAAATAAAGCCACCCTTCTACTAAAAATGGTTACTTTTTAACTTTGAGAAGTTTTCTGATTTCAAAGTGATAACTTACTTTAATTTACATATTAATATACCTCTTTAAATGTTTCTTGGCCATTTAATTTGCTATTCTGTAAGTTGCCTTTATAAACCATTTATTCATCTTTCTTTTTGGATTATTGTTAATTTGTGGCAGTTTTTTGAATGTTAAAGGTAATAACTCCTTTAAGAAAACTATTGCTTGACTCTTGACTTTGTATATATTTTCCCATTCACATGATTTTATTTTTTTACATGTTTAAATGTGTCTTTGTCTTCATTCGGTTTCTGAACTTCTAGTCTCAGTTAACCTTCACACAGTACAAGATTTTTTGAGTGTATTTTTTTGGTGTGTATTGTATTTCTTTTGGGAAAGTGTTTTTTTTTTTTTTTTTCTTGTGCATGGATAGCCACTTTCACAACTGTAGACAGTGTTAGTTTGCAGAGCAATTCCACTGCTTTTCCCTCACTACTTACTTGGTTAGCATCTTTTGAAGATGGTAGTGGCCGGGTAATTGACTTAGGTCAGGAAAAGCAAAACACTGGTCGATGTATTCTGGGAAAATCTTTGTTTTCCTAAGAGAAAGGATAGATTTAACTGTGCCATCAATTTACCCTTCTTCCCGCCTTGCACATGATGCCTGAGACAGTGGCAGCCTTCTCTCAACTGTAGGGGAAAGAATCAGAAACACTGGTCATGAGTGTATTTAGTCAACAGTAGTAGCAAGTTACCTCCAGACTTGCTAGGTGATAGAAATAAACAGGTTTTGCATAAACCATTCTATTCTAGGTTTCTCTTGTATCTGAAAGCATGCCTAAATTTATTCAGGCATCAAGATTTATAAAGTAATCATCTTTTTTTTTTTTCAAATTTTTATTTAAAATCTAGTTAGTTAACATGTAGTGTAATATTGGTTTCAGGAATAGAATTTAGTGATTAATCACATATGTATTATATCCAGTGCTCAACAGAACAACTGTCCTCCTTAAAACCTATCACCCATTTAGTCCGTCCCCTGCCCACCTCCCTCCATCTACCCTCAGTTTGTTCTCTATAGTTCAGAGTCTCTTATGGTTTGCTTTTCTCTCTCTCTCTCTCTCTCTGTTTTTCCCTTCTTCTATATTCATCCATTTTGTTTCTTAAATTCCACATATGTGTGAAATCATATGGTATTTGTCTTTCTCTGTAAAGTTATCCACTTTTTTTTCTTTTAAAATAGAAAAATATTTTAAAACCCCAGTAGATAACCCTACATAAACTTAGGTAGAGAGAGAGAAAATTTACATAAGATCACAGACCTGTACCCCTGAAAAAAATAATATGTTACATATTAGTTTTTTATTTTTATTTTTATTTTTTATTTTTTATTTTTTTTTAAGATTTTTATTTATTTATTTGACAGAGAGAGATCACAAGCAGGCAGAGAGGCAGGCAGAGAGAGAGGAGGAAGCAGGCTCCCCACTGAGCAGAGAGCCCGATGTGGGCCTCGATCCCAGGACCCTGAGATCATGACCTGAGCCGAAGGCAGCGGCTTAACCCACTGAGCCACCCAGGCGCCCTACATATTAGTTTTTTAAAAAAGAAGATTTACATAAGATTTGTAATGAGTAAGAAGAAATACAAATGATACTGGATCAATTAATAGAATTGAAAGAGAATACTACTTAGAGTGAATGATTACCTGGCAAGACATACTTTGAAAAGGAAATGGAGAAAGTTGATAACCATAAAATAAATTGTAAATATTATTGCAGAGCAACTGTTTAAAATGACCAGAACCACAGGAAGAAATTTCTTAAATAGGACATAAATAATGAAATATAAAGGAAAATAATGATAAATTTGGCTTTTCAAAATTAAAAATTTGTCCTTGGAAAGGTATTGCTAAGAAAATGAAAAGGGAAGATACAGAATGGGAGAGAATATTTGCAATAGATATATGACAAAAGGTTTGTATTCTGAAAATATAAACAAATTTACAACCAAATTGTAAGAAGGCAAATAATCCAATAAAAAATGGCAACAAATTCAAACAAATTGTTTATGAAAGATGTGACATGGCCAAGAAGGACAAGAAAGGATTTTCAACATTAACCATCAAGGAAATACTAACTAAAATCTCAGTGATACCTCTACACTCATTAAAATGACTAAAATTAAAATGATTGGCAATAAGTGTTAGAAAATATGGAGCAACTGGAACTCATTTGCAGCAAGAGGAGATTTGAAATGACACAAACACTTCGTATAATAGTTTGCAAATTCTTAAACAGTTAAAATACACAGGTACCATACAACCGAGCCATTCCACTCCCATATTCAACCCAAAAGTGACAAAAAGATGTCTATACAGATTTGTAAATTATTGTTCGTAGTTTTATTCATAATAGCTTCAAACTGGTAACAGCCCATATGTCCATCAAGTGAGTAAATAATCCAAAATGTGGGCTATCCATAAATGACTACTGCAATGCTATTCAGCAATAAAGAGCAATGGCTTCTGACATGTGCAACAACACAGATGAATTTCAAAGTCATTTTGAGTAAAAGAAGCCAAACATAAGTATCACATACTGAATAATTGCATTTATATGAAATTTTGGAAATTCAAAATAATAATGAATTGGCACAAATCCGATTGATGGTTGCCTGGGGCTGGGGGTAGAGGGAGGGATGGCCATCAAAGGGTACAAGGAATGTTTTGGGAATGATTAACATGTTCTGTATTTTTATTGTTTTGGTGGTTTCATAATGTACACAACTGTCAAATGCATTGAACACTAAATGGATGCAGTTTGTTGTATGTAAATTATGTCAATAAATTTGATTTTTAAAAGACAAAATGGAAAGATGGATTCATATCTCATTTTAGTACATGTTTAGAGACCAGATAATTTTATTAATTCAAATTATTCTAAATCCTAGAGAGAGCATTTCCCAATATATTTTTTATAATTCGTAATATATTTTATGCTTCTCATTGCTTCATCGAAATTTAAAAATATGCCATTACTAGTTGAGGGAGGCAAGATGGCGGAAGAGCAGGGGACGTTGTTTCATTTGGTCCCTCGAATTTAGCTGGATATCTGTCAAACCATTTTGGACACCCACGCATTCAGCGTGAGATGTAAGAAAATATATCTGGAAATCTACAAACAGATGAACGATTGCTTTTTGCAAGATAGTAGGTTCAGAGTTGTGAATCTGCGGAAAAATACTGGAAGATAAATGGAGGGGGAAGGAGCCTCCATAAGCTGGCTACTAGGAATTGATATAACACCAGAGCACAAAATTGGAACCCTTAGAAATCTGCAGTGAGAGACATCCCATTCTGAAAAGGACTCGGGATGAAAAAGGCAGAATTCTAGGTGGGTGACTGTGGTCTCAGGATCACAGGAGACACAAAGAATGGGGGTGCCTGAGCCAATAGACTGCTCAAGCAGCGGAGCGGGGAAACATTATGGTCAGTGAGCCCAGGAGGGACCCTCAGCTCTGGTTGCCATAAACCACGAGCCAGCCAGTAGGGAGACTGCTCTATGCCTGAACACCTGGAAAAGGACTGGAACATGGAGGCTGGTTACCATCCCCTTGAAGGGGTGAAATGGCTGCACCCACGACTGGGCAATAGCTCTCAGGGTGTCTGTCAGTGGCCCTGGAAAGGACAGTAGGGCGGCACCCACCCATGACCTGGGAACAGTGCAGCAGGGTGTGTGCATGAGCTCACAAATGCTCACAGTCCCAAAGACACAAAGTGCAGAGATGCTCTTGGGTCCCTGGGAATCCCCCTAGGAGAATTGCAGTGGGCACAACCCACGGGAGTCTGTGGAGCTTGGTGCACACAGAAAAGGAGATGGTTTGACCAGAGAGTTTATTGAAGAGGAGTGACTGCAATCTTGTGGCTCTGGGCCGGAGATCCAGTCATGGCCATTTTTGCTCTGACCCTCTGAAGAGGCTGGGAAAGCGTCCAGGGAACAAAAGCTACACAGATCACCAGCTTACATGAAGCCCATGATCTTGACAAGGGGTGTGGCGACTCTGCCCAGGCAAGGATATCTGAGAAGCAGTACAGTAGGCCCCTCCCCTAGAAGACAGATTGGAAGAACAGGTGAAGGACAAGCTTATGGATCCCTGGAGATTATAGAGCTCCAGCACCAGGGAAAACAGTAGATTGAGCTCCAGGTTTTTTCCTCATGACTTGTTTGTCCTTTGGTCTAAAATTTTCCATTTCTTTTTTTTTTTCTTTACCTTTTCCCCTTTTGAACTAGGTTCATATTTTACTAACTTTTTAAAATTTTTATTTTTTTAATTTTTATTTATTTGACAGAGATCACAAGTAGGCAGAGAGTCAGGCAGAGAGAAGAGGAAGCAGGTTCCCCACCAAGCAGAGAGCCTGATGTGGGGCTCAATCCCAGGACCCTGGGATCATGACCTGAGCCAAAGGCAGAGGCTTAACCCACTGAGCCACCCAGGTGCCCCAGCAACTTATGTTTTTAAGTTACTTTTTAACTTTTGTTTTTTTCACATCTAGAGTTTAAAGATGTATGCTTCAGTCTATTTCTTTTCTCTCTATTCAATTTTATTTTTATATAAATATGTTTGCTTTCTTTGCAATTTTGGGATGTAGTGTCATCTAACACAGAGACTAAAATTCAATCAGGAACAAGCAGATCACCCTGTGAGATTATATTCTCTCTCCCCTCTATCCACTCCCACTACTTTTTAAAATATAGTTTTGTTGCATTTTGGCTTCAGGTGGTGGCTTCTAACCACTGTGGATTTTTTTCTAGGGTGTATTTTTCTTGGGTCATGTTTGATATTTTGGATTTGGTTCATTTCCTTACCCATTCTTTCCTGGGCAGAATGATTAGAAGGAGGAACTCACAACAAAGAAAAGAACTGGGGGCAATCTTCGCCACAGAGCTAATCAATATGGATATAAGTCAGATGTCAGAGTTGGAATTCAGGGTAGCAATGATAAAGTTAATAGCTAGGCTTGAAAAAAGTATAAATGACAATATAGAATCTCTAAAGGGAGAAATGAGATCTAATCAGGCTGAACTAAAAATACTATGAATGAGATGTAGTCTAAATTGGATGCTCTAACAGTTAATGAGGTCAATGAGGCAGAAGAGAGAATAAGTGATCTAGAGGACAGGCTGATGGAAAGGAAGCAAGTTGAGGAAAAGAGAAAGATAACTAATAGCCCATGAAGAAAGGCTTCGAGAATTTAATGATGCCTTGAAATGAACCAATTTCAGAGGGCTGGAGAGAGCGAGCGAGCGAGAGCTAGAAGGTATAGGTATAGCTGAGCAAATCATGTCTGAGAACTTCTTTAATCTGGGAAAGAAAGCAAACATCCATGTCCCAGGAGGCAGAGAGGATTCCTCCCCAAATCAATAAAAGATAGATCAACACCCTGATGCATAATAATGAAGCTTGCAAATCTTAGAGGCAAAGAAGCTACCCTGAAAGGAGCTAGGGAGAGGAGGTTTCTTACTTATGAAGGGAGGAACATCAGAATAACATCAGACCTATCCACAGAAGCCTGGCAAGCCAGAAAAGGCTGGCAAGATATATTCAGGGTACTAAATGAGAAGAACATGCAGTAAAAAGTACTTATTCAGCAAGGCTGTCATTCAGAAGGGAAGGAGAGATAAAGAGCTTCCAGGACAGATAGAAACTGAAAGAATATGTGACCAACAAGCCAGCCCTGCAAGAAATATTAAGGGGGGATTCTGTAAGTGAAGAGAGACCCCAAGAGTAACATAGGCCAGAAAATAAGAGACAATCTACAGTAAGAGGGACTTCACGGGCACTATGGCACTAAGTTAATATTTTTAAATAGTTACTGTGAGTGTAAATGGGCTGAATGCTCCAACCAAAAGACACAGGGTTTCAGACTGGATTTTAAAAAAAGCAAGCGCCATCTATATGCTGTCTACAGGAGACTCATTTTAGACCTGAAGAAACCTCCAGACTGAAGGTGAGGGGGTGGAGAACCATTTACCACACTGATGAATCTCAAAAGAAAGCTGGGGTAGTAATCGTCATATCAGACAAATTCGATTTTCTTTACCTGGTTTTGGTATCAGGGTAATGGTGGCCTCATAGAAGAAATTTGGAAGTTTTTTCTTCCTTTTCTATTTCCTGGAATAGTTTGAGAACAGTAATTAATTTTTCATTAAATGTTTGGTAGAATTCACCTGTGAAGCCATCTGGTCCTGGACTTTTGTTTGCTGTGAATTTTTTATTTTTATTTTTATTTTTTTATTTTATTTTTATTTTTATTTTTTAATTTGACAGAGAGCTAGAGAGAGAGTACAAGTAAGCAGAGCGGCAGGGAGAGGGGGAGAGAGAGAAGCAGGCTCTCTGCTGAGCAGGGAGCCCGATGTGGGGCTTAATCCCAGGACCCTGGAATCATGACCCAAGCCGAAGGCAGCCGCTTAACCAACTGAGCCACCCGGGTGTCCCTGCTGTGAATTTTTAAAATCACTGAATCAATTTCCTTGCTGGCTATCAGTCTTTCTTCCTGTCTCTAGGAATTTATCCAATTTTCTCTAGGTTGTCCCATTTTTTGGCAAGCAATTCATAATATTCTCTTATAGTTGTTTGTATTTCTGGGGTGTTCATTGTTATTTCTCCTCTCTCATTTGTGATTTTATTTGGGTCCTTACTCTTTTCTTCTTGATAAGTCTGGCTAGAGGTTTGTCTTTTTTTTTTTTTAAGATTTTATTTATTTATTTGACAGATAGATATCACAAGTAGGCAGAGAGGCAGGCAGAGACAGTGGAGGAAGCAGGCTCCCTGCTGAGCAGAGAGCCCGATGCGGGGCTCAATCCCACGACCCCAGGATCATGACCTGAGCTGAAGGCAGAGGCTTTAACCCACTGAGCCACCCAGGTGCCCTTGTCTTTTTTTTTTTTTTTTTTTTTAGTATTTAAAGATTTTTATTTATTTATTAGAGAGAGAATGAATGGTGGGGAAGAAGCAGAAAGGAAAAGAGAGAGAAAGTAGAATGCCTGCTGAGCAGATGTGGGGCTTGATCCCAGGACCCAGAGATCATGACCTGAGCCACCAACTGAGCCAGCCACCCAGCTGCCCCAAGGTTTGTCAATTTTATTAATTTTTTCAAAGAACTAGCTCCTAGGGGCACCTGGGTGGCTCAGTGGATTAAAGCCTCTACCTTGGGCTCAGGTCATGATCTCAGGGTCCTGGGATTGAGCCCCCATCAGGCTCTCTGCTCAGTGGGGAGCCTGCTTCTCCCTCTGCTATTTCCCCTGCTTGTGTTTTCTTTCTCTGTCTTTCTCTCTGTCAAATAGATAAAATCTATTTTAAAAAATTATTTTAATTCTTAACAAGCAAATTTCAGATTTCCATGTCTTTTGGCTTACTTACTAGAAAATTTTGTTCCTTTGGTGGTGTCATGTTTCTTTGATTTTTCATGCTTCTTGAATTTTGTTCGTTTGTTTGTTTTGAAGTAAACTATTCCTTATGCGGGGCTCAAACTCACAATGCTGAGATCAAGAGTTGCATGGTTGCATGGTCTACCGACTGAGCCAGCCATGTGTCCCTCATATTCTTTGAAATCTTGCATTGTTGTTTTCACATTAAAGAAATATTCATATCTTCAGTCTTTACTGATTGGATTTAGGAGAGAAATGCTTTCCATTAGCCCTGTTAGGGATTCTGAGGCTTGCTGACACTTTTTGTGGCTATGTCTGCTCTACATTTCTTGTTTCCTTGTATGGAGGAAGTCTTAAGTTTACATATTCCTGCAAGGCTAAGTTTGGTGCTGATAGCCTCCCTTTTGCTGTTCCTAGGTAGGTGATAAGTATCAAAGTCTGTATGGTTTCTTCTAGTTCTACAGAATTAAGCTGGCTTTCTATGCATGCTCACTAGCCCTCTTCACAGACTCTCTCACCACTTTTGGGTGTAACCCCAGGGAGCTGGCCACAGTGTGCTGGTGTGCGTAGGTGAGACACTTGGAGCACTGGGGATGCCCATGAACCACTGTTACTCTTACCATCTTCAGTGAGTCCAATCTTGGATTTTTTGTTGTTGTTCCAATGATGGGCTAGCTTTTCTGTTAAATTCCAGAAATTGAATCCTATCTTGTCCATTGGTAATTGTCTAAATTGTGTTCTTTGGGAGCAAGATAGAAAACACTTATCGAGCCATGTTGATGACATCACTCCCTCTAAATGACTTTATATATATATATATATATATATATATATTTCTCTCTCTCTCTTTTAAAAGATTTTATTTATTTATTTGACAGAGACAGAGCGTGAGAGGGGAGAAGGTCAGAGGGAGAAGCAGACTCCCGGCAGAGCTGGGAGCCCGATGCAGGACTTGATCCCAGGACTCTGGGATCATGACCTGAGCCAAAGGCAGTTGCTTAACCAACTGAGCCACCCAGGCACCCTATATTTCATATTTTAAGTAATCTCTACACCTAGTGTGGGGCTTGAACTGACAGCCTGAGATCAAGAATGCATAGGTACAGGTGTGCAGTAGGCAGAGGTCGTTCTATAATCAGAATTGTGTTTAACCAAAGAGAGAGAGCAGCCAGCAAGTTACGGGTACACACGTGTACACACACGAGTATACAGACTGACCATGTAAGTTAAGAAGGGAGCAGAGGGATGGAGAGGTATGGGGCAAAGATCAGTGCATGGGGTGGGTGGAGGGACTTCCAAATCTGGGTAGGAATGTAGGAAACTCCAAGAGGTCAGATATAAAATACACCTGTGGGAAGTGAAGCCCGTGACTTTCAACAGGAGTTGACTTGAAATTAGTGAGATTATGTGTAGTGAATGAAGCTTATTTCCTTTAATTATTTTTTTTAATATTATATTTATTTATTTGAGAGAGAGAGAGAACACAAGAAGGGGGAACAGCAGGGAAGAGCACAAAGCAGGCTCTGCACTGAGCAGGGAGCGAGCCCAGCACCAAGTTCCCTTCCTCCACCCCTAGGAACATGACCTGAACCAAAGGCACACGCCCAACCCACTGGGCCACCCAAGTCTCCCTTATTTTATTTTAAATGTACTTTTAAACTTCTCAATTAGGAAATCAATCTCTTTTTTTCTTTTTTCTTTCTTTCTTTCTAAAGATTTTATTTATTTACTTGACCGAGACACAGCAAGAGAGGGAACACAAGCAGGGGGAGTGGCAGGGGGAGAAACAAGCCCCACCCGGAGCAGGGAACCCCATATGGGCCTCCGTCCGAGGACCCTGGGATCATGACCTGAGCCCAATGCAGACGCTTAAGGACTGAGCCACCCAGGCGCCCCAGGAAATTTTTCTTTAGGAAATAGACACATCCCTTCTTTGGGGAGATTTCTCTCGCAGGGACAAGGCAGGGCGCTGTGGTGGGCTGGGGGGCCGAGGTTCTCTCCCGCAGGACTCAGGCCTCCCAGGAACCACCCCCCTGCCGGGGCTGGCCCATGGCTGTGCTGCCCCTAGTTAGGCGCCGGTCCCCTTGTCAGGCGGCCCCACGCACAGAGCGGCAGCCGTCGCTCACGCGCGGACCAGGCCTCAGCCCCGCGCAGGGCCGCACGCGCGTCTGACAGCGGGACTCGGCCTCCCGGCGGCCCCCGCACCGGAAGCGGCCTCCGCCCCCGCAGGGCTCGTTCCCCCGTGGGCCGGCGGCGGGGGCGCTCGGAGCCGGCGTCCGTGTGGGAGCGCTGCCGGAGACCTGGCGTGCCAGAGAGGGGGAAAGCGGGGGACGGTGCCTTGCGGTGAGTGTGCGGAGGCCTGGGAGCGGCTGTGACCGCCGAGGCCTGGGAGCGGCTGTGACCGCGAGCGCTGCGGCGTGAGGGGGCGGGTAAGGAACGCGCGGGGCGCCGGGGCAGGTAGGGCCCCTCGGTGCCCCGGGGGAGCGGTGGGGCCGCGTCTGCGTCTTTAGTTCTTCCACTTTTCACCGAGTTAGTTAACTCCCCCGTTTCTGTTTGTTTTTCAAGCGGACGGAATTAAATATTTCAATCCACGGATTGTCTGCCTAATATTCCCAGTAAATGCTGACAGTGTCGCTGTCACTAGTAGTACTAGGACGCATCGAAAAGGAATGGAGGGTCCCCGGGAGGTGCAGTCGGTGAAGTGTCAGCTCAGGTCGTGATCTCAGGGTCGTTCGATCGAGCCCCGTGTTAGGGTCTGCACTCCGTATGGAGTCTGCTTAAGTGTCTCTCTCTCCTTCTCCCGTTGCCCCTCTCCCCTCTCTGAATAAATATATACTTTTAAAGATTTAATGTATTTGACAGAGAGCGAGCACGGGTAGGCAGAGCAGCAGGCAGAGGGAGAGGGAGAGGCAGGCTCTCCGCTGAGCAGAGGGCCTGATGTGGGGCTCCATCTCGATCCCAGCACCCTGGGTCATGACCTGAGCCAGAGGCGGACACAACCAACTGAGCCACCCAGGCGCCCCTGGGTGCCTTATTAAAATAAAATAAAATAAAATAAAATAAATAAGTACTTTTAAAATAAATGAGTACTTTTAAAAAAGAAAATGAATGTAGAATGCCTTCTATTTAATTATCATAGAAAAGCTTTTATCTTTTACTGCATAAAAAGAAAATTATCTCCAGAATGTAGTAAATATGAAGAGGCCATTATTTGGATCTTTTCTTTTCTCTTTCAAGATTTTATTTATTTATTTCACAGAGAGAGCGGGAGAGCACAAGCAGGGAGGACGGTGGGGAGAGAGGGAGCAGCAGACTCCCCGCCGAGCAGGGAGCCGGATGTGGGGCTGGATCCCAGGACCCTGGGATCATACCTGAGGTGAAGGCAGACACCTAACCATCTGAGCCACCCAGGCGCCCCGGATCTTTTTTTTCTATGTCTGCAAGTTCATAATGGGAAAATAGTAACCCCCTGAGAGAGTGAATGCAGAATTATTAAGAGCATAGGTCTTGGACAACATGCTCTGTGAAGCAACTTCACTATAACAAATCCTTAAAAGCAGAAGTTGTAACTATGGATGCTCAAAAATTCTAAGCTCTTAGGAACTTAGTAACATCTGTATGCTTAATTATTTTAAACATATAACAAAATAGACTCAAGGAAAGTAAGTATGAATTGATAGGTAAGGAGAAATGATGTGGTCAGAGCTGTTTTCAGAAGTTAATACATGCTTTATATTTAAAAAGTTAGGGTTAGTTATTTAGTATTTTCAGACTGTACCTTAAACACTTTGGGTACTGAATAGTATTTGTTGAATAAATAATTATGCATTCAACTCAAGAAGTGGGAAAAAAAAACTCAAAACAGCCCTGAAATGAATAGATGGAAGGGTCTAATAAAATTAAAGGAGATTAATGAAAAAGCAGTAGACAAAATCTAGTTTATTTAATTTGCTCAAGTAGACTTTATCATGTCCCATCAGAAAAAAATATCTAGTCATAACTCAGTCCATTACTATGAATGAGAAAGGAGCTATAGCTATAGATGTGATGAAGATATTTGTAATAATAATTTTATTATATTAAATTTGAAGATTAGAGGAAAGGCATACTTTCCTAGATACATATGTCACTGAAATTGATTCAAGAAGATAGAAATATCTGGGGTGCCTGGGTGGCTCAGTGGGTTAAAGCCTCTGCCTTCAGCTCAGGTCATGGTCCCAGAGTCCTGGGATCGAGCCCCATATCAGGCTCTCTGCTCAGCGTGAGCCTGCTCCCCCCCACCCCCCCGCCTGCCTCTCTGCCTACTTGTGATTTCTATCTGTCAAATAAATAAATAAATCTTAAAAAAAAAAAGAAGATAGAAATATCTGAAGACATCAATTAACAAAGGACTAACATAGTTATAGATCTTTGTCTTTAGATGTAATTAGATAATTTACAGGTGACACCCGGAGGGAAGAGATATCAGCTCATTATAGGAGACTCATATTATCCTGTGAAAAATGTTAGAGCAGTGCTTCTCAGACAGGCTACTCTTCCCCTCCCGTCTGTAACAATTTTGGCTGTTATAGATTTGAGGAAGGAGGTGTACAGGGCAGGTTGCTGTAAATCTACAAGGCTCAGGACAGCTCCCAGCCCACCACAAAGGATTACCTGGCTGAAAATTTCAACAGTCTTGTTGTTTAAAAAACCTGTGTTCAAGGTCAGCATACTAAGAACAAATACTAGATCAATATCAAATGGAGTTTTTTGTTCTTTAACATTTGCATAGCTTTCATTTAGGTTTTTCATTCTTATTTTGTATAAGCTTTTGGAATACTTTGAGTATTATCATTTACTGGAGTTTATTTTTTCAGTCTTTGGTACCATTAGATGTATATATTTGTGAAAGAACATGCATGTGTACATGTATAAGTATATTCCATTTAATCATTTTTTTTGTGGTTTCTTATTTTCATGTCTGTCTTAGAAGTATGTCCTACATCAAGATTAAACAAATGAATATCCTTCTAATAATTTGTTCTCTGTGTAGATTTTAAAAGATTTGGGGGGGGTAGTGAGAGACAAGAGTGAGACCATCTGGGGCGCCTGGGTGGCTCAGTGGGTTAAGCCGCTGCCTTCGGCTCAGGTCATGATCTCAGAGTCCTGGGATCGAGTCCCGCATCGGGCTCTCTGCTCGGCAGAGAGCCTGCTTCCCTCTCTCTCTCTGCCTGCCTCTCCATCTACTTGTGATTTCTCTCTGTCAAATAAATAAATAAAAATCTTTAAAAAAAAAAAAAAAAGAGTGAGACCATCTCAAGGAGGCCACACGCCCAGGACAGGGCCCAGCACAGCGTTGAATATCATAACCCTGAGATCATGATCTGAGCTGAAATCAAGAGTCATACACTTAACCAACTGAGCCACCCAGGCACCCCAGACTTTGAAAGATTTTTAAGCTACTCCCTAGAATTAACATTTTTTTTTAAAGATTTTATTTATTTATCAGAGAGAGAAAGAGGGGGAGAGAGCAAGCACAGGCAGACAGAATGGCAGGCAGAGGCAGAGGGAGAAGCAGGCTCCCCGCCGAGCAAGGAGCCGGATGTGGGACTCGATCCCAGGATGCTGGGATCATGACCCGAGCCGAAGGCAGCTGCTTAACCAACTGAGCCACCCAGGCGTCCCTAGAATTAACATTTTAACAATTCTTCTTGATATCTTCTTCATTTTCACTTTTCTGATTTCACTCTTCTACTCATGCCAGAAGGAGTCATTGCCATTAGTTTTGTATGTTTTCTACCCGCATCTGTGTATACATACCCATAAACACTGTGTAGCACGTTCCCTGGGGTTTATTGTTTATCTTTTTAGCATCTTGCTTTCACTGTGGCATTTTAAGATATTGTTTTGTTTTTATTTTCATAATAAAATTCAGTGTAATTGTTGAATCTATAGGGATTCATGTATTTCAATTCTTTAGAAACCTAAGTCACATAATGCTTTTTGCTCATTCTTTTATTTCCCTTTGGAATTCCAGTTAAACGTACATTGGGTTTTTGCAGTTTCTCCTCCACTGTTTCTTTTTTTTTTTTTCATTTTTAATCTATTCCCCACCTTTGATGTACTCTATACTTTAAAAAAAAAGTGTTTTTGATTTATTTGAGAGAGACAGCGAGCATGAATGGGGGAGAGACAAGCAGATTCTCTGCTGAGCAGGGAGCCTGACTCAGGGCTTGATCCCAGGACCCCAAGACCATGACCCAAGCTGAAATCAAGAGTCGGCTCAACCAGGTGAGCCACCCAGGCACCTTTTACCTCTGCCATTTCTAAACTCAATGTTTTAAAGTTTTTTTGCAGCTTTATCAAATTCTGTGGTATCTCATTTTTCCCCATTTATGATCCATCTTAACTTTTGAGTTGGTTTTCTTAGTTCGCCAAAAAAATGCCTCCATTTCTCCTAATTCTTTGACTCATGTTTTTCAAGCCTCTGTCCTGAACCACAGATACTGAAGAGTGGTCTTTTTGTTTTAGTCATCCACTACACACACAACTTGGTTTCCTTTAAGTTCCTGAGAACAGATGAAAGAGGTCTTTACCAGACTCTGCTGCCTATTTGGAGTCTGATGATATTTTTTATTTCTCTGTATGTTTTCATCTGTTAAGTAGAAGGAGGTATAAATATCCTTCCATCTCACAGTGTTTTACATTTAGCAGCGATCTCTGTGGCACCCTCCATAGACATGTTTCCCTTTGGAGATGAGAAGACATTGGTTATAGACATGAAAATGGCCACGGCCACGAGTGTAAGTGAGTGCCATTTACTCTGTGTGCCCCTTTCCAATTATTTAAAAACTGAACTTCTTTTCCCTCTTATTTTGAATGGGAGTACTGACCATTGTTGAATGAATTGTATCCTCCCAAATTAATACATTGAAGTCCTAAGCCAGTATGATTATAATTATAAATCCAGGTGTGCTTATAAGATGAACAGAACATGAATATGCACACACAGGAAAGAGGACATGTGAAGACACAGCAGGAAAGTGGCCATCTGGAAGCCAAGGAGAAAGGCTTCCAAACATGCAGACACCTTGATCCTGAATTTCCAGCCTCCATGACTGTGAGAAAATAAGTTTCTGTTGTTGAAATGCCTGGTCTGTGCTATTTGTTATGGTAGCTCTGGCAGATTAGTACAGTGACTTTTCAGGTTATCTGAGAAAGGTAAGGGAAATAATGATCCTGATAGTTGTCAGTTCTTGAAAATTTTGGTAAAGCTAGGCCATTTGTGATTAAATAGACCTAAAGGAGGTTAACACAAGAGAAAATGATTGGAGAAAGATTTCCAAGTTCCACATCCTTTTTCCTGGGGAAATTGGAAAATAAGGGAGGGTGATATGAAGTGAAAAACTTGAAGAATATGCAATTCTGGCTGAGAATATTTTTGTTTATTGAAGGACATCTTTCTTTAGGTCATGGCTTCTACACATCTGTTGTGTGATAGTGAACACACCATTGCAGGACATGCACTCTGAAAGGTCTGATGTTTGGAACAAGAGTGCACAGTGCACATTTCTGAAAGCTTTTCCCAGCACTGGGATCATTTGTTGAACTGCACGCAGTGACTTTTGTAGCATAGGAAGGAGAGCTATTGAGAATTTGCAGGACAAGTATTTTCAAGTTTCTTTTAATTATCTAGGTTACAACACATTCTCTTTGAAACTTCGTGTTGAGGCAATGCCCTGTACTCCATAAATAAGAGTTATTGATAGTTTCTTAGTTTGATTTTTTTAATCTCCTCTGTGTTCCAGGTCAAAAATTGATTGCTGGGGGCCACTTTACTCCTTTATTATAGTATTATTCTGTTCCAAAACGAAGCAGTTAAAGGCTGATAAGATAGTAATGCAGGACATAATTTTAAAATTAATTACTCAAAATTAACTCAAAGTGGATTAAGGCCTGAAACTATAAAATTGAGAAAACATGGGGTATAAGTTCCTTGACATCAGTATTAGCAATGATTTTTAAAAATTTGACAGCAAATCAAAGGCAACAAAGTAAAAATAAACAAATGGAACATCAAATTAAAAAGCTGCTCTTTCTATAATAATAACAAATAAATAAAATATTTTAAAAATGGGCAAATGAGGATGCTTGGGTGGCTCAGTTTGTTGGGGTTGGACAGCTGCCTTCGGCTCAGGTCATGATCCCAGTGTCCTGGGATCAAGTCCCACATTGGGCTCCTTGCTCAGCAGGGGGCCTGCTTCTCCCTCTGCCTCTGCCTGCCACTCTGTCTGCCTGTGCTCGCTGTCTCTGACCACCCCCCGAAAAATGAGAAAAAAAATGGGCAAATGATATGAATAGACATAGTCCCAAAGTAGACACACAGATGACCAACAGTATATAAAATATGTGCTCAACATCTCTGATAAGTAGGGAAATGCAAATGATATGTCATTTCATACTTTTAAGATGACCATTATCAAAAAATGAAGAGAGAAATGCTGGCATGGATGTGGAAGATGTGGAGAAAGGGGAACCCTCGTATACTGTCAGTGGGAATGTGAACTGGTACAGCCACCGTGGAAAACAGTATGGAGGCTCCTAAAAAATTTAAAATAGGGGCGCCTGCGTGGCTCATTGGGTTAAGCCTCAGCCTTTGTCATGATCTCAAGGTCCTGGGATCAAGCCCCAGCTCGGGCTCTCTGCTCAGCCGGGAACCTGCTTCCCGCTCTCTCTCTGCCTGATACTATGCCTACTTGTGATCTCTCTCTCTCTCTCTCTGTGTCAAATAAATAAAATCTTTAAGAACATTTTAAAATAGAACTACCACTTCTGGGTATATATTCTGAAGGTTACAAAATCATTATCTTGAATAGATATATGTAACCCTATGTTCATAGCAGCATTAGCACAGTACCCAAGGTATAGAAACAATTTGTGTTCATCAATGTATAAAGAGAAATAAGAAAATGGAATATATATATTACACACACACACACACACGCACACATAATGGAATATTGTTCAGCCTTAAAAAAAGAAGGAAATACTGTCATCTGGAACAGAATGGGTAAACCTCAAGCACATTGTACTAAGTGAAATAAGCCAGATATAGAGAGACAAATACTGCATGGTATCACTTACTGTGGAATCTTTAGGGGAGAAAAAAGTCAAACTTGTAGAAGTAGAGTCGAAAAGATATTGTCAGGGAATGCAAGTAGGGGAAGAAGGAGGGAGTTGGTAAAAGGGTACAAACATTTTGTTATAAGATGAAAAATAAAATAACTCAAAGTGATTTATTTCTGTATGATTCCTGATGCCGTTGTGAGAAACGAGTTATAAATAAATGAGTTATCATTTATTCTTTTATTTATTTAAACTTGTATTTAGGGGGCACCTGGGTGGCTCAGTGGGTAAAGCCGCTGCTGCCTTCGGCTCGGGTCATGATCTCGGGGTCCTGGGATCGAGTCCCGCATCGGGCTCTCTGCTCAGCGGAGAGCCTGCTTCCCTCTCTCTCTCTCTGCCTGCCTCTCTGCCTACTTGTGATCTCTCTCTGTCAAATAAATAAATAAAAATATAAAAAAAAACTTGTATTTAGGCATGTCATTTTGACATTATCAATTTTTAAATTTTCACCAATAAAAGTTAGAAACCTACATAATCCATTTACAAATACATTATAATTCTATTACTTAATGTCTTCACAATTCTCTAATGTAAAACTTATTTTCCTCACTAACATTTGTTGTTTCCTGTTTTGTTAATTCTTTCCATTCTAACTGGTATAAGGTGATATTGTGGTTTTGATTTGTATTTCCCTGATGATTAGTGATGTTAAGCATTTTTTCATGTGTCTGTTAGCCATTTGTACATCTTCTTTGGAGAAGTGTGTGTTCATGTCTTCTGCCCATTTTTTGACTGGGTCATTTGTTTTTTGAGCATTGAGTTTGAAAAGTTCTTTATAGATCTTGGATATCAGCCCTTTATCGTTAATGTAATTTTCAGATATCTTCTCCCATTCCCCGGGGTTGCCTCTTTGTTTTGTTGACTATTCCCTATGCTATACAGAAGCTTTTTATCTTTATGAATGTCCAAAAATTCATTGTTGCTTTTTTTCCCCCTTGCCTTTGGAGACCTGTCTTGAAAAGAAGTTGCTGTGGCTGGTATGGAAGAGGTTACAGCCTATGTTCTCCTCTAGAATTTTGATGGATTCCTGTCTCACATTGAGGTATTTCATCTATTTTGAGTTTGTCTTTGTGTATGGTGTAAGAGAATGGTCCAGTTTCATTCTTCTGTATATAGCTGTCCAGTTTTACCAGCACCACTTATTGATGAGACTGTCTTTTTTTCCATTGGATATTTTTTCCTGATTTGTCAAAGATTAGTTGACCATAGAGTTGAGGGTCCATTTCTGGAGTCTCTATTATGTTCCATTGGTCTATGTGTTGGTGCCAATACCATGCTGTCTTGGTGATCCCAGCTTTGTAATATAGCTTTAAGTCAGGCAACGTGGTGCCCCAGCTTTGTTTTTCTTTTTTGACATTCCCTGGGTGATTTGGGGTCTTCTCTGGTTCCATACAAATTTTAGGATTGTTCCTTGAAAAATGCCAATGGTATTTTAATAGAGATGGCCTCTGGGCAGAATAGACATTTCAACAATGTTTATTCTTCCAATCCATGGGCTTGGAATATTTTTCCATCTATTTGTGTCTTCCTCAGTTTCTTTCATAAGTGTTCTGTAGTTTCTAAACTATAGATCCTTTACAAATTTGGTTAGATTTATTGCAAGGTATCTTATGGCTTTTGTTGCTATTGTAAATGGAATCAATACCCTAATTTCTTTTTCTACAATTCCATTGTTAGTGTATAGAAAAGCAACTGATTTCTGTGCATTGATTTTTAACCTGCCATATTACTGAACTGCTGTATGAGTTCTAGTAATTTGGGGGTGGAGTCTTTTGGGTTTTCCGCATAAAGTACCATGTCATCTGTGAAGAGAGAGAGTTTGACTTCTTTGCCCATTTGGATGCCTTTTATTTCTTTTTATTGTCTAATTGCTGATGCTAGGACATTGTGGTCTGAGAATATGGAGGGAATAATCTCAGTCTTTTGGTATCAGTTGAGGCCTGATTTGTGACCTAGTATGTGGTCTATTCGGGAGAAAGTTCCATGTGCATTCAAGAAGAATGAGTATTCTGTTGTTTTAGGGTGGAATATTCTGTATATATCTATGAGGTCCATTTGGTCCAATATATCATTCAAAGCTCTTGTTTCTTTGTTGATTTTCTGCTTAGATGATCTGTCTATTACTGAGTATGGTGTGTTAAGATCCCCTACAATTAATGTATTCTTATCAATATGACTCTTTATTTTTTTTAAAGATTTTATTTATTTATTTGACAGACAGAGATCACAAGTAGGCAGAGAGGCAGGCAGAGAGAGAAGAAGGGAAGCAGGCTCCCTGCCAAGCAGAGAGCCCAATGCCAGGCTCAATCCCAGGACCCTGGAATCATGACCTGAGCCAAAGGCAGAGGCTTTAACTCACTGAGCCACCCAGGCACCCCATGACTCTTTATTTTGGTTAACAGTTGGCTTATGTAGTTGGCTTTTCCCATGTTGGCCATATAAATATTTACAACTGTTAGATCTTCTTGGCGAATACACCCTTTAAGAATGATGTAGTGTCCTTCTGTATAACTGACTACAGCCTTTAGCTTAAAATCTAATTATCTGATATGAGAATCACTACCCCAGCTTTCTTTTGAGGCCCATTAGCAAGAAAGATGTTTCTTCATCCCTTCACTTTCAGTCTGGATGTATCTTTAGGTTCAGAAATATGTCTCTTGTAGACGGCATATGGACAGGTCCTGTCGTTTTATCCAGTCAGCACCCTGTGCTGTTTTATGGGAGCATTTGGGCTATTAACATTGAGAGTGGTTATTGAAAGATAAGTTTTTATTGACATCATGTTGCCTTTGAAGTCCTTGTTTCTATAGATTGTCTCTGTAAGTTTCTGTTCTATGTCATTCTTTTTTTGGTCCTTTCTTCTTTTTTAGAACCCCTCCCCCTTAATATTTCTTGTAGTGCCAGCTTGGTGATCACATAATCTTTTCAACCTTGCCAGTCTTGCAAGCTCTTTCTCTCTCCATCCATTCTGAATGTCAGCCTTGCCAGATTAAGTATTCTTGGCTGCATGTTCTTCTCATCTAGTACGCTGCATATGTCTTGCCAGCCCTTTCTGGCTTTCCAGGTTTCTGTGGATAGGTATGACATTATTCTGATGGTGCTTCCTCTGTACATAAGTACACTCTTCCCCCTAGCTGCCCTTAAGACATCTTCTCTGAATTTATGACTTATGAATTTCACAATAATGTTCCTGGGGTCTCTTTACCCTCGTTGATCTTGGGGGGTGTCCTCTCTGCCTCTATGACACGAATATTTGTTCCACTTCCCAGATTAGGGAAATTTTCATTTAGGATTTGGTCAACTATATCTTCTAGCCCTCTTTCTCCCTCCACCCCCTCAGGGATCCCAACAATTCTGACATTGGAACATTTCATGGCATCATTTATCTCCCTAATTCTTTTTCATGGCTTCTAAGCTGTTTTTTCCAAGCCTCCTCCTGGTCCTTCTTCTCTATCAGTTTGTCTTCTAGATCACTAATTTGATCTTTTGCCTCATTTATCCTAGCTGTTAGAGTATTTAAATTGAATCTCATTGATAGCATTTTTAAGTTCTGCCAGATCAGCTCTCATTTCCGCCTTTAGAGATTCTATGTTGCCACTAATGGTCCTCTCCAACCTAGCCATTGCCTAGATAATTATTTATTATTTTATTATTTTTTATTTTTTATAAACTATATAATATATTTTTATCCCCCGGGGTACAGGTATGTGAATCGCCAGGTTTACACACTTCACAGCACTCACCATAGCACATACCCTCCCCAATGTCCATAACCCCACCCCCCTCTCCTTACCCTCCCCCCAGCAACCCTCAGTTTGTTTTGTGAGATTAAGAGTCACTTATGGTTTGTCTCCCTCCCAATCCTATCTTGTTTCATTTATTCTTCTCCAACCCCCTTTACTCCCCATGTTGCATCTCCACTTCTTCATATCAGGGAGATCATATGATAGTTGTCTTTCTCTGATTGACTTACTTCACTAAGCATGATACCCTCTAGTTCCATCCACGTTGTCGCAAATGGCAAGATTTCATTTCTTTTGATTTGCCTAGATAATTATTAGCCTGAATTCTATTTCTGACATATTGTTTAATTTCATATCCAATAGTTCTGTGGCAGAGGTTACAGTCTCTGAATTTTTCCTCTGTTCAGTGTTCTTTCTCTTAGTCATTTTGGTGAGAAGTGGTTGAGGGGATGTATAGCTGAATATATCAACCACGATCCATGCAAGGTACACCACACTAATGGGACCACTGGCTGGCTCAGCTGTTGGAGTATGTGACTCCTGATCTCAGGGTAGTGAGTTCAAGTCCCACGTTGGATGTAGAGCTTACCAGCAACAGCAAACACCACACATGCATGCACAGTAGCACTTGAGAGGATTCTAAATACTCATATATTTGGCTGCTTGAAGTTATCTAATGGCTCACTCATGCTCTTTTATAGAATTTTTCTCTTTCTTTTTTTTTTTTTTTTTTTTTTTTTTTTAAAAGATTTTATTTATTTATTTGACAGAGAGAGATCACAAGCAGGCAGAGAGGCAGGCAGAGAGAGAGGAGGAAGCAGGCTCCCTGCTGAGCAGAGAGCCCGATGCGGGCCTCGATCCCAGGACCCTGAGATCATGACCTGAGCCGAAGGCAGCGGCTTAACCCACTGAGCCACCCAGGCGCCCCAATTTTTCTCTTTCATATTAGGTAAATCTCTATTGCTTTACTTTCAGGTTCACTAGTCATTTCTTCTACAATGTGTAATTCACCACTAAACCACCCATTGTATTTTCAGCTCAAACATTTCAGTTTACAACTCTAGAAATTGAAGTTCAGTGCCTAAAAATGTATTATATGCCTGTCCCTACTTCAGTTTCAATGTTTGAAATATTGTTATCATTTGCTAAATGTTTTCTGCTAATAATAAATTTGTCATTTCTGGGTTAATTTTCATAAAAACATTCTCATAATTGTATTCTTTTCCCCTTGCCTCTTTGAATGAACTCTGCACATTGCATTTTACCTTGATCGCTGGATTTTGTATTCCTCTAAACATTCTTGAGCTTTGTTCTGGGGTCAAGTTAAGTTACTTGAAAATAATTTAATCCTTTTATGATTTTTTTAGGAGAATCCAGAGCATCACTACTCTTTTTACTGACCAGTCCCAACCCCACTATTAAGACATTGCTAAGTAGTCTAACCAATACATCATGAATTATGAACTCTGACTGGTGGGAGCAGATATTGTTCCTGGCTTTGTGTGAGTGCTGGGTATGGTTCCCTTCAAAACACTGAGTGGTTTTTGTTTTGTTTTGTTTTGCCAGGTTCTGGTAGTTTCCCATATGCTGATTGTCACACTCAAAGGTGACCTGAAGATCTTAGAATTCCCTCACTCTAGTTCTGTCTCTCTTCTTTAGTACTCCTCTGGACAACCATTGCCTTGATCACTCCTCTCAGCTACCTCTCCTCAATTCAGAGAGTCTGCTGAGCTCTGTCTCACTTCTTTAGTGTGCCACATACTATAATCTCTCTTAAGGCAGTAAGATGAGGCAGTCATAGGGTTTTGTTTTCTGTTCCTCATGAATCACTGTTCTTCATTGCCTAATATGCAGAAATATTCCCCCCCAATCATTTTTCCTCCCACCCTCCCTTCCTCCCCGCTTCCTTCTTTCATTTATTTTTTGGTTGTTTCAGGAGGGAGTGTAAAAGAAGTTTCTGTTACTCCATCTTGGCTGAATGCAGAACCTCAGAGCATTGGCACATTTAAGGCAATTTTTGGTGGATATAAAATTCTAGCCTGATCATTTTTTCTAGTACTTTAAAAATGTCTTCCAATTATTTTACTGCTTTCATAGTTTCTGGTGAAAGGTCTAGGAATTCTTTGTTCCCTTTTTTTTTTTTTTATGAGTCTTCTTCCTCTGGCTGCTTTATAAGCTTCCTCTTTATTGCTACTTTTGAAAAATTGATGAACCTAGTTAGATTTTCTTTATATTTGTACTGTTTGAGTTCCTTGAAGTAGTCAGTTCTGTGGATTTAGAGTTTTCATCTAATTTTGAAAATAGCCATTCTCCTTTCAAATATTTTTTTCTGATCCCCTTTCCTTTTCTGAAATTCTAATTATATGCATTTTATATCACTTGATATTGTCTCATAGACTACTGTTTTTTTTCTCACACTCTGCCTCATTTTTGAATAATTTTTATTTCTTTGTTTACAAAATCAATTTCTTCTTTTCTGAACTGTGTAATCTGCTATAAAAATCATTCACTGTTTTTATGTTCCCCAAATTCCTATTGGTTCTTTTACTGTGTCTTCAATTTCTCTCTCCATTATAGTCACACTTTCCTCTAATGTTATAAAATTAATAAATATATTTATAATAGTTGTCTTAACATTTTTGTCTGAAAACTTTATCATCTGTCATTTCTGTTGATCATTTCACTTGATTTAGTTCATATTTTCCCACTTCTACCATGTCTAGTAATTTTTGATAGGATGGTGGAAATCATGAATGTTTTTGTTGAATTCTGAATTTGTTAATCTCCCTTAAAGACTGTTGGATTTTGTTCCTGCATACAGTCAAGTATTTGAAGATAAGACTGATCCTTTCAAGGTGATTATTATCAAATTTTGTTAGGACGTATTTAGAGTAGTATTTACAACTCATAGTACATCATTAGTTTTTTTTTTAAGATTTTATTTATTTATTTGACAGACAGAGATCACAAGTACGCAGAGAGGCAGGCAGAGAGAGAGAGGAAGAGAAGCAGGCTTCCCACTGAGCAGAGAGCCCGATGCGATGCAGGGCTTGATCTCAGGACCTTGGGATCATGACCCGAGCCGAAGGCAGAGGCTTTAACCCATTGAGCCACCCAGGCGCCCCACATCATTAGTTTTTGATATAATGTTCAATGATTCATTAGTTGCATGTAACACCCAGTGGTCATCACATCATGTGCCCTTCTTAATGCCCATCACCCAGTATTGTGAGCTGCTTTAATTCTGTTACTATGGACTGACCATTTCGGGGTCTTTATTGAGCTGCAGATATTCATGAAGTCTCCACACTGGCTGGTCTGAACTCAAACATTTCTTATTACCCTGTGAGCTTTGGAAGTGTTCATATTAAAGCTTTGGTGTCATTCTTTGCTCTGTCTTAATATACCTTCATCCTATGCATGTGTGGTTTAGTACATAGTTTCATGGGGATCACCACATAGGTTTCTAGAGCTCTTAGGATAGTTTTTCTCTGGTTCTTTTGGGTCCATCTTAGTGAGTTTAGCCATTATCTATTTGTCTTAACACCTACCTGAGGTAAGAAGTTATTCAATAATAATTGAAGCCATAGAATGAACATTCATTTATATGCCAGATACTCTGCATATGTTACTCCTGATCCTTACAGTCATTGAACAGCTTCATTTTTATCCCCCATTTTGGACAAAGGGAATTGAGCTGTAGTTTGGGAGATTCCCAGGACCTCAAGATCAGTGATTCACTAAAAGGACAAAACTCAGAAAAGCTAGTATATTCACAGCTTCAGCTTATTATAGTGAAAGAACACACATTAAAATCAGCAAAGAGAAGCACACACAGGGCAAGGCCTAGTAAAATTCCAGTCACAAGTTTCTTTTTTTTTTTTAAAGATTTTATTTATTTATTTGACAGAGAGATATCACAAGTAGGCAGAGAGGCAGGCAGAGGGAGAGAGAGGAGAAAGTAGGCTCCCTGCCGAGCAGAGAGCCCAATGCGGGACTTGATCCCAGGACCCTGAGATCATGACCTGGGCCGAAGGCAGAGGCTTAACCCCCTGAGCCACCCAGGTGCCCCAGTCACAAGTTTCCGTATTTGTTTTCTTCTAGTGGAGTTAGGTAGAGTGTTTACTTCTCCCAGTAACAATGTGTGGCTACACATATGGAGTACTGACATACAAGAAGCTCACTTAAATCTTGATGTTTGGGGGTTTTGTTTGGGGGTCAGTTCCATAGGCATGACTGAGAGGGCACATGGTTGCCCTGTCTCTAGCCTCTCCAGAGGTTAAGCTGATACCACATGGCTCATAGATCCTACCATCCATCACACTAAATTACACTATCTGTTATAGTTCAAGGCCCTCATCAAGTAAGCAAAGACATTTATCAGGCAGGATGCTCTAAGGCCTTAGAGGTTCCCTCCCATGAACTAAGCAAAAATCTAATATTTCTTTGGGCACGGTTAACTCTTTACCACACAGGCCAGGTCCTAATTCTTGGCCTAGTCTTCCTTATAGCAAAATAATCATATTTAGTACAGCAATGGTAAAAGTATGAACCTGCCTAGCACTTAGAAGATCCAGTGTAGAGAGTAGGGATAGACTTAAAGAAAACACTAATCCGTCCTGTAAATCATTACCTGTATTTTCCTATTTCTGTACTAATTTGATTGTTTCCCCCACTTTAACCCACTATTATTTGTACCTTATGATAATCTTGTCCAGATTATTTAATATAGAAATTAGTTGATAGTTAGCCAAATCCATTTCTTCCTCAGACCATTTTTCCATTAATATTACATCTTAAGGATGATTTAAGTCAATTTCTTGGTATTATATAAGTTATTTATATATGGTAGTTGACTCTTACAAACACTGTGTTACACCATATTGCAGTATGGTATGGTACAATTTGATTACAGGAAAAAAGAATTTCAGTGGTATTTGGTATGCCTTCTTAACCAAATCAGTCCATGACCACATACCGGATTTTATGGACAGGTGTCATTACGTTGGCCACAATTCAGTTATTTCCAGGTTTCAATTCATTTGGGGATGAAGCTAAATACCCTGTTTCAGTTTACAGCCTTTTGGTGAAACTGTTTTCCACTGTGTGCTGTTCTATAGAAGGGCTCACTTTCTTTCTATAGGGACACAGGTGGTATCCATCATAGTTCCTTTCCTTGTTAATTGTACTACAGGGTATATTATTTTGAGGAGCATCAGTGCTGCAGTGTAAATTACAAGTGCTCCAGAGAATTTTCATATTTGGAAGTCCATAAGATCCTGTAGGCATGCTCCATTGAGCAGCGAGGATGGAGGGTCATTGTCCGTGAGTACTTCAGCTTTCATCTGTATTAAGATAGTAAAAAGGTGCATGGGATGAAGAAACAAGGACTTCCCAACATGGGCCCTATCATTATCCAAGATTGTTTGAGTCTTCCTGATGCTATTAGTTTCGTATTAGTTTGCCATGACAAAGTGCCACAAAAAATCTTAATAACAACAGAAATTTATTGTCTCACAATTCTGGAGGCCAGAAATCTGAAAGCAACATGGTGGCAGGGTAATTCTCTCTCTGTAGTCTCTAGGAGGAGGATCCTTTCCTGCTTTGCTGTGTTTGGCAACAATCCTTGGTGTTCCTCACTTTGCAGATGCATCACTTCAACCTCTGCTTCCATCATCACATGATGTTCAGTTCTCTGTCTCTTCTCCTCTTCTTATAAGGAAACCAGTCACATTGGATTAGGGCTCATCCAAATGACCTCATCTTAACTTGAGTACATTTGCCTAGACCCTACTTCCATATAGGTTTACACTGAGAGTTACTAAAGTTAGGAGTTCAACATATCTTTTTGGAAGACACAATTCAACCCATAACTGATCCTACAGTCATATTTCCAGACTGACTTCCATCCTCTGCCTTCCTTCTGGAAGATAATTCCCTCTAATCTGCTTATTATGATTAATAAATCTTTTTTCTTCTGAATGCTATACCTTAAGAAAAGTGAATTCAACTTGTCCCATGATGCCTAGACTGGCATCTGTCTACCTAAAGCCTCTGTCTCTGGGCCAATTTTTTTTTTATCCTGCCATGCATATTGTTGCCATCATGTAATAATGGCTTGACTGTGGTTAGGGTATATGTTTGTATCTGAAGATGTTAGGTCCTGCATGCTAGGGTTAGATGAGTGGTAGTCACACCTATGTGTAATTTAATTTGTGTATCCCATAAGGCTTCCCATAGCCTTCCTCATCTTAGGAGGTGGAGCTTTCCTCAGGGAAATTCAGACCCACCATATAATGACTATGGTTTTAATTTTAAATTCAGAAACTCACTGTATTTTTCTATTTTATCTATTTTCATGCACAAAAACAAGGGTGATACGTATTTGTGCAGCGCACACTGGGGCAAGACAGATGTGCCACTGCTGTACCTTGTCCATGATAACCAGGGACTCTTGCAAGCATTTGGTTATGGAAATTTATAGTTCCACAAGTGATCGGTCTGCCAGGAGTTGTACACCACATGGTTAACCCCAATTTTGCCAGAAAGGCAAAGGCACAGTCCACTCATTCAGGCCCTTAGGAATCCTATTGTAAGGGTTTAAAGGTGCCATTATAGTTCTTGCTTAAGGATCATCCCTGCTTCCAACGAAGAGTTGTAGGATTCATCCCAGAATCATTACATCAGATAGGAACAAAGAAAGTTAAGGTTATTGGGGAAAGAAATGTAATCATAGACACCCAGAGCTGCAAGTACCAATCAAATTTCATATACTTCCCAGCTTTGTGTGGGGCCTTCCTCCAGGCATCTCTGCATTGCTTCTGCCCCCCAACCTCCACTAATTTCATGCACACAGGCAGCCACTTCAAGTGAGCTCATTTGAGAGTGTCTGTCCACACCAGCACTCTGGCTTCTAACAGGGCATTACTTAATGTGGTAATCTCTTTTCTCATCAGTGATTTCAGTCTATCAAACTCATAGTCTGTGTGGGCTTGGGTAATCTTAGTTGGTCCTAGGGCAGGTTTATGTGTCTTCTGTTCTACAGTCCTAGGTAGGTGAAATATTCCTCAGTCAGATATAATATCTACTTCCATAATATAGTCAGATAAATAAGATACAGACAATTCATATAAAATCTGTTGAAATATTCCAATTTTTACCCAAACTGTCACCTTAATACCATCAAACACAGCATTCCCACATCTTCCCAACCTAAATGTAGCTCCCCTTAGGACTTCACCAACAGGCTTTGGATCACATTATATCAGGCTCATGTCAATGACGGTTCCCAGAAAAGTCTCTCCTTCACTCCCTGTCCATTTTCCCACTCCTGTGTATATGGTCTTTGGATCCCCAACTGGGGATTAGGCCAAAGGGCGCTGGCCATTTTGTCAATCCTTATACTGATTAGATTGTAGGAGCATCACCTGAAGTTAGGTTTCTCATTTTCACTCTGCCTTCTAGCTTTGTGGTTGTTGTTGTTACATAAATTAACCCATTTATTATAGGCTAGCAATGTTTCGAATGGTGGAACTTCTACTGGTCTTTCAACTCCTTCAGTCTTCTGATGGCGGACTTTACTGTGATGGCAAAAATGGTGTTGTAGGTCCAGGCACCACCAGTGATGGTTTTCATGCAGGAGCCACAATGCCAGATCCCCACAGCTCGTTTTCTCATCTTGGTGTTGCCATAGGAGCACGTGTACTTGGCGTGCTGGCTTATTTCAATCTTCTTCACCATTTTCCTGAGGGAAGCACCATAACAGGTCTCGTATTTACCCATGATATCAACCTTCTTGGTGCGTTTAGCCAAGTTGCTGCAAACTATGCCTGAACCCAGAGACTTCTGCCTTCTAGTTTTTAAAATTATTCCAAACTAGAGTAAATGAAGTAGGTTTGTATAGGACTTTCAAAGTTGGGGACTAGCCAATAATTAGATCTATTATCATATCAACATCCTCTTCCCCTCCACCATGAGATTCTTCTCAAATGGCATATTACTTCTGTGGTACACTTGCCAAAATGCATAACCTTAACCTAAGACATGGGCCATTCTCTAAGTGACCAGTTTTCTTCAAAAGCTTCAAGGTCATTAAAACCAAAACTGTCATAGATTTGAGGATACTGAGCAGAACAACTGAATGCAATGTGTGATTATGGATTAGATTGTGGACTAGCAAATTATATTGGCCGGAAAACTGGCAAAAGTGGAGTAGGGTCTGTAAATTGGTTTTTCATATTCTATCAATGTTATTTTCCTCATTGTGATAGCATGTGTCACATAACATGTGAACATTAATGGGTGAAGGGTATATGGGAATTCTCATACTAATTTTTTAATGCTAAGAGCCTGAGACCTGTAAGGGAGGTGAAAATCTTAATAAATGCCTTTTTGGAAGCTCCATATTGTGTATTTTGAAAATGAAATGAATGCCTTAGTCATTATAAATATGCAGAATTCTGAAGGCGGTAGGGAGTATCTTGGTGAGGCCTTGTCTTCTGGCTTTAGTATGTGCAGAGATATGTGTGACCTTCACTTATATTCGGGTATCTGTGAGGCAAGAGATTCCCAGAGTTTGTTACCCCAAAGAGGACAGCTATGTACAAGGCATTGTTGCTGCCATTGATTGGACCAGATGGCCAAACCTTTGTCAGTGGCCAAAGAGTCCATAAAAATGTGCAGATGGGGCCAATTGTTAGCCAAGCCATTGAATCCTAAAATGACTGCCTGAGGTTTAGCTAACTGTGCTGACCCTTGTGTCCATCTTTGATCATGAACATCTGGGTTAAGGGATGAAAAGCATCCTTTCCTGCAAACTCCACATGTGATGATGATGACATTCACAAAGTATACAAACTTACTTTGCTGTTTGCTCAGCTTATCCTAAGCAGGTCCCCAGGTAGTCAAGGGGTCTGTAAGGAGTGGCCTCCTCCAGCACATGACGTCTGGGAAGAAACTGAGGATGAGGAAACCATTCTGCTACAGGTGGGATATGCCAGAGGTCCCAAGTCTGGTTCCATATTCTGGCAAGGAGGCCTTGATAGTGGTGCCAAAGTGCTGCTTCCCTTCCATGATGCGATCCTATTTGGGTGTAAAGAATCAAAGGCTCTTTGCGAGAGCCTCTATTTCCAAAAAAGCCCTGGATGTGACCAGCAGTTGTTGCCCTAATGGTATGTAGTGTGGGGCTAAGGAGGGCAGTGTCTTGCATCAGACGCTAATAGGCAACTTACGGCCATCATGATGGTCCAGAGACTAAGAGGCATGAAAAAAGTTGGTTAAACCTCAGTAGTGAAGGACTCTCTTGGGGGTACTTAATGGGAGGGCCTGTATTGCAATTTTAAGATTTTAGAGCCTTTTGTTAGGTGGGACCCCATTCAGGTTGGACTGATCTGCAGCTAACAATGTAAATGGACTTAAGTAAAATTTGTAAATGAGGAATACATTACCTCCAAAACCCAAGAAGACACAGAAGATATTGGGCTTGTTTTAACACTGTAGGTGTTCGGAATCAATAGCTTTGTCTTGACAGTGGATGGAGAAGCCAATGGCTAGCCAAATAATTTTAGGAACTTAATTGAGGTAGTTGGGCGTACTGTTATGTCTAGACAATGGCCCATTTCCTTTCATTGACCTCCTTTGTGAGTGTCTGTACGTCCTGAATGTGTGTCAGATGAGTCTCCTCAGAGGAGGATGGCTTCACTGTAATGTCCATACCTGTGTCCTTAAAGAGAGAGGGATGCAGTTGATCTTGCCTAGAAAGACTGATTGCACGTGATGTCAAGGCTACTGAGGCACTCCAAGTGTAGCCTGGTTAAGGTGTATCAGGGATGAAGGTGCCCAGGGATGAAGGCAAACTACAACTGAGAGGCTATTGAAGCAGGCACTAAACACAACATATTAGCCAAATCGGTAACAGTGAAATATTGATTAGCTGCTGCCTGGATGGTCAGTCATTTCAGTATTATTGGGTTTGTGAGCCTTATTGGATGGGACCCGGGCACTGAAGTTGAGGTAATTCACCAGGAGATGGCATGCATGTTTTCCTAGTTTAAGAACAGGCCAAAGCTGGAAATGGAGTAGTGTTGGGGAGGGGGCATTGCCCTTCCTCTAAATAGGTCTTATAGAATGGGTTTCAATCCTTGAAGGCCCTTTGTAATTTACAGTGGACCACTGTGACAGGCAGAATAATGGCCCCTACAGATGTCTACATCCTAATCCCCAGAATTGTGAACATGCTATTTAGGTGGCAAAAGGGGATTTTGTAGGTGTGATTGAGTTAAGATTTGAGATGGGAAGATGAGTCTGGATCATCCGGACGGGCCAGTGCAATCCAGTCACTAGGCGTTTGTAAGAGGAGGAGGTAAGAAGTCAGTCAGGAGAGGTTTGAAGCCCTGGCTGCTGGTTTAGAAGGTGAGGGGAGGGGCCTTGAGTAGAGAGCAATGTAGGCAGCCACCATCGGATAGGAAAGGTAAGGAAAACGATTCTAGAGCCTCCAAAGACAATGCAGTCCTGTCTGGGCATTGATTTTAGCTCAGTGAAGAACACTTAGGACTTCTAATGTCCAGAAGAGATAGTAAATTTGTATCGTTTTAAGCCATTATGTTTGTAGTAATTTGTTACAACACTAATAGGAAACTAATATAGCAGTATTAACTGTCTTAACTGGAGGAGAAAATACATGTTTCTATTTTGCCAGGTCTTTACAAATGGCAATTTAAATTTACTACTTATTGGGTTGGAACATCTATGCCCGTTATGGGATATTTTAAGGCAGTGGATGCTATGACCATGAGGAATTAAAAAGATAGTACTTTTGGGGCACCTGGGTGGCTCAGTGGTTTGGGCTGCTGCCTTCGGCTCGGGTCATGATCTCAGGGTCCTGGGATCGAGCCCCGCATCGGGCTCTCTGCTCCGCAGGAAGCCTGCTTCCCTCTCTCTCTCTCTCTCTGCCTGCCTCTCTGCCTACTTGTGATCTCTGTCAAATAAATAAATAAAATCTTAAAAAAAAAAAAAGATAGTACTTTTGATGGCTAAGATGTGGCATACCTTTTGGTCTTCTAGTTTATGTTCAATAACTCTCCTAAAATTATATAAAGCACTTTGTTTTAATTTAGAAGGGACCCCAGGTAGTATGAGCCCTAGATTAAGACTGTGAAAATTTGCCAGTTGGTACACTCTGGCAGATGTAAAACTAATTCAGACCAATGTTGTAAAGGTGTAAAAGTCAGTCAAAACTCTTTTTTGTTGTATAAACTTTTAGTAGATTTAGATTTCTAATTGGGTGAATACATGGACTTCTCTTTCAACTTTTTTGCTTCCTTCCCTCATAATTCTGTTTTACTCCCACCACCTTTTTTTTTTTTTTTTTTTTTTTTTTTTCCCCCCCCCCTTTTTTTTTTTTTTTTTTTTTTTTTGGTGCTACCGCTCCTGTTTGTAAGTTTCTTCCTTTTTGAGAGTCCCAGATAAGAACTGTCAATGTTAGGGTCCTCCCCCATATCAACAGTTGAACTAATGAGGGTTTTTTCCCCTATAAGCTGGATCAGGAGCATTTTTAATGACAGACATAGGCAGCAACAGCAAAACTGTTATAGTCACAGCTCCCCTTCTACAGAAGCAGCCAGCTGTTGGGCTCCTGTGTTGCACAGGCTATCAGTCTTTCCCCTGAACACTCATACAAGAGAAGCCAGTGTCTGCTTAAGACATAACTGATGGTAACAGGGTAAGTCTTTCCTCTGAGCTTGGCATCAGTCATAGCTAATGCCATGAGACACATAATTCAATCTGAGACACACCAGTAAGTCCAGGCTGAAATATGTGACAAGGGTCACTTTTAAGGAGGGCTTAGACAGGTTTCTCAATGTCAATTATAACTTGTAACTTTGGTTTGTTTCATATATGACAGAGGCTCACAAGACCTGGCAAATGTAGCAAAGGGTTGCACAAGTTAAAGTGCAAGCATGCTAGAAGGTAGCACACCAAAGCAACAGAGTATCTCAGTGGTGGTTGTTACCCTCTACACATACTGGTCACAGTGCCAATTAATTATAGTGGTCACTCTAGAGGCAGGACAGACCCCCACCCAAACTTTTATTTTTATGTCAAGACTGATGTTGCCACACACACATTAAGGGAGTGTGAAGAGATTTATTAGCCATTAGGCTTTCAGTGGTGGGGGACAGACAAGGTAGGCTCACCACCAGCTCCAAAGATTGCTTGGCAGTACAAGGATGAGTGACTGGCTCTGGCTTTTATTGTGGTTATGGATGGGGTCAGGGTGAAGGTTCTGTGTATGGGCCAGGGCAGACTCTTTGTTATAAATACATTCTTTGTTACTCCATTTACACAAAATTCTAGGAAATGCAAAACAATACATAGCGAAAGAAAACAGATCAGTGACTGCCTGATGGGAGAGGGAAGGAAGATGGGAAACAGGTATTACAAAAGGGACCTCCAAAACTTTTGGGATTGATAGTTATATTCATGTTCTTGATTGTGGTGATGATTTCATTGATATATGGATGTTTGTACCACAGTTTATTAACAGAGACAAAGACTTGACAGCATACTCTGTTGGTCAGACTGTAGTGTGACATACTCTGGTACATTGCAGTGGAAATAGATGGTACAGCAGCCCTCAAGAGGACAATCTGGCAGTTTCCAATAAAATTACATGGAATGAATAGGTCATGGGAATAAAGGCACAGGATAGGGAATATAATCAATGATACTGTAATATCATATGGGGACAGCTGGTAGTCACACTTGTAGTGCACATATAGGCTTGTTGAATCAATGTTATACACCTGAAACTAATATTGTGTCAACTATGCTCAAATTAAAAATTTTTTTAAAACATGTAAAATATAATCAAACCTAAATATGATTAAATAACTCAGACTTGTTAAAGATTTAAAAAAATAATGTAACAAAAACATATGTACCTATCACCATGATTAAGAAATAAAACAACAAAAAGAATAGCTGAAGAGTAGAAGGAATAGGGAATAAAACACAGTAACCATAAAAAATTTGACAAATTTGACTGCATTAAAAATTAAGGACTTGTGTTTCTCTGGATACCATGTAGAGTATTAAAAAGTCAGACAACCCACTCAAGCAGTCACTTTACAAATGATATATTTTTTCCAATAAACACACGAGAAGGTGCTTATTAGTCATCAGAGAATGTCAATTAAACCCAAAATTCGGGGGGCGCCTGGGTGGCTCAGTGGGCTAAGCCACTGCCTTCGGCTCGGGTGTGATCTCAGGGTCCTGGAATCGAGTCCCGCATCGGGCTCTCTGCTCAGCAGGGAGCCTGCTTCCTCCTCTCTCTCTTTGCCTGCTTGTGATTTCTGTCAAGTAAATAAATAAAATCCTTAAAAAAAAAAAAACAAAAAACAACTCGGGGGCACCTGGGTGGCTCAGTGGGTTAAGCCTCTGCCTTCAGCTCAGGTCATGATCTCAGGGTCCTGGGATGGAGCCCCGCATCGGGATCTGTGCTCAGCAGGGAGCCTGCTTCCCCCTCCCCCTCTGCCTACTTGTGAGCTCTCTCTGTTCAATAAATGAATAAAGTCTTAAAAAAAAAAAAACCCAAAAACCCAAATTAGATATCACTATATATTTACCAGGATGACTTAAAAAGCCTGATTATACCAAATGTTGGTAAGGATGTGGCACAACTAGAAGCTGGAGACACAAGCACTCGCCGCATACACGTGCCCCCGCCCAACCTCAGGCGCGGCAGAGGGATACAGGCGCCCTCCCAACAGCGGCTGCAGCACACACAAGCATCACACTTACGCCATGGCCCGCTCGCAGTCCCGAGGCTCCCACCCGGGCGCCCGGCCCAGGATGCGGGAAGCCCCCGCTTTTAGCGTCCTCTGGGTGCAGTCAGGAACGACTCACACCGCCCTGAGGATCTGACGGGTTTGTGCCCCAGAATCCTTAGCCCACAGAGGCTGAATTTTCTCGCCAACCCCAAAGGAAGCGCCCAAACCGCGGGGAACTGCGGGTGCAGTGCCGGCCCAGTGACTCCGACACCGAGGCCGGTACCTACAGGCCCGCCAGCACCAAGCCTACTCTCAGGATGCGGCAACCAAGCGGGGCCGCACAGTCCCAGGTAGTTATGGTGGAAACGCCTTTCCGGGCCGGCCCACTCCCCGGGGCGCCAAGCGTTGGCCGGCCTCTCACACCAGAAACACCGGGGAAACGTCGAGCAGAGCAGTAAAAGCAGCGAGATGGACGGGAGCGGCGCTCGGCTCGTGCGGCAGCGACTCCTGGGAAGTGTCGCGCAGAGCCGTAAAAGCGGCGTGATGGACGAGGGGCGGGGGCGTTCTGCCCGTGCGGCAGGGACTCCTGGGAAGTGTCGCGCAGAGCCGTAAAAGCGGCTGGTGGACGAGGGGCGGGGGCGTTCGGCCCGTGCGGCAAGGACTCCTGGGAAATGCCGCGCAGAGCCGTGAAAGCGGCTGGTGGACGAGAGAGATTCTAGGCTCGTGAGGCGGAGGCCGGGAAATGCGCGGTGCAAGAGCGCTGGATCCACAAGGTAGGTGGTCGTCCTGTCCCGCAGTGTCTGGCCGCGCGGGGGAGGGGCTGCGGGAGGGAGGGCCGTCGTAACTTCGCCTGCTCGCGCCTGCGGGCTCCTGAGAGTTCCGCCGAAGCTCCCACTTGTCCGAGTTCACACAAAAGTGCACATGATTTAGGCGTTGTTGGTGGCGGTTCGTGTTTGGTGGAACCGGGACGTGGGAGTTGGGTGGGTAAAGGGGCGGCATCTGCCAGGTGGGGAGGGGACTAATTGTGTCCTGAGCTCGGGGCAGTAGGAGTCTGCCGTTGGGGAAGGATTGTGCCGAGGGAAGCTTCGGTGTGGTTCCGGCGAGACAGTGTTTGGGGTGCTGGGTGAATAGGCCCCTGCGAGGGTCCAGGGTGGGGTGCTGTGACTCTGAGGAGGTGTGTTCTCTGGAAGAGGAGGTTTGTGAGTGAGGGAGAGCCATAAACTGCTGACGTTCCTCTTTGATGAGTATTTCACATGTGGAGAGGCAGAAACAATTTAAAATAGATCCAAACAGATGTTTATTTTGGTATGTATGCAAGATCCGAATTTGTTTTTAGACAAGAAAGTATTTGAAAAGAATATTTTGCTACTGGGTGCCTATGTTTGCCAAATCTCTGAGGGAAGATGTTCACTCTCTTCTTTCGTGGATAGCTGGCGACTCGGGGGAATTGGCCCAAATTTGCCAGCTTTGGGCCAAAGTAAAGCAGTAAAGTTCGTTCACCAGGCAATGTCCTGAATTGCTCAGAATTGAGGAATGCGGCAAGTGTCAGAAGGTGTTTGTGCTCATTTTGTGAAGAGAAAACATTGGCTTAAAATAGAATTTAAGGCTGAAAACAATTGGACGTGGAGGCCGGACCAGTTTACTCTGCTCAGAGATTGCTTAAAACGATTCTTTGAAGGTTTTGTTTCTATTAATCTCACCATCATCATTGTTCATGTGATTATAAATAGTAGGATCCAGTAGGATAGCTGGGGATAAAATTAAACTGATGGCATTATTAAAAGGATAGTTTAAGGACATAATGGAAGTAAAGATCCCCTTTCCCACTATGCGATAGACACTAGTAAAAATAGAAACAAACAACATAAAGTAAACAAGACCTATTTTAGAAGAAATAGGAACACGCTAAAAAAATGTAAACTGTAAGTGGAAAGACAATCTAATTGTAGATGGGGAGACTAAACATCAGCTATCCCTTCACAGGACCAAAAAATAAATAAGGGTCTTAAACAGCAAGCATAAAGTCGACTTTGTGCACAAATCTTGATTTTTAACACTCTGATAGCCATCTTCTCAAGCACATGTGAAACGTTCACAAAACTAATATTACAGATTTCAAAGAAAAAAGTAATTTCCTTTTTTTTTTTTTTAAAGATTTTATTTATTTATTTGAGAGAGAGACAGTGAGAGAGAGCGCATGAGAGGGGAGAAGGTCAGAGGGAGAAGCAGATTCCCCGTGGAGCTGGGAGCCCGATGTGGGACTCGATCCCGGGACTCCAGGATCATGGCCTGAGCCAAAGGCAGTCGTCCAACCAACTGAGCCACCCAGGCGCCCCAAAAAGTAATTTCCTTAAAGTAAAAATAAAACAGTATTCTTTTATCACAGTGGAGCAAAACTAGAAATTAATTTTTCAAATGACATACACCTGGAATTTAAAAAGCTAACAAAAAAACTCGTTCAAAGAAAAAATGCAAAGTGATATTGCAAATTTTAAAAGAAAATTGATAAAGCATAATATGTCAGAAACTACAATATACAATTAAAGCAATTAAGTGAATTTTATAGTCTTAAAATTTTTTTTTTTTTTTTTAAGATATTGTTTATTTGACAGAGAAAAACAAAGCAAGAGAGGAACACAGGCAGGGGTGTAATGGGAGAGAGAGAAGCAGGCCTTCCGCCGACCACGGAGCTTGATGCAGGACTCAATCCCAGGATGCTGGGATCATGACCTGAGCTGATGGCTGATGCTTAACAACTGAGCCACCCAGGTGTCCCTATAGCCTTAAATTCTTAAAACAATAAGAGAATTAAATAGTCAATTAAAAAGAAAAAAACCAACAAGTCAAAACAAAGCAGAAGGGAATAACTTATAAAAGTAAATTCCAAAATTAATAAAACTTAAGAGTAATGAAAACTATATAAGAAATAAGTAAATAAATCAAGTGCAATAAAAACCCAAGTAGTCAAGCCACTCACTACAAATCAAGAAAAAAAATGAAAAAATGAAGAAAAATATAAAAAGTGACTAGGAAATATAACTGTGGAAGAGGGAATTTTAACAGTAGACTATTTTCACAATTCTTTATTTGAAAAAAAAAAAAATTATTTCTTTAATTGGGGCAGGGAGGGGAGAGAGAGTCCCAGGCAGACCCTGTGCCAATCTGACATGGGGCTCAGTCCCATGATGCTACGCTCATGACCTGAGCTGAAATCAAGCATTGGAAGTTTAACCAACTCTTACCCCAGCCACCCCTATTTTCACAATTCTATGTAAAATAATAAGAGAGTAAAAATAATTAAAAGAAAGCTTTGATAAATTAATAGATTCCTATGAAAATACATTTATTAGGGGCGCCTGGGTGGCTCAGTGGGTTAAAGCCTCTGCCTTCGGCTCGGGTCATGATCCCAGGGTCCTGGGATCGAGCCCCACATCGGGCTCCCTGCTTGTGGGAAGCCTGCCTCCCCCTCTCTCTCTGTCTCTCTGCCTGCTTGTGATCTCTGTCTGTCAAATAAATAAATAAAATCTTAAAAAAAAAAAAAGAAAATACATTTATTAAAAGTGACAATTTATATAATAAAAGCATAAATTTATAAGCAAATTTTAGGGGTGCCTGGGTGGCTCAGTGGGTTGAGCCTCTGCCTTCAGCTCAGGTCATGATCCCAGGGTCCTGGGATCGAGCCCCACATCGGGCTCTCTGCCCAACAGGGAGCCTGCTTCCTCCTCTCTCTCTGCCTGCCTCTCTGCCTACTTGTGATCTCTGTCTGTCAAATAAATAAAATCTTCAAAAAAAAAAAAAAAGCTGTTATAAGCAAATTTTATTAGAGGAAATGAAGAAATTTTACTCTCTCACAAAACCGCATCGGTCATAGAAAGTTTCACAGAAGAATTCTACCAAAAAGATGGAAAGTTTCAAGTTAGTAAATGGAACACGTATAACATTTGGACCGAAACCTGATGGAAAGTGTACAAAAAACCTGGACAAATCTTAGTAATGAATATTGATTAAAATTTTTTAAATATTAGCAGAAACAAACAACATATTAAAAATAAAACCTCACCAGGTTGAATTTATCAAAAAATGCCAGGATGCCTCAGTATTTGGAATTGTCAGTATAACGAATCATAGACATAGATCTAAGGAAAAAATCATAAAATTTCTCCCCTAGGCACTTGAAAAGATCTTTTACAAAATCCAACACCCTTTATTTTTTGGGAGCTTGTACTCATGACCCGGCGATCAAGACTTGAGCTGACATCCAGGGAGTCTGATATTTAACCAACAGAGCCACCCAGTTGCCTCTCAATGCCCATTTATACTCAAAAAAATAAATAAATAAAAAATCACTGCAGTAGGAATTGACGTATCCCAGAACTAAAACAAGTTTCTTCCTTAATATGTAAAACAATAGAAACATTTTCTTAAGTTCAGAATCAAAGCAAGTATATTAACTTTTTACTGCTGGCATTAGCCAATAAAATCAGTAAGAAGATAATGAGAGTTGTGTAAATTTTAAAAATGAAACTATTTGCAGAAGAAATAAAATACATCTAGAAAGCTCAGTAGTTAATAATTAAAAAAATTACTGAATAATGTATTGGGATTTTAAATGAATACACAAAATTAATAGCCTTCATTTAACAAAAAGTTATGACAGTAAGAAAAATCTCAACATCTTTTTTAAAAAGATAAAATACTTAGGAGTAGAATGTGAAAGCTGAAAGAAGAAATTTTTTTTTTTTAAGGTTTTATTTATTTATTTGACAGGCAGAGATTACAAGTAGCCTGAGAGGCAGGCAGAGAGAGAGGAGGAAGCAGGCTCCCCATTGAGCAGAGAGCCTGATGCAGGGCTCCATCCCAGGACCCTGGGATCATGACCTGAGCCGAAGACAGAGGCTTTAACCCACTGAGCCACCCAGGCGTCCGAAAGAAGAAAATTTTATACTAGTCACCAAATAGACATGGTCAAATGCTGTCATAAAAATATAAGTTCTTTCTAAGTTGATACAGAACTTTAAGATAATTCCCCAAACAAACAAACAAGGTTTCATGCTGGAGATAAAAGCTGAATTTGCAAAAAAAAAAAAAGTTAACAAAAGCCAGCAGATCTTGAAGATGACTGGCAGTGGAGGTTTTGCTAACCATACTCTTAGATCCTAGATAATTGTAACATCGTAGAGTTAGAGCATGAATAGACAGAAAAAGGGAATAAAGTATAAGATCTAGAAATGGACTAAAGTATATTTGGGTAATGTATACTAAATATGGCATACGAAATC
Organism: Mustela nigripes; assembly: GCF_022355385.1. Classification (NCBI taxonomy): domain Eukaryota; kingdom Metazoa; phylum Chordata; class Mammalia; order Carnivora; family Mustelidae; genus Mustela; species Mustela nigripes. The sequence continues at coordinate 87,015,035 of NC_081565.1, read as the reverse complement.
ACTAAGGAAAAGAGGAATTCTTTAATAAGTGTCATTGTGACAGTGAGCTAGCCATTTGGATAAAAGATAAAATTGAGTCCATACTTTATAATATAAACCAAAACAAATTCCAGATATGTTAAGAAATCTAAATAGAAGAAACAAAACCACATAGTTTCTAGAACAAAAAGAGAGAATTCTTTTATAACTTGGGTATGGGTAAGGACTTCCGAATTATTACTCAAACCAAAAGCAGTAAGCAAAGTGATTAAGAAATTTGCATTCAAAAATACGGGGTAGGGGCACCTGCGTGGCTCAGTCAAGCGTCTGCCTTCACTTGGGATTCTGGGGTCCCGGGATTGAGCCCAGCATCCAGCTCTCCACTTAGTGGAGCATGTTGCTTTTTCCTCTCCACCCTGCATCCCCTCCCCTTGTGTACATTTTCTCTTTCTCTCTCAAATAAACAAAATCTTAAAAAAATAAGAAATGAAACTAATTTAAAAATAATGGTATGCTAAAAACATAAGCAGGACAAGACAGATAATGCATTTGGAATAATATTTGCAATTTACCTCACAGATAAAGAGCTAACTCACTAATATATAAAAAGTTTCTTAAAATTTTTATTTTTTAGTTCAAGCATAATTAACATAGTGTTATATTAGTGTCAGGTGTTTGATAGTTATTCAGCAATTCTGTGTATTATACACAGTGCTCATTATAAGTGTACTCTTTTTCTTTTTTTTTAAAGATTTTATTTATTTATTTGTCAGAGAGAGAGGGAGAGAGCGAGCGAGCACAGGCAGACAAAGTGGAAGGCAGAGGCAGAGGGAGAAGCAGGCTCCCTGCCGAGCAAGGAGCCCGATATCAAACTCGATCCCAGGCTGCTGGGATCATGACCTAAGCCGATGGCAGCTGCCCAACCAACTGAGCCACCCAGGTGTCCCTATAAGTGTACTCTTAATCCCCTTCACCTATTTCACCCATCTCTCCACACCCCTGCCCCCAGCCCTGGCAGCCACCAGTTCTCTATATTTTATATATTTATAATCTATCTATCTATCTGTCTATCTATCTATCTTTATTTCTTAAATTCACACAGCAAAGTCATGTAGCTTATATCTTTCTCTGACTGTATTTCACTTAGCTTTATATCCTCTGGATTCATTTGTTGCAGATGGCAAGATTTGATTCTTTTTTTTAATGGCATATATATATAATATATATATATTATATATATATAATTATATAATATATATATTATATATATGCCACATCTTTAGCCATTCACCAATGGATGGACAGTTGGGTTGCTTCCATATTTTGGCTGTTGTAAATAATGCTGCAGTAAACATAGGGGTGTGTATATCTTTTAGGATTAGTGTTGTTGTTTTCTTTGGGTAAATAGCCAGTAGTGGAATTACTGGATTATATGGTAATTCTATTTTTTTTTTTTAAGATTTTATTTATTTATTTGACAGGAGAGAGATCACAAGTAGGCAGAGAGGCAGGCAGAGAGAGAGGAGGAAGCAGGCTCCCTGCCAAGCAGAGAGCCCTATGTGGGGCTCGATCCCAGGTCCTTGGGATCATGACCTGAGCCGAAGACAGAGGCCTTAACCCAGAGCCACTCAGGTGCCCCGGTAATTCTATTTTTAATTTTTAATTTTTTGAGGAACTTCTGTACTGTTTCCGTAGTGACTGCATCAGTCTGCATTCCTACCAACAGTGCAGGAGGCTTCCCTCTTCCACACTTGTTTCTGTGTGATTTTAGCCATTAAGAAAGGTATGAGGTGATACCGTAGTTTTGATTGCATTTCTCTCATGATGAATGATGAGCATCTTCCATGTTCTGTTGGCCATCTCTCTGTCTTCTTTGGGTAAATGTCTGTTCATGTTTTCTGCCCTTTTTAAATGTTTTGTTGTTGTTGCTGTCTTTTTTGGTGTTGAGTTGTGTAAGTTCTTTTTGTGTTTTGGGTATTAACCACTTATCAGGTATATTCTTTGCAAATATTTTCTTCCATTCAGTAGGTTATCTTTTAGTTTTGTTGATGGTTCCTTCACTGTGCAAAAGCTTTTAATTTGGGTGTAGTCCAAATACTTTCATTTTGATTTTATTTCCCTTGGCAACGGAGACATACTAGAAAAATCTATGACTGATGTCGAAGTGATTACTGCCTGTGTTGTCTTCCAGGAATTTTATGGTTTCAGGTCTTATATTTAGGTCCCTACTCCATCTTGAGTTTAATTTTGTTTGTGGTCTAAGAAAGTGGTTCAGTTTCATTCTTTTGTATGAAGCTATTCTGTTTTCCCAACACCATTTGTTGAAGAGACTGTCCTTTTTCCATTGTAGAGTCTTGTTTTCTTTGTCAAAGATTACTTGACCACATAATTGTGCGTTTATTTCTGGTCTCTTTGTTTTGTTCCATTGATCTGTGTGTCTGTTTTTGTGCCAGTACCAAACTGTTTTGACGACTGCAGCTTTGTATATAACTTGAAGTCCAGAAATGTGATGTCCCAGCTTTGCTTTTCTTTTTCAAAACTGCTTTGGCTATTTGGGGTCTTTTGTGGTTTCTTAAAAATGTTATGATTTTATCTGTGAAAAATGCTCTTGGTATTTTGATAGGGATAGCATTAACTATATAGATTGCTTTGGGTTGTATGGACATTTTAACCATTCTTGTTTTTCCAATCTGTGAGCATGGAATTTCTCTTCATTTTGTCATTTAAAAATTTTTTTTTATCAGTGTTTTTTATTTTTAGAGTGCAGACAGGTCTTTCATCTCCTTGGTTAAGTTTATTTGTACATATGTTATTATTTTTGGTTCAGTTGTAAGTGGGATTGTTTTCTTAATTTCTCTTCCTGCTATTTCATTATTAAATGTATAGAAATGCAGTATTTCTGTATATTGATTTTGTATCCTGTGATTTTATTCAATTCTTTGATCAGTTCTAGTAGTTTTTTTGGTGGAGTCATTTGGGTTTTTGGTATATGTATGTCATCTGGAAATGGTGACAGTTTTACTTCTTCCTTAGCAGTTTGGATGCATTTTATTGCTGTAGCTAGGACTTCCAGTACTATGTTGAATATAAGAGTGGTGAGAGTGGACATCCTTGTCTTCTTCCTTACCTTAGGGGAAGTGCTTTCAGTTTTTTTTTTTTTTTTTTTTTAAAGATTTTATTTATTGACAGAGAGAGATCACAAGTAGGCAGAGAGGCAGGCAGAGAAAGAGGAGGAAGCAGACTCCCTGTCAAGCAGAGAGCCCGATGCGGGACTCGATCCCAGGACCCTGAGATCATGACCTGAGCCGAAGGCAGCGGCTTAACCCACTGAGCCACCCAGGCACCCCGCTTTCAGTTTTTTACCATTGCAAATGTTAGCTGTTTCTCAAATATAGATCTGTTACTGAGGTATGTTCCCTCTAAATCTACTTTATTACGGGTTTTTATCTTTTTTTTTTTTTAAGATTTTATTTATTTATTTGACAGACAGAGATCACAAGTAGGGAGAGAGGCAGGCAGAGAGAGAGGAGGAAGCAGGCTCTCCACGGAGCAGAGAGCCTGATACGGGGCTTGATCCCAGGACCCTGGTCCCAGGAAGGCAGAAGCTTTAACCCACTGAGCCATCCAGGAACCCCCCTGGGGTTTTATCTTGAATGGATTTTTACTTTGTCAGATGCTTTTTTTGCATTTACTGTAATGGACATTATTTTTTTTTTTTTTATGATCTTGATTTTTATTGTCTTGTTGATGTGATGTATCACATTGATTTGCAAATATTAAGCCATCACTGCATCCCAGGAATAAGTCCCATTTGATCCTGGTGAATGATTCTTTGGATGTATTATTGGTTCAGGTTGCTGTTACTTATTGAAGATTTTGCATCTGTAGTCAGAGATATTGGCCTGTAGTTCTCTCTCTTTTTTGTAGTGTTTTCATCAGCATTAGGGTACTGTGGGCCTCATAGAATGCATTTGGAAGCTTCTCTTCCTGTTTTTTTGGGGGATAGTTTGTGAAGAACAGATATTCATTTTTAAATGGTAGACTTTCCCCACAAAGCCATTTGTTTCTGGACTTTTGTTTGTTGGAAATTATTTGATTACCGATTCAGTTTTGTTGCTAATAATAGATCTGTTCGAATTTTGTTTCTTCCTGATTAAGTTTTGGGAGATCATGTGTTTCTAGGAATTTACCCATTTCTTCTGAGTTGTTCATTTTGTTTTGTTTTTATTTGTAGTGGTCATTTGTATTTCTGTGTTATTTCCCATCTTTCATTTCTGATTTTGAGTCCCCCCCCCCCCCCTTTGTTGAGTCTGGCTAAAGGTTTATCAATTTTGTTGATGTTTTCAAGGAACCAGGTTCTGGTTTCATTGATCTCTTCTGTTTTTGTGGTGATGGTGGTTTTCTATTTTGTTTATTTCTGCTCTTGCCTTTATTCTTTCCTTTGTTCTACTGGGTGTAGGCTTTGTACTTCTTTTTCTAGTTCTTTTAGGTGTAAGGTTAGGTTGTTAATTTTTGTTTTGTTTTGTTATGTTTTGCTTTTGAGGTAGGCCTGTGTTTCTATAATCTCTTAGAACTTTTGCTGCATGCCAAAGATGTTGGGCTGGTTGTATTTTTATTTTCATTTGTCTCCATGTATTTTTTTTTTTTTTTTTTTACTTCTTATTGTTTAGTAGCTTGTTATTTAACCTCTATGTATATTTGTCATTTTCAGATTTATTTTTTTTTACTTCTTCTTATTGTTTAGTAGCTTGTCATTTAGCCTCTATGTATATTTGTTATTTTCAGATTTATTTTCTTGTGCTTGATTTCTAGTTTCATAGCATTGTGGCTAGAAAAAAATGCAGGATACAATTTCAGTATTTTTGAATTTGTTGAGACATAGTATGTGGCCTGACATGATCTAGGGTGTGTTCTCTGTGCACTTGAAAAGACTGTGTACTCTGTCTTAGTAGGAAATGTTCTGCATAGATCTGTTAGATCCATCCAGTCCAGTGTGTCATTCAAAGCTAGTATTTCCTTGTTGATTTTGTTTCTGTGATCTATCCATTAATGTAAGTGAGGTGTTTTAGTTCCCTACTGTTATTGTATTACTATCGATTGTTTGCTTTATGTTTGTTAATAATCTTTTTTGTACTCTGGTAAGTGTATGTTGGAGGGTGGGAGTCTGCAGGAAAACATGAAGGTGGGGCACAGTGCCAGCAAAGTCTGTGCCAGTCCGCTCTGAGGGGAACTGCAGCCGCCTAGGGAGGCTGCAGGCTGAGGTGGAGGGGGTGAGTCTGCAGGACATGGGCGTGTGTGCGCTGTTAGGAGGCTAGAGAGAGTTGAACTGTGCCGTCCCTGTATCTCTGCTGGGAGTTCGGATGTTGGATGACACTCATTAGCTCCTTTGCACTTAGAGACATCTTCCAAAGATTCCTGATCTGTTAGTACTCGCTTTGAGATTAGTAAATAAGCGTTTTTCTTGAGTTCCTCAAGTGTTTTTGGAACTGCTGATTCTATGCCGTAACTCAGCGGAACTGTTTGTTGTGCTGTCTCTTTAAGGGCAGAGACTCAGTTTACTTTTACCCTCCTGCTCTCCCAGAGCCTATCCCACTGATTGTTCAAGTTCCAGGTGCTAAGCCCCACTGATTGTAAGACTTGCTAAACCAGCCCCTCTAGTTGTCAGAGTCCAGTGGTACCGGAATTTGTCGTCTTTGGGCAGGTCCCCATGGCTGGGGTGCCGGGAGGGGCCTCTGCTCCTCTCTCCTCTCCACACCTCCGCCATCCTGTGTGGATAGTTCTCTGGGTCTTTTTGGCTCTAGACCGCATCTCCACCGTTCCTACCCTCCTCACTGGGGCCTCTTGTCTACATTTAGCTGTAGAGAGTCTATTCTGCTAGTCTTCAGATCATTTTCTGGATTATTTATACTGATGGTGGGTGTTACCTAGTTGTATGCATGGAGCAAGGTGAACACAGGATTGTCTATTCCACCATTTCCTCAGAAGTCCTGAAATGCAAATGATTTTTTATGTTGCTTTTGTATTATGCAACTTTATTAAGTTAATTAATTAATTAATTGGTTTTTAAAAAAAGATTATTTATTTATTTAACAGATCACAAGTAGGCAGAGAGGCAGGCAGAGATGGGGGAAGCAGGCTCCCTGCTGAGCAGAGAGCCTGATGTGGGGCTCTTCGCAGGACCCTGAGATCATGACCTGAGCTGAAGGCGGAGGCTTAACCCACTGAGCAACCCAGGCACCCCAAGTTTATTAATTTCTAATAGCCTTTTCAGCAGAGTCTTCAGGATTTTCTGTATTAACATTATGTCACCTGTATATAGAAACTATTTTACTTCTTGTTTTCTAATTTGGATGCCTTTATTTCTTCTTCTTCTCTGATTTCTTTGGCTCAGACTTCCATATTATGTTCAAAGCAGTGGCAAGAGTGAGCACTCTTGTCCTAGTCTTGTCTTCAGGAAAAAACCGGTTTTGGCTGTTCACCTTAGAGTATGCTTGTTTTGTGGACTTGTCATACGTGGCCTTTGCAATTTGAAGTAAGTATTTATTTATTTATATATTTATTTGACACAGAGAGAGAGAGAGAGCGCGAGAGCGCGCATGTGCGCAATCACAAACAGGCAGGGAGGCAAGGGGGGGGGAAGCAGGCTCCCTGCTGAGCAGAGAGCCTGTGCCACGCTTAATCCCAGTACCCTAAGATCATGACCTAAGCTGAAGGCAGAGGCTTAACTGAGCCTCTGAGTTAAGCCACTCAGGTGCCCCTTTGTGCCCTATTATTTGAGAGATGTTTGTTTGTTTTTTTAATGAAAGGATGTTGAATTTTGTCCAATGTTTTTTCTGCGTCTGTTGAAATAATGGGATTTTTAGATTTTGTTCTATTAACACAGTGTATCATATTGGTTGGTTTGCATATGTTGAACCTTCTTTGTATCCCAGTGATAAATCTTACTGGATCGGGTTATAGGGTGGAAAATACATTGAAAAGATGTGGAGAAATAGTTAAAAGTCATTAAACAGCCCCAGGAGTACCAAAATACACAGCAGTTGTAAAGAATTAGATCTGCATGTACCACTGTTTTGCTTTTGCACCTTTGTCATCAGTTGGCCATTCTCTTGTGGGACTGTTTCTGGGTTCTTTGCTCTGCTCTATGTCTTTCCCTTTTCTAACACTACATTGTCTTGGTTACTGTAGCTACAGAGTTTCTTTTTCAAAATTTCAAGGCTGCTACACTCCTACCATACAGGTTTTAGTATCTGTATATATATGTATACAAAGATCCTACTGGGATTTTGTAAAGATTACATTAAATCTGTGGATGGGTTTTGAGGAACTAACATTTTTGCCATGCTGCCTTTCCAGTTACATGGGTCTTGTTTGAGTTCCGTCATTAGTGCTTTATAGCCTGCATAGAGATCCTTGACATATTTTGTTAGATTTAATCCTGATTTGGGGGGAAGCTATTATTAAATTTTTTTAAAACAAGACTTTTTTTTTTTAACTGCTAAGTAAATTTCATATACCTATATCTGTATATATCACATTACTTTGTCCATTAAGGCATTGAAAGACCCTTAGTTTGTTTCTGTATCTTGGATATTGTAAGTAATGCTGCAAACGAAATGGGGATGCAAGTATCTTTTCAAGTTAGTGTTTTTGTTTTCTTCAGATAATACACAGATGGGAGTTGCTGGATTATGTGATAGTTTTTTTGTTTGTTTGTTTGTTTGTTTTTTATTAAGAAAACTGCATGCTGTTTCCCACTGTGGCTGCACCAATTTACATTCCCACCAATAGTGAGCAAATGTTCCCTTTTTTCAGTGTTCTTGCCAACATGTTATTTTATTTTCCTTATAATAGCCATTCTGACAGGTATGAAGTGATAGCTCATCGTGGTTTGGATTTGCATTTTCCTGATGATTTGTGACATGGAGAGTCATGTACTTGTTGGCCGTCGTTAAGTCTTTGTATTTATTATCAAGACTGACATTGAGCTTACTGCTTCTAGGAGTTTTATAGTTTTAGGTTCTACATTTAAGTCTTTAATCTACTTTCAGTTAATTTTTGTGAATAGTGTAATATCGTTGTCCAGTTTCATTACTCTGCATGTCGCTGTCCTCCTTTCCAAAAACATTGATTTAACAGTGTGTTTTCTGTGGGTGCTTGGGTGGCTCAGTTGGTTAAGCGTCTGCCTATAGCTCAGGTCATGATCGCAGGATCCTGGAATTGAGCCCCATATTGGTCTCCCTGCTTAGCCTCAGCGGGGAGTCTGCTTCTCCCTCTCCTTCTGGCTGCCACTTCCCCTGGTTGTACTCTCTCTGTCAAATAAATAAATAAAATCTTAAAAACAAAAAAAACAAAACCAGTCTGTATTTCCCAATTGTTTATTTCTAGCTCCTTGATCATAAATTAATTGGCTCTTTATGAGAGGGTTAATTTCTGGTCTCTCTGTTGTGTTCCACTGACCTATATGTGCCTGTTTTTATGTCAATACCATACGATTTGATTACTATACTTCTGCAGTATTGTTTGAAGTTAGGGAGTGTGATATTCCAGATTTGTTGGTTTTTCTCAAGGTTCCTTTGCATATTTGGGATCGTCTGTGGTTTTAGGATTTTAGGATTGCTTATTTCTGTGAAAAACACAGTCGGAATTTTATTGGGGATTGTGTTGAATTTGAAGGTTTGTTTGGATAGTATGCATATTTTACAGTTCTTCCAGCCCATGGACATTGAGTATCTTTCCATTTATTTGTCTTCAATTTATTTCAGCAGTGTCTTATTACAGTTTCAAGTGTACAGTTCTTTCACTTTTTTTTTTTTTTTTAAAGATTTTATTTATTTGAGGGGGGAAGAGTGAGAAAGTTGGGTTTGATCTCACAATGACCTGAGCTGAAATCAAGAGTCAGATGCTCAACTGAGCCATCCAGGTGCCCTGGTCTTTCACCTTCTTAAATTTCTCTCTAATTGTATTCACTTTGGTGCAGTTGTAGATGGAACTGTTTTCTTAATTTTTCTGATAGTTTATTATTAGTGTATAGAACTAACAGGGTTTTTCTGGTATATTGATTTTATATCCTGCAGCTTTCCTGGATTCTCTATTTTGTTTACAGTCTTTAAGGTTGTCTCTATGTAATATGTCATCTAAAAATAGTGACAGTTTTACTTCTTCCTTTCCAGTCTGGAGGCCTGTTATTTCTTGCCTAGTTGCTCTACATAAGACTTTCAATAATATGTTGAATAAAAGTGATAAGAGTATTTATTCTCAGTTTTAGTAGGATGTTATTTGTGGGTTTGTAACATACATGCTTTATTTTGTTGAGATACATTTCCTCTATACACACTTGTCATAAATGTTGAATTTTTAAAAAGTTTTTTCTGCAGCTGTTCAGTTGATCATACAATTCTTACTCTGTAAATGAAATTATTTAATTTTCTAATTGTTTATTGCTAGTATATGGAAATATGGTTTTTTCCCACTTAAATCAAGTATCCCATGAGACTTAAACACAAATTTTTAATTTTAATTTCCATATTGATAATTACAGTGTTATATTAGTGTCAGGTGTGCAATATAGTGATTCAGCTATTCTGTACGTTACACAGTGCTTATCATCATAATTGTGCTCTTTTATCTCTGTCACCTATTTCACAACCCCCCTCTTCTGCTAACCATCAGTTAGTTCTCCTTAGTTATGAATCTTTTTCTTGGTTTGTCTCTCTTTTGTTTTCTCCTTTGCTCATTTGTTTTCTTTCTTAAATTACAAATATGAGTGAAATCATATGGTATTTGTCTTTCTCTGACTTATTTCATTTAGCATTATACTATCTAACTTCATCTATGTTGTTACAAATGGCTAGATACTCTTGTGGCCGAATAGTACCCCATCGTGCGTGTGTGTGTGTGTGCGCGCGCACGCGCTAACGCGCTAGCACCTGCATACACCACTCTTTATCCATTCATCTATGGATGGACACTTGAGCTGCTCCTATAATTTAGCTGTTGCAAATAATGTCACTAAACAGGGGTACATGTATCTCTTCAAATTAGTGTTTCTGTATTTCGGGGGTAAATACCCAGTAGTGCATTTACTGCATCATATAATAATTCTATTTCTAACTTTTTAAAAAATTTATTTATTAGAGAGTGAGAGAGAACATAAACATGGGAAGGGGTGGAGGGAGAGGGAGAAGCAGACTTCCCACTGAGCAGGGAGCCCGACGTAGAGCACATTCCCAGGACCCTTGACCTGAGCTGAAGGCAGATGCTTAACCAACTGAGTCACTCAGGTGCCCCTCTATTTTTAACTTTTTGAAGAACCTCCATTTTGTTTTCCATGGTTGTTGCACCAGCTTGCATTTTTACCAACAGTGTATGAGGGTTCCTTTTTTCCACATGCTTGCCAGGCTTACTGTTTCTTGTTTTTTTGATTTTAGCTCTTCTGACAAGTGTGAAGTGATACCTCATTTTGATTTTGACTTGTATTTCTTTGATGATAAATGATGTTGAGCGTCTTTTCATGTGTCCGTTGGCTATCTGTATGTCTTTGGAGAAATGTCTGTTCATGTTGTCTGCCCATTTTTGGATTTTTTGGGGTGGGTTGTTGAATTGTAGGAGTTGATAATTTTCAGTTAATTTTTGTGTGTGGTGCAAGGGAATTGTCTATTTTTATTTTATTATTATTATTGCTTTTATTTTTAAGATTTACCCATCCACTTTAAAGAACGGGAGGAGGGGCAGAGTGAGAGGGAAAGAGTATCAAGCAGACTGTGCTGAGCATAGACCTCAGTGCAGGGCTGTATTCTCATGACCCTGAATTCATGACCTGAGCTGAAACCAAGAGTTGGACATTTAACTGACTCAGCCACTCAGGCACCCCTAGTTTTATTCTTTTACATGTAGCTAACTGTCCAGTTTTCCTAAGACCATTTGTTAGAAGAAACTGGTTTTTCCCTATTGTGTATTTTTTCCTGCTTCGTTGAGGATTAATTGACTATATAATTGTAGGTTTATTTCTGGGCACTCCATTCTGTTCCATTGATCTATTTGTCCGTTTTTGTACCAGTACCATACTGCTTTGATTGCTGCAGCTTTGTATTATATCTTGAACTCTAGGATTGTAATAGCTCCAGTTTGTTCTTTAAGATTGCTTTGGCTGTTTGGGGTTTTTTGTTGGTCCAGCTAAATTTTAGGATTGTTTGCTGTAGTTCTGTGAAAAATGCTGTTGGTATTTTGGTAGAGGTTGCATTAAATTTGTAAACTGCTTTGGGCAGTACATTTTAACCTTGTTTGTTCTTCCAATTCAAGTGCATGGAATGTCTTTTCGTTTCTTTGTGTCTCTCTAATTTTTTCCTAAGAGTTTTATAGTTTTCAGAGTACAGAAAACTCTGAAGTTCATTCCTTGGTATTTATTTTATTTTATCTTTTTTTTTTTTTTTGGTGCAGTTATAAATGGAATTTTCTTAATTTCCTTCTCTACTGCTTCATTATTGGTGTATAGAAAAGCAATAGATTTCTGTACATTGATTTCGTATCCTGTGACCTTACTGAATTCATTGAGTAGTTCTGGTCGTTTTTTTGGTGGTCTTTTGCATTTTCTAGATATAGTATCATGTCATCTGCAAATAGTGAAAGTTTTACTTTTCTTTATTTGGATGCATTTTACTTCTTTTTGTTGTCTAATTGCCGTGGCTAGGACTTCAATACTGTATTGAATAAAAGAGATGAGAGTAGACATCCTTGTATTGTTCCTAATATTAGCATGGAAGTTCTCAGCTTTTCCCCATTGTGTATGATGTTTGCTGCAGGTTTTTCATGTAAGACCCTTATTATGTTATGTTTTCTTTAAACCTACTTTGTTGAGGTTTCTTACCATGAATGGACATTGTACTTTTTCAGATATCTTTTCTTTATTTATTGGAAAGATCATTTTTTTTAAATCCTTTCTCTTATTGATGTGATATATCACACTGATTGATTGATTTGTGAATATTGAACTACTCTTACATCCTGGGAATAAATCCCACCTGATTGTGGTGAATGCTTTTTAAAAAGTTTTTACATGTTTAAAAGATTGTTATTAGAGAGTGAGTGAGCAAACAAACTAGAATTCACCTAGTTGTTATTAGAGTGAGAGTGAGTGATTGTTATTAGAGAGTGCGGCGCAGTGGGAGGGGGAGACATGCTCACTCCCCGTGGAGCGGAGCGCAGTGCGGGCTTGATCCAGGACCCTGAGATCACCACTGAGCTGAAATCAAGAGTCAGATGCCCAGTCAACTGATTGAGCCCCCTGAATGATTTTTTACATGAGTTGTTCCATTTGGTTTGCTAGTATTTTGTTGAGGATATTTGGATTTATAGTTATGAGAAATACAGACTTGTTTGTTCTCTCTTTTATTTGTGGGGTGGGGGGGGTCGTTTCTTTTCTCGTTTTGGTATCAGGGTAATGGTGGTCCTGTAGAATGAATTTGGAAGTTTTCCTTTCTCTTCTATTTTTGGGAACAGTTTGAGAAGAGAAGAGAAACTCTTAATAGAAACTCTTCTTTATTTTTAAAATAAATTTACTTATTTGAGAGAGTGAGTGTGTGCGCACATGAGGCAGGGAAAGAGGAACAGAGGGAGAGAGACAAACAGACTCTCTCTTGAGCACAGAGCCTGACATGGGGCTCCATCCCATGACCGAGATCATGACCTGAGCGGAAATCAAGAGTCAGACGCTCAACCAACTGAGCCACCCAGGTGCCCAGTAAAACTGTTCTTTTAATGTTTGTTAGAATTCACCTAGTTTGAGAAGAAAAGAGAAGAGAAACTCTTAAAAAGAGATATTCTTCTTTTTTTGTTAGAATTCACCTGTGAAGCAGTCTGGTCCTGGACTTTTGTTTGTTGGAGTTTTTGATTACTGATTCAATTTAATTACTGGTGATTGCTCTGTTCATATTTCTGTTTCTTCCTGCTTCAGTTTTGGTAGTTTATATGTTTCTAGGAATTTGTCCATTTCTTTAGGCTGCCGTATATATTGGTGTGCGGCTTTTCATTATCATCTCTTAAAATTGTTTGTATTTCTGTGGAGTTAGTTATTTCTCTCTCATTTGTGATTTTGTTTATTTGGATCCTTTCTCTTTTTGATAAGTTTGGCTAGGGGGTTATCAATTTTTTTTAAAGATTTTATTGATTTATTTGACAGAGATCACAAGTAGGCAGAGAGGCAGGGAGAGAGAGAGGAGGAAGCAGATACCTTCTCAGCAGAGAGCTGCTGAGCAGAGAGCATGATGCGGGGCTCGATCCCAGAACCCTGAGATCATGACCTGAGCTGAAGGCCAAGGCTTAACCCACTGAGCCACCCAGGGGCCCTGGGGTTTATCAGTTTTAACAAAGCAGCAGCTACTGGTTTCATTGATCTGTTGGGTTTTTTTTGTTTTGTTTTATTTTGTTTTTTAGTTTCTATATCATTTATTTCCGCTTGATTTTTTTTTTTTAAGATTTTATTTATTTATTTGACAGAGATCGCAAGTAGGCAGAGAGGCAGGCAGAGAGAGAGGAGGGGAAGCAGGCTTCCCACTGAGCAGAGAGCCCGATGCAGGGCTCGATCCCAGGACCCTGGGACCATGACCTGAGCTGAAGGCAGAGGCTTTAATCCACTGAGCCACCCAGGCGCCCCCTATTTCTGCTTGATTCTTTATTGTTTCCTTTTTTCTGCTGGTTTTAGGCTTCCCTTCTTTTTTTTAGCTCCTAGGTGTAAGGTTAAGTTGTGTATTTGAGATTGCTTTTTGAGGTACGCCTTTATTGCTATATACTTCCTTCTTAAGCCCACTTTTGCTGGGGTACGTGGGTAGGTTAGTCGGTTAAGCATCTGACTTTTGGTTTCGGCTCAGGTCATAATCTCCCAGCTTTTGTATCGAGCCCCATGTTGGCTCTGTGTCCAGTGTGGTGTCTGTTTCAGATTCTTTCTTCCTCTCTCTCAAAAAAAATATATTTTTTTAAAAGACCATTTTTACTGCATCCCAAAGTTTTTTTTGACCATTGAATATTCATTTTTATCTCTTTGCATTTAATTTTTAAAAATTTCTTCTTTGGTTTCCTGGTTGATCCATTCATCGTTCAGTAGCATGTTGTTTAACCTCAAGTGTATTTGTGCTCTTTCCAGTGGCTGACTTCCAGTTTCATAGCATTATGGTCAGAAAAGGTGCATGGTTATGACTTAAGTCTTTTTGTTTGTTGAGGCCTGTTTTGTGACCTAATATGTGATCTTTTCTGGAGAATGTCCCGTGTATAGTGGAGAATAATTTGTATTCTGCTGCTTTCAGATGGAATGTTCTGATTATATCTGTTAATTCCATCTGTTCCAGTGTGTTACGTAAAGCTATTGTTTCCTTGTTGATATTCTGTGTAGGTGATCTCTGTCCGTTGATGTAATTGGGGTCTTAAAGTACCCTACTATTATTGTATTACTATTGATTAGTTCCTCTGTTAATAGCTGCCGTATTTATTTGGGTGCTCCCATATTTGGTGCATAAATATTTATGATTGTGTCTTCTTGTTGAGTAGTCCCCTTTATTATGATATAGTACCCTTTTTCATTTCTTGTTGCAGTCTCTGTTTCAAAGTCTTTTTTGTCCAATATAAGTATTAAAACTCCAGTTTTCTTTTGACATCCAATTTCATGATAAATGTTTCTCCATCCCCTTTTTTAAAGAAAATATTTTATTTATTTATTTGAGAGAGGGAGCACAGGGGGGCAGGACAGAGGGAGAGGCAGACTCCCCACTGAACAGGGAGCCGGACCCAGGGCTCAGTCCCAGGACCCTGAGATCATGACCTGAGCCGAAGGCAGCGGCTTAACCCACAGAGCCACCCAGGCGCCCTCATGAGACTTTTAAAAACAGCTTTAGTGTCATTGATACAGGTATTTTAAACACACACACACGCTTGATGTTCATGATGTGTATTGTAATGTAGCCATTATCTCATGGTTTCAGGCTCTATAAGCTTGTGAACTTGAGCTGTTTTATACAGAAATATATGGTCATGTTCAATTTTAGTCAAAAGAAAAGTTAAGAATCCAAAACAAAAAAGCCCCAAACCTTAAAGAATGGAGTTCTAATGGGGCAGTATGTGCTTCGCATGAGACAGTACACGGTGCGGTCTCTCAGAGCCAGAATACGAGGGTTTCAAACTAAGGCAGTGCGTGGATTTTCCTCACCGTCGCACCTAAACCATCTGCGCTTCTGAGAGCAGCTGCTGGGGGGGACATGGGTAACGCTGCCACAAGGTGACACAGCTGTGGTCCCGCTGCACTGAGGAGGAGACTGTCTCTCGGCCTTCTCAGGCAGACGGCTTGCTGACGCCAGCGGGTGAGAGGAGTGCCCTGTCTGGAACCCAGGCAGCTCTCGGAGACACCTCTCAGTATGGCTGACCCGTGGACAACAGGGTTTGAGCTGCACAGGTCCACTCTACGTGGACTTTTTATGAAATGATTTTGTAAATGTATTTTAAGATTTCTTAACATTTTTTTTCTAGCTTACTTTATTCTAAGAATGCATTATGTAATACATTTAACATACAAAATATGTGTTAATTGGCTTATTGGTAAGGCTTCTGGTTAAGAGTAGGTGATCAGTAGTTCAGTTTTTGGTGAGTCAAGATATATGTGGATTTTTGGCTGCACAGGGGGTTGGCTCCCTTACCCCAATGTTGTTGAGCTGTACCCCGTGGCAGACTTAGGGAAAAAACGAAAGCATAGCTGTGAAGGGCATAGCTGTGAAGATCTAGATCCTTTGGCGGATGCAGATCAGGATCACGGGAGAGGTGCTGGTGGGGATCAGAAGTTCACGGATGTGTAGCGTGTAGCAGGCATGTTGGGGGCTCCAGTCTTTGTCTCTGAGTTCCACCCTGTCCTTTACTTGGCACAGCTGTTCTGCGCAGCAGCAGGCTCCGTGCTAAGCCCATAAAGGATGCTAGACAGAAGCCGCAAACGGAAGACTGACTCCTTCCTGTCTTCCATTTCCCACAGCTTCATTCTGACGGCGCTTCTCCACGCTGGCCGGGGTGGTTCTTTCCGAGAGCAGCAGCCAAGCCCAGTCTGCGACTTCCCCAGCACGGGCAGAACCAGGTACACTGTCAGCCCTAACCACTGGCCCCTAGAACTTACTGCCAAGCCCAGAAATGCACACTGGCCAGGTGGCAGCCCTTTTCCATATGACTGCTGTTGTCACTGAGTGGTGAACGCTCTGTTCCCTCGGCCCAGGGAAATTGCATTTTGTTACCCCCGATTCCATGGAACCCTAGTTCTCAGCCTGTGGTCCATGACCAGCAGTGTCACGTCCTCCCGGGAATGTGCTAGCAGTGCAGATATTCTCAGGCTCCACCTGGTCTATTGAGTCAGTAACTCCAATGCCCGATCAGGAATCTGTGCTCCCCAAGCCCTCCTAACACACACTGACATCTGAGAACCACTGCCTTTGAGTCAGCTTGCTCTTCTGGTCGCCTCGTTAATGATTCTTTTCACTAAATTCTGTTTAAATAACTGGTGTAGGACACCCTCAGACAGTAGCTTTCTACCAGAATGTTTCAGTATGCGTCAGTACCAATCTTTCTTACACCCTTTGAGAAAAAAGGGAACTTCTCCCATCTCATTCCGCATGGAGTACATTACCTCAGATAACTAGCAAACACGACTATCCCTAAGGACATAGATGCAAAAATCCCAAAATAACAAGAAAAATAATTAGTGCTTTGCATCCAGCATCATATTAAAGAGGTTAAACATGATGAAGTGGGAAATTCAACTTAGTAATTAATGCGAGTGTGGATCAGCCTAAGATCAGTCCATGTAAGACACCAGATTAGCAGAATGAAGAGTAAACCAGTCATCTGAGTGCAGAAAAAGCCTTTAACAGAATCTAACATCCTTTCCTAATTACAAAATAGGAAACAAACAAACAAACCAAAACCACCCAACAAACCAGGAAGAGAGGGGGAATGTCCCACAACATGATGAAGGGAATCTATGAAAAACCTCCAGCTAGTATCATACTCGGGGGTGAAGAGCTGGAAGATTTCTCCCTGGAATCAGGAGTAAGACAAGGGGGCTTGCTTTAGCCATTGCTCAGCACTGTAAGTTTTAGCCAGAAAATTAGGCAAAAATAACTAAAAAATATCTAAACGGGAAAGGAAGAAACCTCTCTCTGTTTGGAGAGGATGTGATCTAAAATACACTAAAATAAAAAACCCTGATGAATCCACCCAAAAAAAGAACTACTGGTGCCAGGATACACGGTCAACACACTGTAATCAGTTGTATTTTGGCCCACTGGCAGCGAACGGTCTGAATAACCAGAAATCCCAGGAGCACGCCTAGAAGAGCTGCAGGACTGCTCCGACGGCAGCGCTGCCCGCAGCGATCTGCGGCTTCAGCGCAGCCCCTGTCAGAATGCCTCCCCGCGCCGGAAGTGGAAAAGCAGACTTTAAATTTCACATGAAACAGACACTGAATAGCCAGAACAGTGTTTAAAGAACACAGCTGGAGGACTCACACTTGCTCATCCCAGAGCTTACTACTGTGAACCTGGCTGTCGAAGCCATGTGGAGCTGCAGAAGAACAGACCGGCGGGACGGAATTCACCACACGCGTGCTTCATCGTCCATCAGAGTTTTGACAGCGCTGCCCACACCTTCAGTGGGGAAAGGATCTCTTCATCAAGCGGGGTCTTGAGATCACCGAGTAGTCATTCACGTGAAAGAGACTGATACTGAAATCCTACCTCACGTCACGTATAAAAAGTAATTCAAGATGGGTCAAAGATATAGCATAAAACTTAGGAAATGTGGGTGAATTTTTGTGACCTTGTATTTGTAGAGAATTCTTAGATATGGCAGTAAAATTAAAAAGAGAAGTTGGACTTCATCAAAACTAAAGCTTTTTAAAAAGATTTTATTTATTTTAGAAAGAGAAGGAGACAGGAGGGGGAGGAAGAGAATCTGGAGCAGACACCCTCCCCCTCGCCCCTGAGTAACGCGACATGGGGCTTCATTTCACAACCCTGAGAGGATGACCTGAGCCAAAACCAAGGTCCAGTGCTCAATTGACTGAGCCACCAAGGCACCCCAAATTAAAACTTTTCAAGGACATCATCAAGTAAGAGAAAAGACAACCCACAGAAGGAGAGAAAATATTCACGAAGAGTCTAGTATCCAGAGTATATGAAGAACTCTTAGAACTCAACAACAGAACATCCCTCCAAACAACATCCTTATTCAAAAATAGGTAATGGACTTGATAGACATTTCTCCAAAGATTATATACAACAACACATGAAAAGATGCTCAACGTAACTAGTCATCAGGGAAATGGAGATCCAACCACTATGAGGTACCACTTTAAAACAACCTGAATAGCTATACATGACAAAACAGAGAACAAGTGCTGGTAAGGATATGGAGAAACTGAAGCCTCCTACATTACTGACGGGAACCTAAAATGTGCAGCTGCCGTGAGAAAGACTTTGGTGGTTCCTGAAATGGTTCAACAGAGTTACCATATAAACCAGCAATTACAGTCTGTCACATACCTAAGAACTGAAAGCACGTTCACGTAAAACTCGGACAAGATCCGGACAAGATCGTCATACTAGCATTGTTCATAGTAGCTGAAAAATGGAAACAAGCTAAGTATCCATTTGCATTTGATTGATACAGTGAACAAAAGAAATGTGGTGCACACCGAGGACAGAACCTTCATCATCCTGAAAGAGGAGTGGGATGTGACACACGCTTCAGCGTGGATGGATCTTGAAAACAGGCTGCGTTTAAGAAGCTAGACACAAAAGGTCACACATAATTGTATTTCATTTATATGAAATGTCCCAAATAGGCAAATCCACAGAGACAGAAAATGTATTACTGGTTGCCAGGTAATGGGGTAAGGAGAATTGGTAGTGACTGGTATTGGATATGGGGTTTCTTTTTTGGGATGAGGGGAATGTTTGAGAGATAGCCCTAACAGCTGTGCAACCTTGTGAATACATTAAAAACCACTGAACTGTAAATGTGCTTAAAATGACCAGATTTTTATCCCAGTTTGACATTTGTAATACTGGGTTAGAGAAACTGTAATTTTGGTAAGCAGGAGTAAGGATGTTATGAGAGCATTCTTTAAAAATTGTGGCAAAATGCATGTAACGTTAAGTTGACATTTTTTCCAGTTCAGTGGCACTGAGTACATTCAAACCTTCAGGCGACCATCCTCACCACATCCATCTTGCAAAACCCAAACTCTCCCCAGTCTGGCATCCGCTGTTCTACTTTCTGTCTGTCTGAATTTGACTAAAGTGGAACCCCACTGTGTATGTCCTTTGTGACTGGCTTACTTCACTCAGCACGTCTTCAGTGCGCATCCATGTTGTGGCGTGAGTCTGAATTTGCTTCCTTTCGTAGCCGAGGACTTCATTGTATCCAAATGCCACATTTCCTCTATCTGTGCATTCAACAGCGAACATTCGGGTTGCTTCCACTTTTTGGCTGTTGTGAATAATGCCAATAAATGGGTGTACAAATTTGTGTCCCTTTTAAAAATTTTTTTCCCTTTTAAAATTTTTAAATTAAAAAGGTATGGTTTGTTTTTGAAGGGAGACTTCTAAAAATCAAAAATTTTTTGAAAATATACCCCTTTTTTGCATTAGCTTAAAGATTAAGAATGTAGTTGAAACCCACCCAGAAGAGAACCCAAATATCAATGGTAACTGTTTCCTTCAAAGAAACATAAAAGACATAAAAGTATCCATTGCAAATTTATTATGCATTAGGAAGCTTAACTTAAAAACCAACAGCATAGTAAAAAGATATGTTATCTCTGTTCATAGCAGAACAGGTTTCAAAATATATTTTCTTTTAAATGTATTCAGTCAGTACACAATCCTTTTATAAAAGTTGTATATATATTTTTCTTTCAACACCTTCATTACATTTATAAATACAAGATTTACACAGCACCCCATCAAAAAAAAATTTAAAACTCCTTACAAATATCTACATATATATTTCATACCTATAAAACTTTCAGGGGAGTGCTCTGTTAAAGTGGGTGGGCCCTAGGTCATGGTCCATTTACTGGTGCAGCAAAATACATATAAATCTGTAAAGGTTTCTGTCCATAAAACATCTCGAAAAATTTGCAAGACACTTGTTAAACTGAGCTTCTTAGACCACCATATTTTAGAAAAGAATCTGATGTGCATATTCCCATGAAATTCAAAAGTCAGACAAAGAGATGGAAATCAAGACCTGACTGCGAAACAGGCGCGTACAGCAGAGCAGTTAAGGCAGGAGTGAGATGAACGAGGAAACGGAGAAGACGCGACGCAGCAGGGAGCGAGACGGCGGTCACGTGTCCGTGAGCCTGAACTTGGAGCTACACCCCGCTGGTATCCAGCCACTGATTCTCGTTCTCACGGAGGAGTGTTTCTCTCACTGAAAACTTTCTCAGAAACTCCCTTCAAATTGTGTGTTGCCACCAGAGTACTTGCTGTGTGTTTTTCTTCCATAAAATCACCTTGGATCTGACCAAAACACCAGGGTTAGCGGTTTGAGTTGCTAGTTCTTCATAATTTAAATTTTAAAGAAAATCTCCCTTTATCTAATAAAGGTTATCACTGATCAGTACTAATGTCCAGAGGTGTCGATGGTGAATTTCATTCTAGCCAAGAGCAGGAAGTAGAGAGGAGGAGAGTAAGACTCGCGTTTTCGTTGCCCTTTGAACAAAGGCAGTAGATCCCTGACACTGAGGGACTTCGAGCAGCCACTCGGAAACACCGTGGGCTGAGCGGGCACAGACCAGAGAAGGAAGGAAGGAGGGAGAGAAGGAAGGAAGGAACCCAGCAGGGACTTGGTAGCTCGGATCCTGCCGGAGACGGCAGGCCACCCCCAGCCCGCGCCTTCCGCGGAGGGGAAAGAGGAGCCGGCACGCTCTGCCTCCAGTTACCAAGGAAAGCCATCCCCCCACGTAAGAAATCTTTCTCATTTAGTTGCCAAGTGTGGATTCCAGATGACTTTGAAGATCGCAGAATTTGCAGGAAAGTACTTTAGATCTTGCTCTAATATACCACAAAGAGAAGAAAAGGAACAGAAGTGGGGCGGGGGGCCGAGGGACGGAGAGGGTCACTCCTCAGACCCGTCCCTGAGGACGCCGCGAGCATCGCCCCTCCAGCACCACGGAGTCTCCGTGTGGTGTGGCTCCCGCGGCTCTCAGAGGCGGCGTCCACACGGTCCCCCCTTCTGCCAAGTTCACAGCTCCGTGCACTGATTCCCAGCCTCCTCGAAGGACGAGAGCTCCCAGATGCTGCTGTCTTGCAGCAGTGGCTCGATGTCCTCGGCACTGCCCCGCCCGGGGGCGCTCGTCAGGCTGCCGCTGATGCTGTTGCTGTGTTTTTGGGTTCCACTGCCTTTGCGGTACTCAGGGATGAATAAGGCAACCAGGAAGGACATAAAAACTATACACGCCCCAAACAAGAACGGGGGGCCTGGGATGGCGGCTCCCTGAGGGCAGGGGAGACAGACAGACACAGAGATAGAGCGTTTGGTTAGTCTTCAATCCAAAATTAGCCCTGGCCTCCCCCAAACCATCAAAAAGTAAATCATTTTCTCATAAGCAAATGTTGTATTAAGGCTCAGGGCAAATCCCGAGAGGGCCCGTGTTTAGAACGTGACAGCGGCAACTAACCATTGTTCTTTGCACCATTTCTCAACAGCTTTGAAGTGGCAGCTGCGGGGCTCCAAGTCCCACCCAGGACCTCCCCGCACGCGCTCTGTCCGTGAACACTACGGACCGTTTTACACAGGAATGTCCACTGCAGGAACGACTGAGGAAATCCACAGAAGCAGCACTCGAGCTCAATTCCTGGCAAGGATTAGGTCATTCCGCATTTGACTTGGCCTCGGTGGCCTTCACCAGAGGACAGCATTCTGATCAGAGTACTTGTGTAGGTAAAAATGGACTCTGAATCAAATGAAGACCCAGCTTTTGGGGGAAGATACTACATCACTGAACTGATCCTTCCTCGATCTCGGGAAGCACGGAGCCTAGCACACACAAGAGAAACGCTGTGCGAACAAGCACATTCTCCAAATTCAAGTTCAGATTTTGCTACCATCAGACATCATGGTTATAAAAGTAGACTTATCACCAAATTACCTGCAGGGCAGCATTGTCAGAACTCAGTTCCGGTTCCAACTCAGTCAGTTCCACGTGGAACATGTAGAATATGAAGCCGTACAGTGCTGGGCCGAGGCCGTTACACAGCCCTCTTATTCCAGTTATGATCCCCTGGGCAACTCCTGCATCAGAACGAAGAGAAGGGAGCACGTCTTCTCATAAAAGTATCTCAAGATTAGGGACTTCGCCCATCATAGTGTCATTTGGTGCACAAATGTGTCACTGGTTTTACTATGTCCTTTAATGTCCTCTCTGCCCTAAGATCTATATGGAGCTGAAATGACCGTGATGTTTGTGAAAATCTCTTTTGGGGCTGAATTCTCCCCATAACAGCTAGATCCTTCCTATAAATGAGGAATAATAAATAAAAAAAAAACTTTAATATTCTTCATTTATAGGCAATTTCCACTTTGGAGATTGAGATTTTTCCTCCTTTACTCATCTGACAGTCCTTTTACAGCAAAAATCTGCCCTTTGTCGCCTGGAGCCCTGTGTGTGAGTCCACGGCAGTCCTCAAGTTGTGTACTCCCGGCACGTGCACACAGACTCTGCTGCTCATGGTGACCTGCGCTGAAAAATCCCAGAAGTGCCAACTTCTAGATATCTCTGGTTTCTAAAGCAGATACAATATTAGCTTGATTCATGAAAATGGATGTTTCCGTAAGTCAAACTGTTCAAATAGGATTCAACTTAATATGTTCCAGTAATGTTGTACACTGACATTTAGGAACATCTGCATTAAAACACAGAAGCATAGTAACAGCCAAAGAGAATTCATGTCATGAAAGACCAGATGGTACCGTCACACATGACGGCAGTGCCCCCCATCCCCAGCGGGCTGTCTTCTGACGTAACACGCCCCAAGGGCATAGCCAAGGGAATTCGCAGAGTGTCACACAGATTCTATAGTCTTCAAGTGACACTTTAAACATGGTCATTGAGTAAGATGACTAATTTTTGATGTGGAAAAGTAGTTCAATGAATTAGTCTTTCCATCTAGTTCTTTATTAAAACTTTTTAAAGAACTCTAATGCATTTAAAAGGTTTTCCTTATAAAATTTACTACTTCCTGACTACTTAGGTGAACCATTAACAGATGGAGAAGGAAAGGATTAATTTTTTTTTTTAAACATTTATTTAATTGACAGACAGAAATCACAAGGAGGCAGAGAGGCAGGCAGAGAGAGAGGAGGAAGCAGGCTCCCTGCTGAGCAGAGAGCCCAATGCAGGCCTCTATCCCAGGACCCTGGGATCATGACCCGAGCTGAAGGCTTTAACCCACTGAGCCACCCAGGCGCCCCGGAATTCTGGCAGCAGGAACTGCCTGATAGAAGCCAGAGGTTCTAGAAGGATGAAGAGTCTAGATGGTAGAGGGCTATTCTCCACATGGTTGTCTCCATTTTAATTGTGCTTCTCACTGTGCATTTAACAGTAAGTACACATATTTACCCCCTCAAAAAAATCATTTCCTAATTTAACCTAATGAACTTTGTTTTGAATTTAAAGAAATGTTGGTGATTATGGTGCTTAAATAAAGAACTCCTTGTTTACTGTCCAGTCTGTCATCATTTGACATCTTTAAAATGATCAGTTCATTCTGGTGGTCACACACACACGCGGACTCCAAACTGACAGGAGAAAATGGATGGTTCTTTGGGGGTGGGGACAGTTCTATTTCTCATCCTTAGTATTCTTAACCGCGTAGTCCAGATTTAAGGAATGTAGGATCAAAGCAGGAGGAAAAAAAAAAAGGAACGATTGCCAAGAAGGGACCACGTGGCTGTCACCTGCTCTGTGACATGGAGAGAGGCTCGGAGCCTCTCTTACTTAAGGTATAAGCTGAACGAGGGAAACCGCAGAGCACAGTGACCTCACCTTGCTGATCGGACTCTGCGTTCCGAGAGACCAGGGCGCTGACCGCTGGAAACGTGATGCTGGACATGGCGGCCACCGTCCCCGCGGCCCACATCATCCTGCAACGACAAGAGCGGCTGCGTCGGGC
The DNA here is from genome assembly GCF_022355385.1 of Mustela nigripes. NCBI lineage: Eukaryota > Metazoa > Chordata > Mammalia > Carnivora > Mustelidae > Mustela > Mustela nigripes. Next base: position 86,990,856 of record NC_081565.1, on the reverse strand, counting down.
GGCAGGCCGGCCCCCCGGAGCGTGCACTGTGCAGGCGGGCAAAAGGGTCTCGGTTAGGTTGTATTTATTTTTCCCTCTTTAAGAAAAGATGGAATTTTTTTTTAAACCTGGAATGTCCTACATCATACTGTTAATAGTGATTCCTTCACAGCCGGGAAGATTCCACTACCTGATGTTCCCTCCCTCGAGATCTGTTCCTCCTGTTTGCCCATTACCATCCTTAAATGTGTGAGTTCAGTGAAGTTCAGAGGATTTGTTTCTATAAATACCACATCTTCCTCGGTGATACTCCACTTTTCTGTCTGTGATTCTCACCTTCACGCTGCCCTTGGGCTGCTCGGTTTGCTACCCCTCAAGCAAGTGTCACGTGCCACCAACGGAAACAACAGGGACCTGAAGTTCAGGGTCACTATGAAAGAAACTGAAGTATAAAGTACGAGTGTGAGCAAAGTGAGGTCCTAATGGGGCCGAAAACCTGTCTGGCCAGATCTCCTTGGGGAGGCTAATGTACACATCCTTACTGAAGAGAAAAAACTCTGCAGGTCAGCGAAATCTTTTAAACATAGCACAAGTCTGACCAAATCAGCTACTGAAGTACCAAAATTCACGTGACTAGAATCTTCAAGAACAAGAAGAACCAACCACTGAACCACTGAGCACATTTCTAGCTCCTTTTACGTTATGTCATCAATTTATAGGAGTAAAGCGAGGATCAACTCTCGTACATAAACCCAAAACAGAAAATCAGGTCTTCGGTAAGCAGGTGCATCCGTTTCTTACTCCTGAGGGCTTATTCTGAACTTCCCGTCTGTGGGCATCTAATATGTGGGCATAGTAACGGCCTCAGGGCACACATGGTTTTGGAGGAGATCTTAGTGTTCATCTCAGATGTTCTAGGTTATAAAGGTTATGTCACTACCCAGAGTCACTCAGTTAATTACAGCAGTGAACCCCACTATAACCAGTTGTTTTTCCTTGCCGCCTTGTGGACTATGCGAGGTCACTAAAAATTGACAAATGTGTTTAAAAAGTACATATCCAGTGCTATGAAGTGTGTAAACCTGGCGATTCACAGTCCTGTACCCCTGGGGATAAAAATATATGTTTATAAAAAATAAAAAATTAAATTAAAAAAAAGAAAAGCAGGGGAAAAAAAAAGTACACATCCAATTAAATGAGAACTTCACTGTTGAGGCAAAGGCAATCTTAACAAATAATGCGAGATTACTTAGCTCCATCCTTCTGCAAATTGAGTCTAAACACCCTTTTTGAAATGTCGAGTACACCGCCAGCAGAACAATCCTTGCTTTCCTCCCGTCACATTCAGCCAACTCGAGTTCCTCTAAAAGATGCTTCTACTAGTTTATGAGGATCGAAAGGAGAGGCTTACCAGGCCTGAGATCCAAAACCATACCAGGCTAACTGGAACATCTGGAAGCCCAAGCCCAGGAGGACAGTGTTCTTATTCCCTAATGATCTCATCAAGATGGTAAGAAAGACGGTCTGTAAAAACAAAGAGGGTAATCCTGTGAAGCCATGCGTCACGGCTCTGATGCCAGCTTGACGGGGGCCCATTCTCCGTGACCAGAGGGGCCGCTACGGGTGCGCAGCCTGGCCCGAGTGTGGGGAAGCTGCGCGGTACTGACGGAACTCGAGTTGAGCTGTGGGGGCTCCGAGCCGTCAGCCCCTCACCAAAGCCGGTTTATCTAAAGCTTTGCTAGCACTTTCCAGAAGGTCATGATAGCTGTCCACCAATTATCATGATTGAGAAGGACAGGACTTGGACTCCTTGGAGAAACGCCAGTCACTTCACCACCAGAAGAGCGAACCCCGACTGGACGCATTACAGAATACGCGGGATTCTGCGGGAAGTTAACAGTGTCAGAAAGCTGGACTAAGGCAAATCTGACTTTCACAAATACATGCTCTACTAAAAACGACTAGCTCAGACTGTTTGTAAAGGCAGAGGATGAAAGAGGGGGCGGGACTAACTCAATAGCCAGAGTTGCTATAAATACAAACCAGAATCATGAGCAACTTGCGAGTTCAACATAATTGACATTCACTGACAGAACAGGCTTTTCCCCCCCTTACTGCAGTCCTTTAAGCCTTGTCAGCTCTAATGTTTGGGCAACACAGTTTCACAGCCTTCTGGTCTCTCCTTGAAGAGCCCTCTGCTGGCCCCCACGCTATAAGGCCGCATGAAGCCATTTCAGGGAATGACCTCTAGGCACTTCCCCGGGATACTGTGATCACACCCAGGCGTGTCAGTGAGTTCACTGAATGGTCATATATCCTGCCTTTTGTGGTCCTTTACTTATAATAGTAGATAGGGAAATTTGAATGTTTACTCATTTCATATATTCTAATGCACTCATTTACCACAGCTCTTCAGTCCTGGGGATAGCAGAGTTTGGAAGAATTAACTGATTTCATTTTTGTTTTCCTGCTACTAAACTTTCCTCATTAACCAAAAAAGTGTTTCTATATTTTAAGCTTATTTTGCAGTATCTGGAGTTAGATGATTGGTGGTTGTAAAAGCAAAATGTTACTTGCTGAATTGACTAGTAGAGGTAACAGATATCCTAAAAACTAATGAAAAGTTGTATTAAATTCCTCCTAAATTAAAATTTCAACATCCTATTAACAATGATGGTTCTGGGGTACCTGGATGGCTCAACTAGTTGGTTGAGCATCCTACTTTTCTTCCTTTTTTTTTTTTTTTAAAGATTTTTATTTATTTATTTATTTGACAGAGAGAGAGAGAGAGAGAGAGGTCATAGGGAGAGGGGGAGGCAGAGGGGGGGGGGGGGGGAAGTAGGTTCCCTGCTGAGCAGGGGCTTGATCCCAGGCATCATGACCTGAGCCGAAGGCAGAGGCTTAACCCACTGAGCCACCCAGGCGCCCCAGAGCATCCGCCTCTTGATTTCAGCTCAGGTCATGATCTCGAGGATCGTGAGATTGAGCCCCGTGTTGGGCTCTCTGCTGTATGGAGCCTGCTCCAGACTCTCTCTGCCTCTACACACCCCCCGCAACCCACCATGCCTCTCCAGAAAAAAAAAAAAAAAGATGGTTCTGTAGACTGTATCGGTGCCTGTTGACTGGGGCTGATGTTGTACCACAGATACAAGAGATGTTAGCATGGCAGGGGAGGAGGGGGTTAACGACAGAGGCTGTAGGGGCTCCCCACGAACATTTCTTTGCAGTTTCCTGTAAATCCAGTTACTTCCAGATAAATATGATAAAGAAAAAAATGGCTGAAATGACACTCACCTGAGCCACAATAGACAGAATGCCTACCATAGCTATGAATGCTGCAATCTTGACAGATCCAAAACCTATGACCTGTGGAAAAGGAAACACTTTTGTAATACAGATACTATAAAAATAATATGAGACAAATATACTATCATCAAACACTAGAGAGAACATGAAGAAAATGATCTGACTTTTGGTTCTCCCAACAGAGAATCTTCTCAGTAGCCAAGTCAGTGGCTCGCAACCTCAGCTGCCCGTTTAAATCCCGTGGGCAACAGGAGGAGGAGGAGGGCGGGCAATGAATGCTGTGACCCATCTGAGACCAGTTAAGTCAGACTCTCTGGGCCCAGGCACAGGCATGTTTTAAAAAGCTTCCATGGTGATTCTAGAAGCAATTAAAGTGAGCTGGCAATAATTTCTAAGCCTCTTAACCTTAACAGAAGCTCTGACAGGCCTAAAACTTTAGGTTTTAAATACCAAGTTTTAAAATAGTCAAATATTTTTGCCCTCTACTGAAATCCCGTAAAAATCAGGAAAAGGAATTAATTATTTTATGCGTTCTATTATTTAATAAATGACTGTCTTGCTTCCAGTCACACAACTAGGTAATAAAAGAGCTAGAATCTCAGGTTCCCCGGTCAGTGCTGCCAACAAGCAAAGGCCTATTACTCACTAATTAAATGCAACTAAAAAAAAAAAAAACAAAACTGGAACCTGGAAAGTAGCCTTATTCAGGGATTATTTCTCAGCCTGTATTTGTAAATCTAAGTATAAACATACATTGAAAGCAACTTTATCAAGACAGGACTTAAGTATCCTACAGTTCCCCCCCCCATCAGAAGTGTACAATTCAGTGGCCTGAGAATACTCAAAGAGTGCTGGCCGGCCGTCACCAGCGTCCGCTGCAGGAGACGTCCTCAGTCCTCCTGCCCCATCGGGGGTCCCATTCCCTCCGCCTGTCCCTCTGTCCAGCCAGTGATACACTTCCTGTCTCTGGGTTTGTTTTTTCTGAGCCTTTCATGTAGAAGAAATCAAGCCACATATGGCCCTGCTATCTCTGCGTTAGCACAGTGTTTTCCCAGGGCGTCCACACTGCCGCAGGGACAGCGCGTTCGTTACTGCTTCCCAGCGCCGGCCGTAACCGCCCGCCGTGCAGATACGCCACCATTTGTCAATACATTCCATCAACTATTTCTGCTTTTTGGCTATTATAAATATTTGTATAAAAGCTTCTCCATAGACCTACGTTTTCATTTCTCTTGACTACGTACGTAGGAACAGTCTCGCTGGAAACCCTACGTTGAATAGCTTGAGGGACCGCCAGACTCTTCCACCCCATCTCACGTTCCCACCCCTGTGGGAGTCTGCGTTTCCCCGAACCTTCCGTGTGTCGGACTGCAGCAGGTGTGAAGCGGTATCTCGTTGGTGGCTCATGTTAAGCATCTTTTCGTGTCCTTATTCGCCATTTATGAATCTTCCTTGGACGGGTATCTATCCGATCTTTCCTTGAAATTTTTCAATTGGGTTGTCCTTTTATTCATTTATAAAAGTTAATACTTGATACAGGTTCCTTATCAGATATATGATTTAGAAATACCTAATGCAGTTTTAACTGGTGTGTGTGTGAACTGCTCTTAAAAGCACGCACAAATACAAAGTAACAGAAAATGATTCTGATTTACTGTTCAGTGCTGGTGGTAGTGACATAAGCAATTTGTATAGAAAGAAAGGGTAGAAAAAAAATAACTCTAATTGTTTTTTCTGAAGGAATGAGAAGATTTTTCACATCCTTAACCATTTTTCCTACATTTAAATGCAGTTAATTTAATGCATAATTTAATTAGAAATTCAGATTAATTTTCTACATTAAACATGCTATTTCACCAGTCCTCCCACGAAATCTCTAGCATCTGCCCACTCAGAATGAACAAACTGAAAAGAACTGGTTGAAAAACAGTTTTCCTTATATGCCACCATATAAAAAAACAGTCTCACATTTTCAGGAAAACTGTGAGAATGGTGAATTTAACAATGTAAAATATCTCCAAAAGTAGAGGAATTTATCTTAGGAGGAGGCCTGCTCTGCCATGTGGAGGGAGCGCCTAGAAGGGCTTCCAGGGAAATCAGTGAAGACCAGGGCAGGATTGCTAATGGAAGGCAACGCCTGTCTGCACAATCCCAGAGAACTGAAATAAAAAAACATTTGGAAAGGGAGCTTGTTTTTAAATTGCCTTAAGTCAACTGCCTTTTTGGGAGACAAGGGAGAGTTTAAACTTTTAAAGAGAAAAAGATCAGGGAGGGATTAGTTTGATTCTTGCTTGTGAGGCCCCTTGGCGTCTACAGCAGCGCTGAGCTACATGGCCTCTACTGAAGATGGCCCAGGTCAGGTCAGGTCAGATCAAACTTGCCCTCTCTCTGAAATTTAATGAAGATTTAAAACATTATGATAGATTTTGCTTACGCTAATTCTCAGGGAAATTTTTTCAAGAGTAAACACTTTATAATATTTTAAAATATCATATTAAAGTTTCCTCAACTGCTAATTATATGTCACGGCCTAGACTTACTATACTGGAAGCAAGTCCACATTTTTTCTGTATACGGTTTTCCCCAAAATAGTTTGAGACAGATCCTAACCTTTGGTTTTCTTCATGTTCTAAACCTACTAGGCACACACTACCCACCTGTCTGAGATAGAGAAAAAAACTTGAATACTGTCCAGCCTCAGGAAGGTATGAAAGAAATACGGTGATGCAAATTAATAAGACAGTAGAATCTTTTCCAACCTTCTTCAGTGACTAGGAATAAGCAAAAAGAGAAACACGTCAACAGTCGGCCACACTAGAGTCACTGGCATTCCAGGACACGGGCTTCATTGTTTTGTTTTATTACGGTGGATTATAAAAGTTGAAGGGATTACAAAAGTAGGTCAACATTAACTCTATGGTTACAAGTCCTCTAATTTTAAAGTTTTATGTTTGAAATATTATAGCTTAAAACCAAAACAAAAAACCCCACAAATACTTGTTCATCTTTGTCAGCCATACTGGTTCACACCCTATAAACGGACGCTGACAAAACACTGCTTCAGAACCATTTACGAAATTCTCCTCTCTCTCCTTCATTCAAAATACAATACTTTTAAATCCATAAACAGTTCAGGGTTTTTATAATATATAAATTTACTATATTCTTTAAGATGTTAATACTCAATTTTCCTGTAAAACTGGTCGACGAATAAACACGCTCCCACCATGTGGGTCAGTGACAGCAAGAGTCTCTGACCAGTAACTTTTGAATGTTACAACTTTGTCTAAAAGTCTTTCTTACATTCCTTTTTACACAGAATTGTTGCTAAGCTCAAAAGGTGTGTTGCTGTCTAAGTACTAGGGTGACCGTAAGTGTAACCTTCATATGACGCACAGCGGAACGGCTCCTGTGTGTGGAGACCTGCTGCACAGACCCGTGACTGGCTCATTTCCCAACAGTCCCGGTACGCCCTGCGGCAGCCCTGGAGGCGCGCTCGGGCGGCAGAGACTCCTGCTTCACGGAGGAGCTGCCACACGTAACTGGATCACTGTGTGACAAGAAGGGGGGAGGCCGGACGGAGCCCACAGGCCGCAGCGGGTCCGTTCTCCAGGCAGCCTCTTCTCCGTGTCCGCTATCACAGCACAAACACAATGAGCAGGGTCTCAGGCTGGGACCTGAGGGACCTTTTCAGAAAAGAATTTGATGAGTTATTTTCCTTTTTACATATTTTTCCTAAAAAGTCAATTTGGATGATTAAAAACCGCAGTCAAATCTCTGGTTTTTTTCTGCACTTATTTTCTTCAAGAACAATTTGAAGTCAGGTGAGGTAGGAAAGAGGCAGGACAGGGTTCTTCTCCGCACTTTTTCTAGTTGTTAATAGGATCCTCCCCAGCCCCCCAAAAGAAGCCAAAAATTTTTTTAAGAAGTTACAGAAAACGATCCGTTCAACCTGCACAATACAGGTTCAAAGCCTCTGGTCAAAGTGGATGTATATTAACAACCTAGAAAATAATTACTTTAGGCAGACCAAATCTATTCATCTTTTCTGAATTTAAGTGAATGAAAATGAACAATTCGAATGGCTACCTTCATTTTGTTTACAAAAAAAAAAGTGAAAACAACCATGCAGTAAGAAAACACATCTTCCCTACATTCGGAGGGATTAAGCGGACATTTTCCCTCTCTTTTCTTAGGGTACCTACCACATGCTTGACTTAAAAATAAGTTCTAGGGGCACCTGGGTGGCTCAGTCGGTGAAGTGTCTGACTCAGGAGACTGAGCGCCAAGTTGGGCTCCGAGCTGGGCATGGAACACGCGAGACTGTGCCTCTCATTTTCCTTTTGCCCATCCCTCTCTTCCTAATAAAAAAATTTTAAAAAGCAAATAAATACAAATTCTACATATTCCTGGGTGCATAGACAACTTGAGTGCCTTATGGGAGATTCATTTTTTTTTCTATTTTTACTGGAGAAAGAAATGGATATTTACCGCAAACGGGTCAGCTTGTTTCCAAGAAATCTTAGCTCCCCAGGAAAGCGGTCGCATTTTCTCCGGCAGAGATTCTGGAACAGCCAGTAAGATGAAGCAGATGTCCAGAAGAGCCACCACTGTGGCCACCAGCACAACAAGGCTGTCTCCGTAACTGGCTGACAGGTATGCTCCAATGGCCGGGCTGCTGACCAGACTGGCTGCAAAGGTGGCCGAGACCTGTGGGAAAGCACGCGCTCACCCCGAGTCCCACCTTCTACCGTATACACCGGCAGAAAGCGCACTCAGCCCCATCACTCCCCTGTTCCCGCGTCTGACACAGGGTCCCACGGATGTACGTATGGCCGTCCTTCCCTGGCTTTAAACAAAACAGAACGTTTTAAGAATGAGAGAGAGTCATTTCCTTTTAAGGACTTGTTCACAAACTATGAACTAACTGGAGATATCCTGAGAAGCTACGAGTAAAAAAATAATCTTAGATTATCAGAAATAAAAATTGAGAAAAACTTCTCCACAAATAAAACATCCACGTTAGTCTTTAATTGGAAGACAGGGATGTGGGGAGAAGGGCACGGAGAGGAAAACGTGTGCAGGGCTCGTACACCCCACAAATCCCTCAGGGCCGGTGCTGATCTCAGTCTAAAAACGTGCACTGTTTTACCATTTTATTGTTCGGTGACCATTTCATTAGCACAGAGAAGGGGACAAAAAATCCCTGATATTCTTAGAGAAAAAGGGTTGTTAACAACAAAGAGATCTGTTGAGAGAGAGGCTGAGACTTTATGTAAACTGGAGATCCCTGAGCTGTTCGTTTCGGTCACTGCCCGCCTCCATCCTACACCAGAAATCCCAGAACCGCCAGATCACATTCACACCTGAATCCACGTGGAGTCTCTTCATCACACGGTTTTCCTAATGCAGAGGCTTCCTCTATCCTGGAATGTACCCTGAATGCTCAGAAGCCTGAATGGACAGTCTCTAAATTATAACCAGACTGAGTACCAAAAATAGACGTATAAACTGGTTATCTAAACTTCTAAATGGATTTTAAAAGAAACCACTGAAGTCATTATGGTTAAAATTATGACACCTGGTTAGTCTATGACATTCTTCCTTCACCCATTACCCGCAAATGAATTTGAAAATACAATCTCTCTGAAATTAGTTTTATACTAAAAATACTACAGAAGCCAGAAGTCCAATAAAAACTGGGGGGGGGGGGGGGCTGTCTGGGGGAGAAAAGGACGCTTCCAGAATTCCAACTTGGGGAGCAGGAACTGGTTCAACATTTACTTGGTTCAGTATTTACCAAGTACCCACTCTGTACCAGAAGAAGACAGAGCTCCTGCCCTGCAGGTTTTTCATATTATTTTGAGAAGAGGAGGGCTGTTACATAAGTACATTATAAATTGCAATGACATGCAGGCTGCTAAGAGAGCACTGCCACCGGGGCCTCCAGCGCTAACCACCTCATTTCTGCACAAAATAGGTCAATAAGTCAGTCATTTACTCGTAAGTTTTCATTTTCTTAGTCTTCACATTTTTGTATGTAAACCAAAAATTTGTACTCAATGTACAAACAATAATAGAAAAGTAACTTTTTTTTTTTAAAAAGATTTTATTTATTTGACAAAGATAGAGCACAAGTAGGCAGAACAGCAGGGAGCCCAATGCGGGGCTCAATCCCAGGACCCCGAGATCATGACCTGAGTCGAACTAAGCCATCCAGGTGCCTTAAGTTAAATAACATTTTATTTATTTATTAATACATTTTTTTTCCAGTGTTCCAAATTTCATTGTTTATGCACCACAGCCAGTGCTCCATGCAATCCGTGCCCTCCTGAATACCCACCGCCAGGCTCTTTTTCCCACCCCCTTCCCTCCAAAACCCTCAACTTGTTTCTCAGTCTCCTCCTGATTTCCCCCAACTCACTTAAATTCTCCATCTCCCAGTGTTCTCTGTTATTCCTAAGTAACTCTTCCGTTCATATGATGAGCACGAATGGGAGCCATTTTCTAATCTCTCATCTTTCCGACCAAAATGTGCATATGGTTAGACTTACAGCTGCTTCATTTCAACTGAAACTGCTTTTGATAATCCCACAGCATTCCAAGTTTAAAGGATCTAACAATCACTTGAATTTAAAGAAGAAAACAAGAATTGTTTCATCATTTGTCAAAATGACGTTTTCCATCATAATTGTCTTCTAGCCAAATGGACACTTTCTAAAACAAAAATTTTTCACTAACTCAAGATTCGGTCATTACAAACAATGGAATTAAATTTATTATCCTAGGACAATGATTTAATATGTATGAACACACCTGATACGTGAGTTTTGAATGGAAAATGACTGCATTCTACTAAGCTCCTCCTCAGAAAACGTGGGAAGGGCTCCAGCAGCTACTTCCGATGGACGGAGACGAATGCTCATCTATAAATGATGCGGACATCCCAACCACTGTCACTTTCTAATTCATCGTTCCCTTCCGTGTGACGCACCCTGCAACACTGCTCTGAGAAAGTACCCTGTTTTCTAGTATTTCCATAATTTCGTTATTTGTAAACTGCTACAGAGAAAACCTCAAACTGGCAGAGGCAGAAATCTTAGTGAGAATCCTTCCTCTAAGCTTTCCAAACAGAGTTTAAGAAATGAGTTTAGGGGGCACCTGGATGGCTCAGTCGGGTAAGTGTCCGACTCCTGATTTCAGCTCAGGTCATGCTCTCAGGGTCCTTGCCCAGCACGGAGTCTGCTTCTCTCTCTCGCTCTCTCTCAAATAAAATAAATCTTAAAAAAAAAAAAAAAAAAAGAGCGTGGGACTTCAGATTCGGTGTATCCGAATCAGAGCCGAAAGCCCCATAAAGGACCACAGCTGGCAGAGCAGGGCAGATGCGTCAGCACCGAGGCCAGGCCCGCAAGGCCTCCTGGCGCAGCCCTGACTTCACTGGCCCCTCGGCGCCCCGGAGTCCCTCCTCCGGCCGCTCCCGGCCGCAGTGCTCCCGGCCGCAGTGCGCCTCTGTCGTCTCCGCCCTGAGTGCAGCCCCTGAGAGATGAGCTGCTTCAAATACGCGAACAGTCAAATGTAGAGAGATTTCATGGTGAGAAATAGTAAGAATTTAAAGTGAAACTCTCTATGTAATAATAGTAAGTATTCTGGGAGCCAATTTAATCACGTGGAATATGGAAATAAAAGGAAAAAAGCTGGTGGCCAGGTTCCAAGTGTCAGGAAGGGCCGAGAGCGGCGGCAGCGCCCCCCCCCCCCCCCCCTCCTCAGGCTGTTCCTCTCGAGCACCTTCTGCAGGACTGAGTTTCTGGCTCCATGACACCGCGAACTGCTATGCAAAACGCTGTATCTTTCTTAGAACTCCGAGCAGCTCTGTTCCGTCGTCCGCACGGGCGCCTCCATCCCCAACGGCCCTCACCCTCCGTGCGGCCCCGGAAAGCGGTTCACGGAACAACTCCTCGCCGCGGCCCTGAAAGAACCGCCGCTGTCGGGGCGCCTGGGTGGCTCAGTGGGTTAAGCCGCTGCCTTCGGCTCAGGTCATGATCTCAGGGTCCTGGGATCGAGCCCCGCATCGGGCTCTCTGCTCGGCAGGGAGCCTGCTTCTTCCTATCTCTCTGCCTGCTTGTCATCACTCTCTGTCAAATAAATAAATAAAATCTCTTAAAAAAAAAAAAATAAAAGAACCGCGCCGTCTTGGTGTAGTGGGAGCCGCATGGAGGGGGAAGGGGTACTTCACACGGTCGTGAACGGATCTAAAACCCCAGCCAGACTCGCCGGTCTTGTAGATAACTGGCAGTAAATCCTCCTGTATCCGTAAGCAACAGCAGCCTGCAAACTTTCTTTCTTTTTTTTTTAAGTTCTGTCATCTTAACACCTGACAACTTAGGGTACACATAAAGGTTAGTCACTGGCCAACGTCCTGACTCCTATGACCAAGTCAGGGTTTGGGTTAAAAACAAACTGATGGGAAATGACTATCTCAATGGGTATTTCCCATCATGTAGAAAAGCTGCACAAACATGGTGAATGAGGCTTCTGGCCCGTTCTCAACTCTGCTGTTCCGAGCCACCCTGCGACCCCCCGCCTTTTTGGAAGGCTCCGAGCAGCCTGTCCCTCTGCGCTCTTGCACGGCCTTCTGGGGATGGCGGCCCGAGCCCTCTCAGGATGCGGCAGGAGGGGCCGTCCGGGTGGGAGGCGAAGGCCGGGGAGAGCCGGCAGAAGCAGGCGGACGGGAGGCAGTGCTGACGAAGGCTTTAAACTAACGTCTGAAGTCAGCCGAGTGAGGGCTGCTGCGGTGTGTTAAGGAACAGCAGTGACGGGCCTCTGTACAACTATGCCTCCTCACCGTCTTCCGGGAAGTAGTAGGATTCGAGAGAAAGAGAAAGGCTTGGGAAAAGAGAGAAGGAACCCGGGTTTCTGGCCTTCAGTCCTCCTACAACTTGCTCAGGAACCCAGGCCGATTTTGCTTCTTCCACCTTTTCTCACTTCCCAACACAGGAAGCCGAGAGAAGAGCCGAGAGAAGAGCCGGTGCGCGCGGACGGGGAGAAGGCGCCACCCCCGCTACACCGCTCTGCGCGCAGACTGTTCTGGGCGAAGGCAAGGAAGACCCAGCAGGCTCGGGGAAGGTTTCCTGAGATCAGATGAGATCGGGCCAGTTCAGGGGGTTATGGCCTCAGGGCAAGCTTTTTGGCTTCTCTTTTAGAGCCTGAAAGAATTTAGATAGGGGGCCAACCTTCCTAAATAACTGCCCGAAATAACTTTTTATATCAGAAAGGGTTATTTGCATGGCATGGCAAACATTTATTTACCAAACATTTGCTCTTCTCCTCTTCCTGGGAACGGCTTTCTTTCCCTCTGAAGCCCCAGGCCCCACCCCCCTTTCTCCTCAGCGCAGGATGGCACACCAGCTCCAACCGCCCAACTGCCCTTGGGTCTCTCAGGTCTTTGTGGAGCTCTGTACAAAATTAAACGTTTCCCCCCTGGTAATCTGTTTGATGTCAATTTAATTATGACTAGGGTAGCCAACGAACCTAGAAGAGAAGAAGGGAAAATGCCGCCCCTCAACAACTGCCACGTGCCTCAGCAAGTTCACGCCCGGACACACACCCACAGAAGCTCGCAGGGCATCTCCCTCCCCGCCCCCAGCCACTCTAGTCCTGACACTCTGACCTCAAGGGCTTCAGCCTGTCCTCTTGTACACGTCTGTCTTCCCCTGCAGAACCATAAAGCCATAATCCCACCTCAGAAAATTAGAAATGATTCTCTAATACTCAACTATCCAAAAACAAGGTCTCCTACAACTCGTGTCACGCACTCAACAATCATGTGCCGAATAAATTCCTTTCTCTACAGTACCATCTGCCAAAGAAGCATCGAAGACACACAACCAGCAATGCAGTTAACAGTGGATTAGCAGGGCTGAGATGCAGCATCTCTCCGACCAACGAGCTTCGCAGGGACTTATGTGCTTAGCACCTGTTTATTATTTATATTTCCTCAAGAGATAAGCTAAAATAAACAAATCAAATCAACTTCTGAAATAATTTTGCAGCTGACAACTCACACATTCCTGCCAAATTTCCCACCCTAAAGCCAGAGGATATATTACTAGTAATTTCCATCTTGCTATTTTAAACTTCATAAATCTCCTTTTAAAACTTCAATTGCTTTAGATTTTCTCTTATGTAAATCAGTATTTGTAGCTTATTTTAAATCTTACTTTCCAATACATTTTTAAATAGGATGCTAATTACTTCTCTGGTTAAAAAACATAAACTGTACTCTTACCCATCCATAAGCAGTACTTCGCTCGTGTTCTTGAGTGACATCAGCTACATAGGCAAATATCACAGAGAATGTGACCGAGAAGACTCCAGACACAGAAATCATCGCAAAGTACCACCTATAAAAAGATTATTTTAATGACCAGGAGAAAGGTAGTGTGCATACATTTTTATAATCAGAACCAAAGTATCATGTAAAGATTATAAACCAAAAAATAAATTTAAAAACAAATACATGTATATGTATATTTAAAGATACAAAGGACAACTAATAAAATGATAAGATGGGGAAGAAGCAGAAACACACCAAGTCTGTAACTGCTTAAAGGGAGTCAGCACACGCAGCTGAAAAAAATGAAAGAGTACGGGGATATGGTTTTAAAGGCAGCCAATAAAAGAGAGAGAAAAACTTAAATTTTCCTGGCTTTAGCTAAGAAAAAGACACATACAGCAAATAACTTAAAAGAGCTACTACACAGGGGCGCCTGGGTGGCTCTGCTGGTCAAGTGTCTGCCTTCGGCTCAGGTCATGATTTCCGGGTCCTGGGACTCAGCCTCATGCGGGGCCCCCTGGCCAGCGGGGAGTAACGCTCTCTTCTCCTTCTGCCCCCCCCACCCCGCTCTTGCACACACATGCGCATGCTCGCTCTGTCTCAGAATCTTAAAAATAAGTAAAAGAGCTATATAAAAGCAGAAATCATAACAATATTAATGCATTTAAGACTAAAATTTCATTCACAGGCACAGATGCTTTAAAAGAAATCTAGTTAAGATACGACGAAACAAGGGACGCCTGAGTGGCTCAGTGGGTTAAGCCTCTGCCTTCAGATCAGGTCATGATCTCAGGGTCCTGGGATCAAGTCCCACATCAGGCTCTCTGCTCGGAAGCAGGGAGCCTGCTTTCCCCTCTGTCCCTCTGCCTGCCTCTCTGCCTACTTGTCATCCCTCTCTCTCTCTGTCAAAAAAAAAAAAAAAAAATCTTAAAAAAAAAAAGAAAAAGATACGACGAAACAAAATTCCACAGAACAAAATGTAGGGTTTGTCCTGAGACACAAGGATATTTCAGTATTAGAAAATCTAATAATAATTATTAGAAATATATTATTAGAAAATAATATAAGGGGATCGGGAAAAAGGGCAGGGGAGTATTTCAATCAGTCCCCTGAATTTAGCTGGGTATCTACCAAACCATTCTGAACACTCACAAATCAGCCTGAGATGTAAGAATATATATCTGGATCTCCACAAACAGAATATCTCCAACAATCTCAAGGTATGAGGTGAGGAGCCGTGATGCTGCGCAGATACTGGAAGATAAGCAGAAGGGAGAGGAAGCCGCCATACGCTGGCGCTGGGAAGGTGATATAACACAGGAGCACAAGAGCGCCCCGTGCGGGGAACCAGGTAGAGACTGGTGGACCTGTGGTGGCCAGGAAGAGACTTTAGTGCAGGCCCCAGACAGGATCCAGGAGCTACAGGTGTGCGTGCGAAACTGGGGGTGGCTTGTGGTTTTAGAAGCACAAAGGGCAGAGACATGCCCGGCCCTGGCTCTCACCACTGGGAGTTTTGCTGTGGCGTGCAGACTGTGGAGGACTGGGGAGGCTGTGGGTTTTAGCAGTGCAGACAGAAATGGAGACAGTGTGGCCTGGAGAGCTCAGTGAAGAGCAGACTGCGATTTCTCTGTCTTGAGACAGGTTTGGATGTGGTCACTACTGTTCTGACTCTTGAAGAAACGCGGAAAGCCGCCTGGGAAAGCAGCCATGGAACAAAAGCCCACCAAAACCAGTTTTCACTGAGCCCACACCCCGCAGCCCAACAGGAGCATGGCAGCTCTGCCCCAGCAGGGTTGCCTGAGTAACAGCTGCAGCAGGCCCATCCCTAGAAGACAGGCTGGAACAAGAGGCTGACAACCCTAAGGTCCCTATAAAACAGGTGCATCTTGCTTGGGTCGTGCTTAATACTTCGGACTCTGTACATTCCCTCAACCACCCCCCACAACAGAAGGACTAAGTGGAGGAACCCCCAATAAAGGAAAGAATCAGAGATCGTGGCCTCTGCCACAGACCTAATGGATATGGATATAACCAAGATGTCAGAAACTGACATCAGAGCAACAATTATGAAGTTGATATTTAGGTTTGAGAAAAATATTAGCAAAGACATAGAATCTCTAAGAGCAGAAATGAGATCTAATTAGGCCAAACATGAAAATAATATGAATGAAATGCAGTCTACACTGGGTACTCTGACTGCCAGGGTAAACGAGGCAGAAGAATGAACTATCTTTTGAAGCAGTGATCAAAAACCTCCCAAAAAACAAGAGTCTAGGGCCTGATAGATTCCCAGGAAAATTCTACCAAATATTTAAAGAAGAAATAATACTTATTCTCCTGAAGCTGTTTCAAAAAACAGAATCAGGAGGAAAACTTCCAAACTAATTCATGAGCCCAGCATTACCCTGACCCCCAAACCAGGCAAAGACCCCATCAAAAAGGAGAATTACAGACCAAGATGAACATGGATGCCAAAATACTCAACAAGATCCTAGCCCGCAGGATCCAAATGTACATTAAAAGGATTATCCGGGGCGCCTGGGTGGCTAAGTGGGTTAAAGCCTCTGCCTTCGGCTCAGGTCATTATCCCAGGGTCCTGGGATCGAGCCCCGTATCAGGCTCTCTGCTCAGCAGGGAGCCTGCTTCCTCTTCCCTCTATCTCTGCCTGCTTCTCTGCCTACTTGTGATCTCTGTCTGTCATATAAAATAAATAAAATCTTTAAAAAAAAAGGGGGGGGGGATTATCCATCACAGCCATGTGTGATTTATTCCTGGGCTGCAAAGGTGGTTCAACATTCACAAATCAATCAATATGACACACTAGTAAGAGAAGAGACAACAATCATATGGTCCTCTCAATTGATGCAGAAAAAGCATTTGACAAATTACAGCATCCCTTTTAAAAAAAAAAATTACAGCATCCTTTCCTGATTAAAAGTCTTCAGAGTATATAGATAGAGGGAACATTCCTCAAATTCATAAAAAACATCTATGAAAAGCCCAAAGCGAGTATCATTCTCAATGGGGAAAAGCTGAGAGCTTTTCCCTTAAGATCAGGAACATGACAAGGGTGCCCATGCTCACCACTTTCCTTCAATATAGTACTAGAAGTCCTAGCAACAACAATCAGACAACAAAAGAAATAAAAGGTATTCAAATTGGCAAAGTAGTAGTCAAACTCTCATAGCAGATGACACGATACTTTATGTGGAAAACCCAAAAGACTCCATGCCCCAATTACTAGAACTCATATAGCAATACAGTAATGTGGCAGGATACAAAATCAGGGCACAGAAATCAGTTGCTTTTCTATACACTGATAATATAACTGTAGATTCAGAAATTTAGAGAATCGATTCCATTTATAATAGCACCAAAACCCCTAAGATACCTTGGAATAAACCTAACCAAAGAGGCAAAGGATCTATACTCAAGGAACTACAGAACACTTATGAAAGAAACTGAAGAAGACACAAAAAGATGGAAAAACATTCCATGCTCATGGACTAGAAGAATAAACATTGTTAAAATGTCTGTGTTGCCCAAAGCAATCTTTCAACCCCTATCAAAATAACATTGGCATTTTTCAAAGAGCTAGAACAAACAATCCTAAAATTTGTATGGAACCAGAAAAGACCCCCAAATCACCAAGGAAATACTGAAAAAGATAAACAAGCTGGGGCATCAGGTTGCCTGATTTCAAGCTACATTACAAAGCTATGATCACTAAGACAGCATGGTACTGGCACAAAAACAGACACACAGATCAATGGAACAGAAGAGAGCCCAGATATAGACCCTCAACTCTAAGGTCAACTAATCTTTGATAAAGCAGGAAAAATATCCCATGGAGAAAAAGACAGTCTCTTCAATAAATGGTGCTGGGAAAACTGGACAGCTATATACAGAAGAATGAAAATGGACCATCCTCTTACACCATACACAAAGATAAGTTCAAAATGAATGAGAGACCTCAATGCGAGACAGGAATCCATCAAAATCCTAGAGAATAACATAGGCAGTAACCTCTTCGACATCGGCCACAGCAACTTCTTTTTTTTTTTTTTTTTTTAAAGATTTTATTTATTTATTTGACAGACAGAGATCACAAGCAGGCAGAGAGGCAGGCAGAGAGAGAGAGAGAGAGAGAAGGAAGCAGGCTTCCTGCGGAGCAGGGAGCCCGATGCGGGGCTCGATCCCAGGACCCTGAGATCATGACCCGAGCCAAAGGCAGCAGCCCAAACCACTGAGCCACCCAGGCGCCCCGGCCACAGCAACTTCTTGCAAGATATGTCTCTGAAGGCATGGGAAACATAAGTGAAAATGAATTTTTGGGACTTTATCAAGATAGAAGTCTTTTGCACAGCAAAGGAAAGAGTCAACAAAACAAAGAGGCAACCTACGGAATGGGAGAGGATATTTGCAAATGATACTACAGATAAAGGGCTGATATCCAAGATCTATAAAGAACTTTCCAAACACCCAAAAACCAAATTTTCAAGTCAAGAAATGGGCATAAGACATGAACAAACAGACACTTCTCCAAAGATGACATACAAATGGCTTACGGACACATTAAAAATGTTCTATATCATGAGCCATCAGGGAAATTCAAGTCAAAACCACAATGAGGGGACGCCTGGGTGGCTCAGTTGGTTAAGCAGCTGCCTTCGGCTCAGGTCATGATCCCAGGGTCCTGGGATCGAGTCCCGCATCGGGCTCCTTGCTCCGCAGGGAGCCTGCTTCTCCCTCTGACTCTGCCTTCCACTCTGTCTGCCTGTGCTTGCTCTCACTCTCTCTCTCTCTTACAAATAAATAAATAAAATCTTTAAAAAAAAAAAACAAAAAAAACCACAATGAGATACCACCTTACACCAGTTAGAACGGCTAAAATTAACAAGGTAGGAAACAACAGACGTTGGTGAGGATGTGGAGAAAGGGGAACCCTCCTACACTGTTGGTGGGAATGCAAGCTGGTGCAGCCACTTTGGAAAAACAGTAGAGGGGTGCCTGGGTGGCTCAGTGGGTTAAAGCCTCTGCTTTCGGCTCAGGATCCCAGGGTCCTGGGATCGAGCCCCGAGTCGGGCTCTTTGCTCAGCAGGGAGCCTGCTTTCCTTCCTCTCTCTCTGCCTACCTGTGACCTCTGTCTGTCAAATAAATTAAAAAATAATAATAATAATTTTTTTTTAAATTTTTTTTTTTTTTTTTTTTTTTTATTTGACAGAGAGAAATCACAAGTAGATGGAGAGGCAGGCAGAGCGAGAGAGAGAGAGGGAAGCAGGCTCCCTGCCGAGCAGAGAGCCCGATGCGGGACTCGATCCCAGGACCCTGAGATCATGACCTGAGCCGAAGGCAGCGGCTTAACCCACTGAGCCACCCAGGCGCCCCAATAATAATTTTTTTAATAAAAAAATTAAAGAAAGAACGAAAGAAAGAAAAACAGTAGAGGTTCCTCAAGAAGTTAAATAAAAAACAGAGCTGCCCTATGACCTAGCCACTGCACTACGAGGTATTTACCCCAAATATACAGATGTAGTGAAAAAAAGGGCACATACACCCAATGTTCACAGCAGCAATGTTACAACGGCCAAACTGTGGAAGGAGCTGAGATGCCCTTCAGCAGACGAATGGATAAAGATGTGGTGTGTATATACAGTGGACTACCACAGAGCCATCAGAAAGGGTGAACACCTACCTCTAAATCAACATGGATGGAACTGGAGGGGATTCTGCTGAGTGAAGTAAGTCAAGCAGAGAAAAATAATTATCATACAGTTTCATTTATATGTGGAACATAAGGAATAGCACAGAGCACATTAGGAATAGGAAGGGAAAAATGAAGTGGGGGAAATCGGAGGGGGAGACAAGCCATGAGAGACTATGGACTCCGGGAAACTTAGGGTTTCAGAGGGGAGTGGGATGGGGATGGATTAGCCTCGTGATGGGTATTAAGGGCACGTATTGCAATGAGCACTGGGTGTTATACGCAAACAATGAATCATGGAACACTGCATCAAGGACTAATGACTAATGATGACCAACTAAGCACGGTGACTAACTTAGCATAATAAAAATTAAAAAAAAAATCTATTAATATAATTCTTCATAGTAATATTTTTCAATGCACTGAACACTCAAATGATGAAACATTACAGTATTTGCTTTATATACATGAGATGTTAAGTCCATTATCACTTTTATTTAGCATTAGTCATTAATCAATATAAGCAAAAGCAACAGTATGAAAATGAGAAGGGAAGAGGCAAAATCAGTGGAAAATCTAACAAAAAAATATTTTAAGATATTGAGAGGACATTAAAAAAAGCCCTCATTTATTGGAAAAGCATGGAAAAGCATGACTTGTTCTCGGAAAGACTCAATAATTATTTAATAAAAATTCATCATCTCGCAGAAAATGAAAGGACTACACTAAACCAACATATTTATAATGTAACAAATACTGATATAAAATTATCATATGATCAAATAAGGACATTTTCACATGATCCAAAAAAGAAATATTAATGCATTAACTTATAATGCACAACTTTTCTTTTCTTTTTTTCTTTTTTTTTTTTTTAGATTTTATTTATTTATTTGACAGACAGAGATCACACACAGGCAGACAGGCAGGCAGAGAGAGGGAGAGGAGGAAGCAGGCTCCCTGCAGAGCAGAGAGTCCGATGCAGGACTCGATCCCAGGACCCTGAGATCATGACCTGAGCCGAAGGCAGCGGCTTAACCCACTGAGCCACCCAGGCGCCCCACAACTTTTCATTTTAAGGTGTGTTCTTCACACCTTAGGATAAGCAGCTCAGCAACAGAAATTTTGGCCAAATACCATATTCTGAAACCAAGAAAAACAACTAAGGTACAGCTCAGGTGCAAATTCCAAACCATCTTTGGTATTTAGTTATATGTTAAGTATTCTCTCCCTATTTATCAAGAAAAAATAAGATCAAATTCACATTATGATTTAGAACAGTCTCTTGGTCTCACTACCGTGTACTCAAGTGACTCGTGTCTACTGATGTAAACTTTTTTCATTGGTGCCCTAGAGAGCAGTGAGATGACAACACATTTGCAGTCAGCTGAGCCAAAGGGGTGACTACAGGGACTATCAGCCCCTCCCAGGACCCAATCCTTTAACTGACCTGATGGCAACAACAGCTGCTCTTAGAGACCTTTTTTTTTTTAAGATTTTTATTTATTTATTTGACAGAGAGAGATCACAAGTAGGCAGAGAGGCAGGCAGAGAGAGAGGAGGAAGCAGACTCCCTGCTGAGCAGAGAGAGCCCGATGCAGGGCTTGATCCCAGGACCCTGGGATCATGACCCGAGCCGAAGGCAGAGGCTTGAACCCACTGAGCCACCCAGGCACCCCCCCTTAGCGACATCTTTAAATATCTTAGAGCCCAAATTGGCTTTCAGTATTACCAAAGAGATCAAATATAAATACAAGTATCAACTGCTTTGAAATGGTTAAGAAATGCTTTGCAGACGTATTATTCACATGTGACCCAAAACAAAGCCACTCACCAAGGGCTGATCCTCATCAGTGGAATTGGGAAGCAGGTGAAGAACACGGTGCCGAGGAGAAAGGGTTTCCTGCCCCACACATCAGACAGAGCGCCTATGAGGGGGGCACTCAGAAAAGACAGCAGGCCCTGGATAGGAAAGCAGAAACAAAGGTCAAATTTACAATGTGGTCCCCCAATCACTTGTAATTCTTACTTTCTGAATGCTCCAATTTATTTCACTGGCCCCAAAACAGATTAATTTGATACATTAAATATAAAGTGTCATTTAAAAACATTCTAATGAAGTAAGTCAAGCAGAGAAAGACAATTATAATATGTTTAGACATATGTGGAACATAAGGAATAGCACGGAGGACCACTGGGGAAGGAACGGAAAACTGAAGGGGGAGAAATCAGAAAGCGAGAGGAACTATGAGAAACTATGGGCTCTGGGAAACAGCGGAGGGTTTCAGAGGGGAGAAAGGAGAGGGATGGGGTAGCTGGGTGATGGGTATTAAGGAGCGCGCACACTGCGACGGCACTGGGTGTTGTACGCAATTCATGAATCACTGACCACTACATCAAAAACTGATGATGTACTACACAGTGGATAACTGAACAATGAAAAACCCTACATCATTACAAGTCAGCCCATTACCATGGGCTAACTGCCCAGAGCCGTCAATTTACCATTACAATTTCACTTGTTTATTGCCCAAATAAAAACAGGACTGGAAATGAAAAAAAAACCATCCTAACGAATCTCTAAGCAAGCTGTTAGAAAATGGAAAATGGCGGGGTGGGGCTTATTTTTCTGGAGAAGCAGTGATATGAACTATGTACACGTACAGATGGCCCATGAGATGAACACACACCAAGCATGCAGGAAGAGGCCAGAAACTTAATTATATGCACAGCTCCAAATCCTGTGCTGCAGTGAGGACACTTTCTTGCCTACTTGGCCCCGACCCTGACCCTCCCTACAGGATGTGCTCCCCTTATGAGCTGCAAATCTCTGTTAGGATCCCTTCTTTAAACCCTGGTCTTGGGTGGTCTTGGGGCACCTGGGGGAGCTCAGTCACTTAAGCGTCTGACCGTTGGTTTCAGCTCGGGTCATGTCGGGATCATGAGACTGGGCCCTGCATCGGGCTCTGAACTCCGTGCAGGGACTGCTTAGTCTCTCCTTCTTCCCTCTCTGCTCCTCCCCCTCATTCATACTCGCTCTAAAATAATGATAAAAAATCTTTAAAACCCTGCCATAGCCTCCACTGTGCCCAGTTTAAAATTTTTCAGCGGGTACTTATGGGTGAAATAATGAGTTTCTGAACTTAGCTTTTACAAAAAAAAAAAAAAAAATAAGTAGGGGAAAACTGAGACAGAGGAGACAAGAGTAGGAAAATGTTGATAAATAATGAAACTGGGTGGTAAGTACATGGGTGTTCATTATACTTCCTGCTGCTGTGTATCTGAAATTGCTCAGCATTGCATACACACAGTACCCTCCAAAATCCGGCACCTAACGCACATTCTGTGCTTGGCTATATGTAGTACTTCTTAGTTTTCGGATATGCCATTTTCCTTTGTGCCAACGGGACTTCGCTGTGCCCGCATACACTTCCCACACTTGAGACTTCACACAATGTTTTAAAATATGCCATTTTTAAACAAAAAAATGAGAAGGCGGGATGGCTGGGTGCCTCAGTCCCTTAAGCGTCTGCCTTTGGCTCAGGTCATGATCTCAGGGTCCTGGGATTGGGTCCCGCATCGGGCTCCTTGTTCAGTGGGGAGCCTGCTTCCCCCCCTGTCTGCCACTCCCCTGCTTGTGCTCTCTCTCCCTCTCTCTTTGAAAAGTAAATAAATAAAATCTTTTTAAAAGGCCAAACATTAAATAAATATTTAAAGTAACATAGTTTTTACAGAAAAAGAAAATACTGTCTTCCAGATTATGGATTTTAAATGGTAATTCATCCATTAAAAATATTATTTTAATCAAATTCTTAGTAACAGGAATAGATACTGAAAACATCTTCTGGGACAACCTAGAAGATTTTTTTTTAGAGACTTTTTAAAGATTTTATTTATTTATTTGAGAGAGCATGAGAGGGGAGGTCAGAGGAGAAGCAGACTCCCCGTGGAGCTGGGAGTCCAATGCGGGACTCCATCCCGGGGCTCCAGGATCATAACCTGAGCTGAAGGAAGTTGCTTAACCAACTGAGGCACCCAGGCACCAGACCACCTTTTTAATTAAGATTCTAACATACAATCTCATGCAGCTGACCCCTGAAGAACACAGTTTGGGGCACCAACACCCTCTACATCATGTGGTCAAAAATCCACATATGGGGGCACCTGGGTGGCTCAGTCGTTAGGTGTCTGCCTTTGCCTCGGGTCATGATCCCAGGGTCCTAGGATCAGGCCCCACGTCGGGCTCCCTGCTCAGCGGGGGAGGAGTCTGCTTCTCCCTCTTCCTCTGCTTGTGTACTCTCTCACATAAATAAAATCTTTAAAAAAAAAATCCACACAGAATTTTTGACTTCCCCAAAATTAAACTGTTGACCAGAAGCTTTATCAATAATGTAAACAGTTGATTAATGGTATTTTGTATATTATTTGTATATTTTATGTATTACATACTGTATTGTTAAAGTAAGCTAATGAAAAGAAAATGTTAGGAAGATCGTAACCAAAAATACATGAGAGCCAAAAGAAAAAAAGTCTGCAAGTGAACCCATGCAATTCAAACCTGGGCTGTTCAAGGTCAACTGTACTTGGCTCGTTGGAAAACATGAATTTCTAAAAATCACTTTTCCTACGCCAGAGTGATGTCTTTACTACCCGACCTGGCCCCAGATGCTATCAGGCCACATTGTGAGAGCAAAAGACTGAGGGTATTTGTATCCTGACAGAATCTGCAAATGAGAACAAAATGTTTAAAAAGTAACACCAGACAGACCTCAGACCCCTTTTCTTGATCAGAAATACCGCTGATTCTCATTACCTACAGCGGTTATGTTTTATAAGGTTGCGAGAAACACTGAACTAGAGAACGTGGAGCCACTGCTCCTTAGCTTCCTGTAAGGCTCTGGTCACCTAATTCCATTAACTGATCAATACACAACCATGATTTATGTGTGTTTCTCTTTAAAGACACTATCCTTAATATATATTGTTGACCGCTGAACACTGAACTCTAATAAATCAACAGCACCATGACTCATGCCTTGAATGAGGCTCATCTGATAGTATATTCTCCTTAAGGCACATCACAACCTCCCATGCTTAAAGATACTAGTCAGCACTGCTGCCCTACCCTTGGGTACATTTTAAATAGCCAAATCACCAACAAAAGACACGAAGATGCAAAAAACGTGGCACTAAATGGACCACAAGGACACAGGTACAGAGTAAAACCTCAAACAAACAGAAATTTGAACTCAGCTAGAAATGAGGGGCTGGTACCTGACCTTCCCCCTCACCCAAGGGGATATGAATGACCACGGAATCACTGTGCTGATCTGGGGTCACAGATAAACTCACTGAGTAGGTGGATTTGCAAACATAAAATCCAAACATAATGAGGATCAGTGAGTACTATGCTGTCCCAGCCCAACCAGTACGAGATGCAACACGGTGTGTAGGAGTCTGGGTGCAGATGGCAAAATTCACCAACGGCTCACACAGTTGCTACAGTTAGTTAACTTCCCAGCAGACGTGGGTGTGTACAGTGGCATAATTAATTGGCCAGTATTTTTTCTTTTACTTTTTTTTTTAAGATTTTATTTTAACTGGGATGCCTGGGTGGCTCAGGGGGTTAAAGCCTCTGCCTTCAGCTCGGGTCATGATCTCAGGGTCCTGGGATTGAGCCCCATATCAGGCTCTCTGCTCAGTGGGGAGCCTGCTTCCTCCTCTCTCTCTGCCTGCCTCTCTGCCTCCTTGTGATCTCTGTCAAATAAATAAAATAAAGATTTTATTTTACTTACTTGACAGAGGGAAGGGGGGGGTACATGCTGGAGAAGCAGCAGAGGGAGGGAGAAGCAGGCTCCTCTCTGAGCAGGACCCCAGGAGCATGACCCGAGCCAAAAACAGACACTTAACCAACGTAAGCCACTCAGGTGCCTTGGCCAGTATTTCTGACATGACTTTTCAGCTCTAATTAGAGTTTATCGTTCAATTAAATGCAATTACCCAAGTAACATTTTAAAGCATACATAGAATGACAAATAAAACTTATCTGAAGCAAACACACATGAATTTTACACTTCATATAGCCATCATAAAAGTTTTAAGCATACGTTTTCCTTAACATAAGCAGTTGGCAAATATTTGACTGAAACAGTTGGGTCAGTATTTTTAAACCTAAGAATGTTTTTCTGTTTTCTTTCAAATAGCATAATTAACTTTACAAATGAATGTGAGGGAGCAATGGCTTCACAGTATAGAGTACAAAGTCATTTAACTACTTCTGAAAATTTTCACTTTTTCCTTGAAAAGGTTCACATACTATGACAAATTTTCGGTATTCTTTAATAAGCTATTAGGAACTTGCAACATGTAGACGTGTTACCCCCAAATTAGATTTGTTCATTTTCTAGATTCTAGATCAATTTTAGATTTGTTCAATTTCTCATTTCTTAAAAGATCAGAGAAAATCATACACCAATGGAACTGTGTTTTTATTTGTGTAACTGACTAGAACAAATATTTTCACGCAAAAACAGTATTAACACAGGGTTACCTCTGACTTAGGGCCCACTGAGACCCCGCGCAGTACAGAGCTTCCCTTCAGAGGGTACGCGTCAATCAATGCAAGAGGGCAAATGAGAAATGTGACACATAAAGTGATTTTAATTCAATTAAAGTTTGGAAAAGTGAAACTGCAAAGCTGGAGAAGGGTCAACAGTTGGTGCCAGAGCCTTCAAGGAAATAATGATACGGGCAGGAAGGCTAGGGCATGTTGTTTTGTTCTGAGGTAAAGGAGCAAAGTAGGAAAGAGTAACTAAAAGAAAGAAGAAATAAAAAGCAGATGAAAGTGAAATTGTTTTAATTAAAATATAAGTTGACTTTTCCTACTTAGAAGTAGTAGGTCCCTACTTCAAAGGAAACCTCAGTGTATGTTCTAAAGTAGTAACAGTAACAGCTAGGATCCACAAATGCCAGACTCTTCCACACCTTCCACACACGTGTCCTGACGCTGTGACTTGGCGCTATCAGGGTAAGCAGCTAGCCCGAGGCTCGTAAGCAGCAGAGGCAGGTTTCCGCTCAGATGTGAGGTGGCTCCAGAACCCGAGTCCCAAACCATAAGTCCACAATTCAAACCAATTCTTAATCTGTTAACATTTCAGGGTCTCCAACCTAAAGCACACGTCTTTCCCACTTGTGGGTACTCTTATGTTTATTTTATTTATTTTATTTTAAAGATTTATTTATTTTGGGGGTTGGGGGGAGAAAGCACACAAACAGGAAGGACAGAGGATCCCAGGCAGACTCTATGCTGAGTGTGGAGGCTGATGCAGGGCTCTGTCCCCCAACTATGAGATCATGACCTGAGCTGAAACCAAGAGCAGAATGCTTCACTGTGCCACCCGGGCAACCCACACCTAATTTATTAAATGGATGAATTAGCAGTCTACCATGAAAAGACTGTACTTAAAACATGAAGTCATTTCTCAAGTAGGTTGTCTGACAATTGTATTTGCAGATAATAAAAAGGATAATCTTTAAATTTTTGTCCAAATTAAGAATTATTCCGTGTGTGTGTGTGTGTGTGTGTGTGTGTGTATGTATGCATGTATCTAGGGAAACCAATCTGTACCTACTAACATCAAAGAGTAGCGTGAGGGAACTTCAAAGATATCTTGTTATGGACTCTTTAATTCTTAAAAACATCAATCAAGAGGCGCCTGGGTAACTCCGTCAGTTAAGCGGCTCAGGTAGTGACCTCAGGGCTGTAAGTAAGATGGAGCCCCGCGGCAGGAGTCTGCTTGAGATTCTCTCTCTCTCCCTTTGCCTCTACCCTCACTTGTGCGCACTCCCTCTCTCAAATAAATAAACTTAAAAAAAAAAAATCAAAAGTTTCCGTGTTTACTTATGCTAAGCTACTATTGCTGATTTAATTCATTTAAATAGCAGAATGAGACAGATGAGCAGCAGCTCTGGGCACTGCAGAAACTTGGCATATTAAATATCCCTGGAAGAGCATCCTGGCAGAGGCTCTACCTGCCATTTCCTTAATCAAAGTTGATGGTCAAGTCTAGACTGAGAAGCAGCACATCTGCATGTGAACCCCTGGGGCCACCCGATTAGCTGGCCTGCTGGGTCTTCTACTTTTTCGCCTTTCCCCAGCCTTCACTGTGATGTCGAAGCTAGACCAGATCATCACTTCCTGCTTTAGCGCCACCCTCTTCATACTGATCACTCTAGGCATAAACCAACCCTGGACACATGACCTGCTGAGTCTGGGACACTGATATGTGTACTTTTTTTTTTTTTTTTTTTTTTTTAAAGATTTTATTTATTTATTTGACAGAGAGAAATTACAAGTACATATAAAACATAGCTGCTGAAGAAAAAAAGTTTCGACAAGTTACAAGGCAGACGTCAGGTCATCAGACCAATTGGTTTTAATGATGAAAATGATTACAGTCCGTCCACCCGCTGCTATCAACCAGCAGTCATAATGAGACTTCACCTGCCAAGTCACACCTGGCTCTCAGTCTGGTATAACATTTTTTTAAAATCTTTTTTTTTTTTAAGATTTTATTTATTTATTTGACAGAGAGAGATCACAAGTAGACAGAGAGGCAGGCAGAGGGAGAGAGGGAAGCAGGCTCCCTGCTGAGCAGAGAGCCCGATGGCGGGACTCGATCCCAGGACCCTGAGATCACGACCTGAGCCGAAGGCAGTGGCTCAACCCACTGAGCCACCCAGGCGCCCTGGTGTAACATTTCTGACAAAGTGT
Source organism: Mustela nigripes (assembly GCF_022355385.1). NCBI lineage: Eukaryota > Metazoa > Chordata > Mammalia > Carnivora > Mustelidae > Mustela > Mustela nigripes. The sequence goes on along the minus strand of NC_081565.1, from coordinate 86,962,761 downwards.
AGCTACAACTACTGTGATGCTGTCACCTTGGCTAGGCTATAGCACCCAGTTGTTTCATCAAGTGTAGTGTGGGGGTTCCTGTGAAGGTTATTTTGTTGCCGTTGGTTTTAAAGTAAAGGGTATCACCCTCAACAATATGGGGAGAGGCTCGTCCAATTAGCTGATGGCCTTAACAGCAAAAGCTGAGGTTTCCAGGAGAAGAATGAGTTCTGCCTTAGGACTGACTATAGGATCAACTCTTGCCTGAGTTCAGCCTGCCCGACAAATTTCAAACTTGCTAACCCCAAATCATCCGAGTCCATTTCTTAAAATAATTCTTTTAATGTATGTTATTAATCTCTTAATAACTAATGAAAAGAAAAAAATTTGCTAAATATTTATTTAGACTGTAATTTCAAACCTTAGGAAATAAGTGTTTTATTTCCTTATAAAAAACTTATCAAGAGTCACGTGAACAGTGCTTGCTGTCCTACTAAGCCATATAACATGTGATGTGCAGTCAGTATTTTCCGTGCATTGGCAAACTGTCAGATGCCTTTCTAAATTTGAATCAGCTTGCAACGTTTTGTCCTTTATGTTCTCAGTGTTATGAAATACCATCTCTGAGAGTTCCTTCAGTGTGAAGCATTTTGCTGACATCACTTCCCGGGGACATCTTCATCACACTGTTCTCCTGTATGCTGCTGAGTTTATCTTAATAAGTTCCTTGGGATTTACACCCAACCAGTCTATTTCTTCTATGACTCTGCAGAGGTTCTACACGTATCTCACTTCTAGCATTATCAGTAACTACTCCACTGCACTTCCACTCTTATTGGCCAGTTCCTTTTCAATGATCCGTTTTTGTAAAGTGTTACAGGGGTTTATCACTGGAGCCAAGGAGGCAACACAGCGGCATGCTTTGCTCTCTGTGCAAGAACTAAGAGATGCACAGTGACCAGTCACCAACATTCTGAAGTGCCACGAATGGTTACCGATGATGGTGTTTCACCTGTGATTTATGCAGTGTTCTGCGGACTGAGGAGCTAGCAGCAGTTCGTACTCTATGCTATTACTCACAGTTAACAGACCACAGTGAGGGAGATTTGAGCTGTACTGTTGCAGGGATTGGTATTTTTTAACTGAACTTGAATAACTGAAATCTGTGCATACCAGAATGTGCAAAAAGAGGGCTGCCTATATTTCGTATGATTTTTTAATGTCATAGAGAAATTATTATGCTATATAATTAGTGACGGCTGATACAAAAACAAAGATAAATTGTTAGTCTCTGTGTAAGCTGGATCTTGACTATTTAAAAATGTGTAGAAAAAGACTAGAAAGAAATATTAAGTCAACAATATTTACTGAACATGTGTCATTTGCCAAGAACTGTTCTAGGTGCTGAGGACAGCAGTAAGCAAAGCAGACAAAAATTCATGCCTTCAAGAAGGTTCTAGTCTAAAGAGAAAGGTTGAGAAGGACATACAGTAACAACATAAAGCAAAATATACAGCATGTCAGAGGTGAAATTACAGTGCTTTTGAAGAAAAAGCAGAGAAGAGGGACTAAAGTGATGACAACAGGTTACATTATTCAACACAATAGTCAGTAAAGGCTTTTACTAAAAAATGACATCTGGGTGAAAAGCTCAGGTTTACAGAGTGAGGTCAGTATGTGGGGGGAAAGCAATCAAGCAGAAAAAAACAGAACGTGCAAAGCCCTCAGGCAAGCACAGGCTAAGGAAGCTTTGCTTAGAGAAAGGTCACCAGGAGTACAGAAGAGAACAATGATGATGCCAGAGGAGACAACTGAGTGCGGTGGGACTGGTTAAGACCGCAGCTGGCTTGTATTTTCTCAGGATCTCTACTGAAAGGAGACCAGAGCATGTTTTCACTATAGATCTATTTTGGAGGCACAACACAGAATCTACTGATGGAATGGTTTGGGGAAGAAAAGGGAGTCAACGCTGACTCCAGGGATTTTGGTCTGAGTGAGAATGGCATGACCAATAATCGAAATGAGGAAGACTTGGGAGCAGGTCCGGCTAAAGGGGAAGATCAGGAACTCAGTTTCAGCACGGTGACCCTGAGATGCTTATCAGCCAAGGAAAAAGAGGTGTCAATAAGGCAACTGGCTATGTAAGTCTAAGGTCTAGGGAAATATTTGAGAGCTGAAAGTGGTGAGTCTGATAATGTCATCCAGGAAGTGAGTGTAGAGATAGAAGAAATTGTTGTCCAAGACTTAAGTCACCCATAGAACTAGCCAGAGAGAGGGTTAGGAAAGCTGTCAATTAAAACGATCAAGTTACCATATGATCCAGCATTTCTAGTACTCCTCGGTGTATTTCAAGGGTTAAGTGAAAACATAGGGTCACAATGGGCTCAATGGGGAGTCAGCTGGAGATTATCTCTCTCTCTCCCTCTGCCCCTCCCCCTGCTCATGCTCCCTAAAGTAAATAAATCTTTTAAAAAATAAAAATGCCATTATTGTAAGCACTCTCAAATTCTTTTTGAAAATAGGAAAAGAATAAATGTCATTCACTACAAATAATACTGCTCAAAGCTGCAAATTCAATAAATAAATAGGGTATGGGACACCTGGGTGGCTCAGTTGGTTAAGCAGCTGCCTTTGGCTCAGGTCATGATCCCAGTGTCCCAGGATCGAGTCCCACATCGGGCTCCTTGCTCAGCGGGGGACCTGCTTCTCCCTCTGACTCTGCCTGCCTGTGCTCGCTTTCTTGCCCTCCCTCTCTCTCTCTGACAAATAAATAAATAAATAAATAAATAATAGGGTATAATTTGAAGCGTGCTCCTCAGCTCACAGATCAATGCCATCTAAGCTGAGAGGAACACATTAGACACTATTCCTGTATACTAATCATACTGTAAAGTGGGACTGGAACATAACATTCTATTTTAATCTCTGATTTATAAACTTTTCTGATAAATGTCACATTAAACAATGAATTAATAATTACATGGTCAAGAACTTAGCTTTGATTAAAACACAAACAAGCTCTGACGAAAGACTACTACATGGCTGATGAAATCTTGATGCTGCCTTCTTCCTCAATATCAAAGTCAATCTCAAAAGTAGAAAAGAACATGACAGGCAGGGAATTAAAAGCCTCACATAAACTCTTTATAAACTGCTGTGTACATGTTAATAAAACTGAAGTACTGCTTTTATCAGTAAACCATTCTATGCCTTATGGACTTGGGTTGTATTTCATTATGACATTGATAATCCAAGTAAAAGTTTAGATTAAGGTCTCAAGAACAAATAGTGATTATTTCCCCACCTCGCATTCAAACATCCAGAGTTAAACTACTAAGGATTCCTGCCTTTGGTTCTTTGTGAACCACACAAAAACTGTTCTTACCTTTACACCTTGAATGAGACCATTCATAAGGAATGTATGTTGAGGAAATGTTTCATGTAGAACCTACAAAAAGCAAACACACATCAAGAAAAATTCGACAACAAATTAAAAGGTAATATTTTTGCCTCTGTTAATATTAGGTTAGGTAAATAAGATGAACCCTGGAATGAAAGCACTTTAAGTATCAGTGAAATATGGAAAATACCCAAAAGTATGAAAACATAAAAAACAATGAGGCAGAAATCTAAATAAGGCAAGAACCTACACAGGAGAACTCAGGTGTTTTTCTTATAAAAGCATCTGCAGCAAACATAAATTGTTAATTGGCTACACCTTTCACTACTAACAATTTTAAGCAGGTACCACAAAAGGTTATATAAGCTCAATATATGAACCTGCAGCCCAGGTTCATGTGACCTAGGTAGTCTAGGAAACCCCAAGCCTTCAATTTGGATCATAGTGATTCCGAACTTGTAGCACATCTGGATATCTAACAGAAAAAATTTAAAATCAATCCTCAAAAGGCATCATCTAGGCTTCAAATCAACCACACATATATGTTTTTCAAACACAATGACCAGGGCATTTACATGATCTCGGGGCTTGGGATCAAGCCCTACGTCATCCTTCTCATTTAGCAAGTCATCTGCCTGCCTCTCTTCTTTTACCCCTCCCCTCACTGGTATGTGCATGCTCGCTCTCTCAAATAAATAAAATCTTTAAAAATATATATATACTATATATATATATATATATATATATATATATATATATATATAGTATATATATATTTTACTATGTTCCAAGATATAGAATATAAGCTTGAAATTTTTGAACTAGAAGCTGTAAGAAAGCACACAGCTTTTAAAAAGAACAGAAAGAAATTCCAAAACAGAAAAAAAACATATTGACTCAAGTTAGGAACTCACTCAATGGATATGTTTAACAAGATTAGACGTGACTGAGAATTACTGAACCCAAAAGTAGGTCAAAAGAAACTATCCTGGGATGCCTGGGTGGCTCAGTCGCTTATGCCACTGCCTTTGGCTCAGGTCATGATCCCAGGGACCTGGGATCGAGTCCCACATTGGGCTCTTTGCTTGGCGGGGAGCCTGCTTCTCTCCCTGCCTCTGTCTGCTTGTGCGCTTGTGTCGCGCACACGCCCTTGCTCTCTCTCTCTTTATCTGACAAATAAATAAAAATCTTAAAAAAAGAAAAAAAAAGAAACTATCCAAAATGCAGCATGGAGAGACAAAAAGACAAAAAATAAAAGAGAAAGTAAAAGGCACAGAGGATCCTATAAGAAAATATGACACAATTTCAATTAAACTTGTCTTGTAATGAAAATGAGGCAGACACATTTCAGGAGCCAATGGCAGAGAATGAACTAAACCAATGATGGATATCAGGGCAGAGATTAAAGCAGCATAATAAATTCTAAGCAATATAAAAAGAAATCCAAACTCACAATCAGAAAACCAAAAACAACAACAATAACAAATCCTAAATGCAGCAAGAGATACAGACTGCCTTCAATTGAGCTCCAGTTAAAATGTCTTCGTAACAGTAACAATGGAGCCCAGAAAAGCATGCTATCCTATCATCAACATAACAGGGAAAAGACAAATCCTAACCTACAATTCTATACCTGGCTAAAATGTACTTTGAGCACAATTTTTAACCTAGCAAAACTTACAGCAGTACGTCTACTAACTTATGGACTCCACCTAATGAGATATAAAATAATGTACTTCCAGAAGAAGGAAAATAATACAGATGTAAGAGGAGATGCAACATAAATAAACAGCAAAGAAAATGGTGAATATAAACAAACAGTGATGCACACAACAAAATGATGTGTCCTGTAGGTTTTATTTTTCATTGTGTATTAGAAGACTTAATGACATTAGAATCAAGGAGGTAAATAAACAAAGTATTTACATTTCTTCACCTCATTTGTGCTGACACTGCTGTCCTAGATTAGGGTGAAGATACTGACAGATTTCAGTAAGTTCACATGGAATGCTATGAAACAACTTCACAGAAATTGTTTCCAACCTTTTCCTAACAAGATTATTCTTAAGGTTTAGAAAAGGTTTGTCATCTCAGCTAGTGGCATTTGAACTCTACCTATCTGTACTGGATAAATAAGAAAGCAAATAAATGAAAGCAAATAGCTCAAGTTAAAAATCTCAAATTCTCAGCAAAATCTCAAAAATAACACTTCATAGGATACAGAGATATAAAATTTTCTTTAAAGAAAACAGGATCCAAATCAGTATCAGAACTACTTCACAGTATCATTTGTTACATGCATCACAAAAATACAGTGAAACAGCAAAACACAAGAAAGTCAATGTATTTTTAAAAATGTTCCTCTGATCCTGAGCATGCCATTGGGTGTGGGTATCCACTGCCTCACAACCTTATATATTCTTATATATTCTGTCGAACTGAGGCTGAGAGCAGACAGACAATCCTGGGACTCCCCTTGCTCACAGGCTTCCTCAGTTTCTGCCAGAGCGAAACAGAAGGTGGGAAGTGCCAGTTAACACCACACCCACTCCAGGGCTGCCTGCTTGCTGCCAAAGGGGCACCAATGTCGATCCTCCCCTGCCTCCAGCTCTGTCCTCTGACTTCCCTTAAAACAACTCTACACTCAAAAGGACCAGAACAGGCATTCACTTGTGCAGATGACGCAGCAGAAACAGAACACAGCCACTTAAATTTGGCAAAACCATATCCATATAGGAACAATGGAGAATGCGTTTATTGGGCTGAAGGGTAAACTACAGAGACCTGACGGGGTATCGGGCTCTGTGAGAGACGATGCAGGAAGTTCCTCTAAGAATTTTCAATCAGTGCTTTTCAAACCTCTTCTGCTTTTTTCTAATTGGAGGGAAGTGGAGAAGATAGCGGTTAAATCTTACTGGATAAGGAAGTAAAACAGAAGTCAAAAATAAGATAAGCCTTCATAAAATAAAGCAGTTATAAGGGAAAACGAGGGGCGCCTGGGTGGCTCAGTGGGTTAAAGCCTCTGCCGTCGGCTCGGGTCATGATCTCAGGGTCCTGGGATCGAGCCCCACATCGGGCTCTCTGCTTAGCAGGGAGCCTGCTTCCCCCTTTCTCTCTGCCTGCTTCTGATCTCTGTCAAATAAATAAATAAAATCTTAAAAAAAAAAAAAAGGTAATATTCTATTTTATGATAAATTAAAAAAAATTTAATACAGTATATAATTTAACTACAAAAGACAGTAACTGTTACCATAATAAATTAAACCTAACAATAAAAAGTATATTAAACATTTCTGATAAAATCAAAGCTTTCATTTTTAACTTCTTCCTATATAAAATAAAACTTAAGGAAGAAATTGCCTTTATTCTTCAAGACTACTGGAAGCATTAAATATAATGGGTTTGGTTTTTTTTTTTTTTTTAAGATTTTATTTATTTACTTGACAGAAAGAAAGCAGAAACAGGGGAAGCAGCAGAGGGAGAGGGAGAAGCAGACTCCCCACTAAGCAGGGAGCCTGATGTGGGGCTCAATCCCAAGACCCTGGGATAATGACCTGAGCCACCCAGCACCTCTATAATGGTATTTCCTAATAACTGCAAGTTTAGAGGGTTGAACTGACTTCTGGTACAATGAAGCAAATAACTGAATGTATGTAAGCACGGAGACATATATGTATGTACGTATTTGCTTACACATTATATACGCACAGCTGTAATTCTGCACTTTTACCTAAAATTCCACTTCTAGGAAACTACATTTACAGTATTCCTGGGAAGCTAGGAATAGTGGATGACACACAGCAGACAGGAAACCCTGAAAGAGCTCAAGTAACAATAACATGTGAAGGTGGGAGGGAAAAAAAGATCTTTGAAAACATAAATTTCCAGAGTCCAGGAAAAAAAAAACAAACCAGGGACGCCTGGGTGGCTCAGTTGGTTAAGCAGCTGCCTTCGGCTCAGGTCATGATCCCAGCGTCCTGGGATCGAGTCCCACATCGGGCTCCTTGCTCAGCAGGGAGCCTGCTTCTCCCTCTGCCTCTGCCTGCCATTCTGTCTGCCTGTGCTCGCTCTCTCCCCTTCTCTCTCTGATAAATAAATAAAATCTTAAAAAACAAACAAACTAACAAACAAACCAAGACAAAAACAAGACCCAGAACTGGAGGAGGAAAAAGAGCCGTAGTTCAACAGGTTTTTAAAAGGTTATAAAATGAGTTCCTGTATCTTGCTCTCAAAGCTGCAATGCTCCCTATGAGAGCCTAGCATAAGAATCAAACAGCAGAGTTCTCTGAACTGAGACTACTAAATGGGATACCTGCAGAACCAAATGGGTAGGATTAAAAAATGATAATGCCCCAGGTCCCTTAGGTCTGCCAAGAGTAGCAAAAAGCCCTACAATCACATAATAAACTACTTCGTAATAGAGGGCTCTCTAAACAACCACACTGTCAGAAATCAGGAGCTCCTACAAGCAATGCCTGCATTCAGTTCTGAGGAACAGGGCCTTCCACCTGGGCTGGAGAACAATACTCCAACTATCACAGGTGTCTAGGGCACAGGCGGCAAACTCGCAAGCTGATATTCTTTCTGATTTGTCTTTGTGTTTCCTAAAGTGCAGTAACTGTCAGTGTGTAAATTTCAGGAAAAAGTCATATACCATATGGTTTTCTAGCATGTCACAAGAAGCCAGAAGATTTGAAAACATGGGGCTTGAAGTGCTACATCACTGATTAGCTGAGTAAGCAGACAGTGGCTGCTGCGGCCAAAGCAGCACATATTCCAACTGGAACATTCCCACTCCACTTCTGACATTTACATTACTTGCCAGGCCCCAGAAGATACTTGTTTTCACAATCTCTGATCTACCCCCTCATCTGTAAATATAAACATGTATAAAATTCAGTAACAAATCTAAAAATCATTAAAAGACACAAATAGGAAAAGACAATCTACCCTACTGCCAAATAACCAAATTATGATAGGAAACAGAAGAAAGTTTTAAAATAAGTGTAAATGTCCTCCAAGAGATTTAAAAAAATGCTACATATATTAAAAATAATGTGCTGCACAGGGACCTGCACCAAAGCAAAACAGGTAAAAAAAAGAAGTCTTCAAGAACTGATTACTGGAAAAAGCACAGAAATACAGAAAAAGGAAGAACATCAGAATGTGTAACTCCAGGATAAATAATGACTGTACAAAACATTACAATGTACTGCAGTGTTTAAAAAAAATACAGAATTTAGCTGCACAACAATGTAAAAAGTAGGAGAGAAATACATCTCTCTTCCAAGATGCCAGAACAGGCAGACAAATGATACCAGTGAATATACAAAAGACATCAAACAAAATTAACAAATTTAACATACTTATCCTGTAGAGAATACTACTCCAGGGAATATTTAATTCTTTGCAGATCACATGGAAAATTTACCAGAATTAACCCTATATGAGTATACCAAACAGGCTTCAATAAATTTCAAAGAACTGAAATAATTCATAATATGATTTCTGATAATACAACTTAGAAAAGTCCCCAAATGTTTAGAAATTAAGACAATATACTTACAATAACTTAAGAGCACAGGAAATATAGTGATTAAGATTGTAATAACTTTGTATGGTGACAGATGGTAAGTATTTATTATGGTGAGCACCTTGTAATGCATAGAACTATCAAATCAGTATATTGTATACCTGAAACTAGTATTTTCCTGTACTTCAATTAAAAATAAAAGATAAGGGGCGCCTCGGTAGCTCAGTGGGTTAAAGCCTCTGCCTTCCGCTCAGATCATGATCCCAGGGTCCTGGGACTGAGCCTCACATTAGGCTCTCTGCTCAGCGGGGAGCCTGCTTCCTCCTCTCTCTCTGCCTACTTGTGATTTGTCTGTCAAATAAATAAATAAAATCCTTTAAAAAAAAATAAATTAAATAAATAAAAAATAAGGGGCAAAAAAGGGGGGGGGCGGATGCTCAGTCATCTGCCTTTGGCTCAAGTAATGATCCTGGGATCAAGACCCACATCAGGCTCCCTGCTCAGTGGGAGGCCTGCTTCTCCCTCTCCCACTTCTCCTGCTTATATTTCCTCTCCTGCTATCTCTCTGTCAAATAAATAAATAAAAATTTTTAAAATAAAAGAAATTGTGACACACACACACACACGAATATCATTCAGCCTTAAAAAACGAAATTCTAGTGGTGCCTGGGTGGCTCAGTGGGTTAAAGCCTCTGCCTTCGGCTCAGGTCACGATCCCAGGGTGCTGGGATCGAGCCCCGCATCAGGCTCTCTGCTCAGCAGGGAGCCTGCTTCCTCCTCTCTCTCTGCCTGCCTCTCTGCCTACTTGTGATCTCTGTCTGTCAAATAAATAAATAAAATCTTTTTAAAAAAATCAATATAATTGACCACATTACTCAAATAATGGAAAAATCTAGTTGTTATCTGGTTGTATGCAGAAAATTCATTTGATAAAATTTAATACCTATTTAGGATAACTGTAAGCAAAACAGGAAGAAGGGAACTTCCTTTCTCAGAAAAAGAATATCGGCAAAATAACAAATATAGCAAATAACAGAGCAAATAACATACTTAGTGGTGAATTTTAAATTTCAGATCACTTTCCACCAGAGGTCATCTATGAGATAGGGATGCCTACAGTGACTGCTTCTAGTCAACACTGTACTGGATGTCACAGCAGTGCAGTAAGAAAAATAAAAAAGGACTGGAAGGAGCTAAAAACTGTCATTCACAAAATATATGAATGTGTATGTAAAAACCTGTTGATGAACATTTAGGATTAGTAACTGAATTTATCAAAATCACTAGACACAGGGTAAAAACACAACTTGTTTTGTGTACCAGAATAGAAAATTAAACCTTACCTATCCCCATGAATACCCTGGCCAGCTAAGCACCAAGCATTCAGGGGCTGACTGGGGACCTGCCTCCAGTCTTGGCACCCTGGCTGTGTAACAGCCCCAAGCCCTGGAATGCGAACTAAGACCTAGTTAGAAAAGCAGCAGTGGGATAGGGATGACTGTAAGCAGGGCTAAAGTCCATATTTCCAAAGGGAATGGCAGCCATCTGCCTCATTTAACCTAGCAGTTAGAGCCACCATTTTTTTTTTTAAGATTTTATTTATTTATTTATTTGACAGACGGAGATCACAAGTAGGCAGAGAGGCAGGCAGAGAGAGGAGGAAGCAGGCTCCCCGCCGAGCAGATTGCCCGATGTTGGGGGCTCAATCCCAGGATCTCAAGACCATGACCTGAGCCAAAGGGAGTGGCTTAACCCACTGAGCCACCCAGGCGCCCTGCTACCATTTTTTTAATTGCATCTCATTAATAGCCTTTTTTATTTCACTTTGATTAGATGTTAGTTCTTTCATTTCTCCAGAGAGGGATTCTCTAGTGTCTTCTAGGCTTTTTTCGAGCCAGCTAGTATCTCTATGATCATTATTCCACACTCTAATTCTGACATCTTACTTATATCCATACTGATTAGGTCTCTGGCTGTCAGTACTGTCTCTTTTTCTTTTTTGAGGTGAGCTTTTCCGTCTTGTCATTCTTGCAGAAAGTGATCACTTTTCTATTTGTAGAACTGGAGCAATTCTTTTCTTAGATCTCAGGATGAGTTCACAGGTATTCAGAATGATTTGACAGCAATCTAGCAGAATTCCTGGGACCAGACAAAACTAAGGTCTCCCACTTCTCTGCCATCTTGGAAAGTCTCCAATTCTATACTACTTCAAACAGACCACTTCTACTGAGTGCTAGGATGCAGACAGTCAGACTGGACAACATATTAATATGCAAGTACTGTTCTGTATCTCCAAATCCTTATCAGGCTGTTTTTCTCATCTGAAGGAAACAGGACAGAGTGCTGTCCACTAGTTATAGCATAGAAAAAACCCACACATGAACCATCATTCTAATGGTTACACCAAAGTGGATGATAGATGCAGGATGCCAAGAACTACTTATATGACAATAGTAAACCCCAACATAAAAGAAGAGGATAAATGAACTCCTGCTGTAATGAAATAAACCCTAATTTTATCCTTTCCTTATCAAACAACCTAACATTATCAGTTCTCTGTCCAACCAGAAAAGGCAGAAAGTAGAGGGGATATGCCAGAGATAATCTTTTTTCTTTAGAATATGGGACTCTTCCCATATTTTAGGAAGGAACCACCCCCGCCAGAACAGAAACAGAGGTAGCAAACTCTAGTGTAAAGGCTAAGTGTGACAGTACAGAAAAGGACATTTAGCTTAATTTAGCAACACCAAGAGCTCAGAAAAAAAGAGAAAGAACCCACCTATTAGCTGAGCAACACTTCTTCTATGACAATATAGTGTGTCAGAGTGATGCCAGCAACCCTGTACTCCTCACACATGTTTATTTTAACCAAATCTTTGCAAGCAGCAAAACTGCGAGGAGGAAACAAAGCAGCACTTGAGCTGGTTTCTAAGGCTGCATTCGAGGGTCTGATGAGGACAAAGAACCCCTAGGAAAATTATCTGCATTGGGCAGTAGGAAGAAAGGCACATCACTCTTTGGATGTATACGAAAATTAATTAATTAATTAAAACTAAAAGAGATCTGACAATCTGGTCTAGGGCCAAAAAAGTCCCCAAAGATTTTAACTGTCTGGAAAGTGGTTTTAGAATTTCTAACAAGGCCTCAAAAACATTAAGTTGTTCTTCACTTCACTTTGAATTCTTACCAGAGCATGATTATAGGATTAACTCCATATTGAGAAACCTGCTGAACCACTATAGCAGATTTCTGGTTGCCTTAAAAAAATACTATTTAAACGCTTAACAGGACACCTGGGTGGCTCAGTGGGTTAAGCCTCTGCCTTCAGCTCAGGTCATGTTCACAGGGTCCTGGGATCGAGGCCCGCACTGGGCTCTCTGCTCAGCAAGGAGCCTGTTTTCCCTCTCTCTCTCTGCCTGCCTGTGATCTCCTTCTGTCTGTCAAATTAAAAAATAAATAAATAAAAATAAATGAATAAATGAATAAATAAATAAATAAATAAAGGGGCGCTTAACACGTAAGCGGGGGCAGGGGTGTGAGGGGAATAGACATGGGAGACGGACATGGACAGAGTCCGAGAGCTAAGACCAAAAATTAAATAACTTATTTCCTTACAATAAGTAGCCTGGTATGTCTATACGTATACTGAAAATACATCTCAAAGAAATCCCTCAAGGACACATATGTGAGCCTACAATGCATATTCCTATTATTCAAAGAAAATCTCTCCTCAGCACTTAGTGTGTCATAGGCAGTCCAAACAGTCGTGAGCACAGCAGGCTCGTGAACTTAAAATGGGGACCACTTACCCCACTAACTAATAACCAGTTAATTTCTGTAGTAAAGCATTAGGAAGGAAAAGGTAGTGTAATGAGAAAGAATAAAACAGAGATTTAAAAACACAGGCAATCTTTTGACTATTCCATTCAAGCTGTCATTTTAATTAATCAAATTTCATTTTAAATGCACCAGAAGAATAAAAATAGCGAAGTCTAATGTGAGGCTAACAGCCTCTTTAAAGTACCCTATTTTCTAAAGCTAATTTTGGAACAAAGTTCATCTGTATCCAAAGGGATTCTCTGGCATGGCAACATGGTGATTGGGAAGAGTTAACCACCAATGATTTTTAAAGAACAGTTTAAGACAACTAAATATAAGGCCAATTAAAAAGTATCTTTTTCTTCAATTTAAAAATATCTTTAGTATAATTGTTAGTGATTGGGGTGTGCCTGGGTGGCTCAGTCTTGATTTTGGCTCAGGTTGTGATCTCAAGGTCCTGAAACTGAGCCCTGTCCGGGGCTCTGTCCTCAGCATGGAATTTGCTTAGAATTCTCTCTTTCCCTCTGCTCCTCCACCTGCTCGTGTATGCATGTACAGATGCACTTTCTCATTCAAATAAATAAAATCTTTTAAAAAACAAAATAAAATAGTAATTAAGCACCCCAAATCTACATGCCAATCCTTTCTTACACATCTCCCTTCCTCTAACCACAACATATATCAAACATCGAGGTTCTTGCTAAGAAATTCAGTGCAGCCTCAGCAAAAAGTGGCTATAGGTAAGTCAGCTACCAAATATGGAAATCTAAACATTCTTAACAATGATCACTCTCACTGTTACAAGGTACTTACCAATCTATTTACTATGTTCTTGGTCAAAGGCCATTACATCCACACAAAGTAATTACAAAGTTCAACAAAACTTTGCAATAACTTCCCCTAGTGCATATTCCTAAATACCTACAGTTCACTCATAGCACTTCCAAGATTCTGGGTCAGTGGGAGGACCCTGCTACCCAAGAATACTTAAAGTGCAGCCCAGGCGTTTTGCTGCTCAGGTAGTTCACAGTCTGTGTACACAGTGGAAACAACCCAGTGGAAGAAGCTGTTTCAAATCGCTATCAAGAGAGTCTCTCAAACACATACCTAAACATTTGGCCCTAGAGATACATGCTTAAGAACCTATGTTTTGCTTTCATAAACAAGGACCTGTTCAGCAATACTTACAGTTAACATTGGAGTTGTCAACAAGCCCCACGCAAAGAATTCTAGGAAGATGACAATAGCAGCATGGTATACACTTGGTCTGCCAAAGCCTTGTAGCTAAAAAAGGAAGAAAGTTATTATGAAAAATAGTAGCGAGATAAAAGAAATCCATTTTGCTAAAATGGTATCTAACACACAAAATAAATGCTGTATAAAATAAACTTAGGACATTGTCAAGATCAGGCCCCCCCTTGCTACCACTTGGTAGTAACTGGAAGTGATGTTTACAGAAGACTATAAACCCCTCACTATTCCTATGTTTATATTTTTAAGTCTTTAAAAGGTAGAAGTAAATCTGCGTCATTTCACTGGAATCTAATCATAAGGAAATGATCAGACAAATCCAGACTGTGGGACGTTCTATAACATAACAGGCGTGGAATCTCCTTAAAAATGTCAATGCCATAAAAGATGAAAGTAAAGGTCAGGAGACTCATACATATTGAAGGAGGCAGGAGTCACAACAACAAAATGGGGGATCCTGGACTGGATCCTGGAGGAGAAGGGAACAAAAGGATAAAATATGAATATGGACTTTATATTAGATAATCACATGGGTGTTCTTGATGTCTACAACTTATTGTCAAATGGTTTGGCATTTTGTGAAAACACAAAAACAAACCAAGCCAACAACTAAGAAACAAAACCAAACATATTTCCTAAAGCAAATGTCAAAAATGTTAACTGCTGAATTTAGATGAAGGGAATATAATTTTACTTTTAATTTTTTATAGTAAAATCAATAAAGGGAAACTGTTCTAAAATGGAGCCAGAAGGTCCTCAGTGAGAACTGATGATTTTCCTAACATACTGAAGTTAGCTTGAAGGTGAATAAAAAACATGGTCCCCAGCATTTTGTGTAAAGACTGTACACTCCACATAATAGGAAATAATAAGCACGGGGTATTTTTTTTTCTTAATTTGAGGAATTAACATTGTGTTGCTTAAGAAGGAAAACAACATCTAGACTCAGACCTGTTAAATAAGCCTATCATAATTCTCTCCCAAAGAGAAGTGAGTAGGGGTTTAACATCACTCTGGCTATTCAGAAGTTTATAACTAGTTATCAAAAAAAGACACTGTGCAAAACAAGTATTCCCTGGGATTTCATTCAAAGTAGAACAGAGCAACAACCAAAGATTCACTGAACACATATTCCTAAAAGTCAGCTCATGAGCCTGAATACAAAAAAGCAAAATATCAAATTTATGAACGCCAGTATTAAAGGAATACATAACTGCACTTAGCATTTCTCTTCCACCTAATGTTTTAAAAGCAGGAGACAAATCTCTTTTTGCGTTATTTTATATGGAATATATATACTTAAGAAATTACAACTGTTACACTAATATATGAACATTGTATACCTAAGGCAATATACATGTTCTAATTTTCATAGGTATTCACAATGTTAGAAATCTGTCATATTTTTATGCATGTACATTCATAGGTAAAAACATACTTTTTCATAACTGGTAATACAATACACAGGTTGCCTTTTTTACCTTTATCTATTTCCATGTCACTGCATGCAAATCTTCATTCTTTATAATAGCTACACAATATTCCACTGTACAGAGGTACCATAATTTTAACCATTCCACTACTGATGTTTACTAGAGAGTTTCCACTTTTAATATTGCTGCAATTAATAATTTGATAATTATTTTTATTTTTAAATGATTTATTTTTAAAAAAGATTTATTTTAGAGAGAGAATGTGCAAGGCGGGGGGTGCCGAGGGAGAAAGACCCTGATGACCTGAGCCAAAACTAAGACTCAGACACTCAACCAACTGAGTCACCCACTCTATTTTTTTAAACAATTTAAAACCCCAGAAAAGTTACAAAACCAGTACAGGGTTCCAGTATATCCTTCACCAAACTTCCCCAAATACTAATGTCTTAGATAACTACAGTACAATTATCCAAATCTAAACATTAACATTGCTATTCTACTTTAAGCTAATTTATATGTTATTTGAATGTCACCATTTTTCTCACTCATCTTTTCTTTCTCCTGGTTTAGGATCTAATCCAGGATTTAGCACTGCATTTTGTTCTCATGTTTCCTTGGGTTTTTCCAACCTGAGATAGCTACTAAGACTTTTATTTTTTACTTTCATGATCCTGACACTTTTGAGGACCACTGGTATACTCTTTACCAGTTATTGTGTAGAATGCCCTCCCATTTGAATTTGTTTAATGTTCTCATGATTAGAGTGATGATATGAATTTTTAATTTTTTCCTTGAGCTATAAATCACATTCCATTAAGTTCCATTGCCAAGCATACAGTGTTTACTAGTATATTCACAAGGTTGTAAAATTACCACCACTATCTAATTCTGGAATATTTTCATTACCCCAAAAAGAAACCTCATATCTATGAACAGTCATGCCCCAATCTCTCCTCACCCCATTTCCTAGCAATGACTAACATACTTTCTGTCTCTATGGATTTGCCTATTCTAGAACCATATATAAATGGAATCATCCAGTATGTGGCCTACTTTGCTTTGCTTCATCCATTTAGCATGTTTTTAAGAATCATCCATGTTCATCATTCAATTTTATGGCCAAATAATATTCCATTATTTGGATATACTGCTTTCTTTTTTATTCAACTGTAATCAAATTATAATTAAAATTCAACCAACTGGGGCGCCTGGGTGGCTCAGTGGGTTAAGCCGCTGCCTTCGGCTCGGGTTGTGGTCTCAGGGTCCTGGGATCGAGTCCCACATCGGGCTCTCTGCTCAGCAGGGGGCCTGCTTCCCTTCCTCTCTCTCTGCCTGCCTCTCTGCCTACTTGTGATTTCTCTCTGTCAAATAAATAAATAAAATCTTAAATAAATAAATAAAATAAAATTCAACCAACTGTAATAAAAAAGCTGTACAGGGGCACCTGGAGGGTTCAGTAGATTAAACATTAGATTCTTGGTTTTAGCTCCAGTCATGATCTCAGGGTAGTGAAACTGAGCCCCACATACAGCTCCATAATCAGCACAGAGGCCGCTTGAGATTCTCTCTCTCCCTCTGCCTCTCAGCCTGTTCATGCACACTCTCTAAATAAATAAAATCTTTAAAAAAAAAAAAAAGCTGTACAAACTGTGAAGGAAAAAAACTACTTCAACTTACTATGTCAGCTAATCAGCTAACAGCTCTAACATTTAAAATATTTATAGAAAAATCGAGAAGACTAACAACCCAACAAAAAGATGGGTAAGAGATATTAACAGTTCATAGAACAGCCCTTCAACAACTTTATCCACAAGAAAAATGCAAAATCAAGCCATACTCATCTAATTCCTCACTACTAGAACGCTGAAAATTTCAGAAGTTTGACAATATGATCTTACACTGCTAAAGGGATGAGAAATGGAACAATGTGGCAATATTTAGCCAAATTACTTATTTATTTATCCTCTGAAGCAATAACCCCACTCTAGTGATTTCTCACAGACAATATGGCAAAAATATGAAGTGTCGGGCGACTGGGTGGCTCAGTGGGTTAAGCTGCTGCCTTTGGCTCAGGTCATGATATCAGGGTCCTGGGATCAAGTCCCGCATCGGGCTCTCTGCTCAGCGGGGAGCCTGCTTCCTCCTCTCTCTCTCTGCTTGCCTCTCTGCCTACTTGTGATCTCTGTCAAATAAATAAATAAAATCTTTAAAAATAAATAAATAAATATGAAGTGTCATGTGCACTAGGCTATGGGAACACTACTGCTGCCAAACAAATAAAACACCAAAAAAGCAAGGTATAGAATAATGTGCAATGTTAGTACCTTTTTCACGTGAGAGAGGACTGAAGAGTATGAATACGTTTGCACACACATTTATTTGAGTAAACAAAACACAAGATGTCAAGAAAAATAAGCATCCAAGCAATTACATACAGGAAGGAGAAAAGGGAATGAAAGTGACAGGATGGAAGCTAGATTTCTTATGCTGGTTCATACATTTAACTTTGGAACCAGGGAACTGCTTCAGCTAATTCTAAAACAAAATCAAATCCAAATTAAATACATCAACCTACCCATGTATCAAGAGTTGTGGTTTAGTTGCTTTAAAACATAGAATCTGAATGAATATTCTTAGAAGCTAATCCTAAGGCTAAAAAGAAAATGAAATTTTAAACTATTTTAAGTAATCATGTTGGTAGTAATAACAACTTTTTATTTTTTGAACTTTCAAGTGTAAGTAGAATATAATAAGTTACCATGCTATTGTCACTAGGGAATGAGATTTTCATTGTAAGAGAAAAGATAAAATATTAAATCAAAATAGTAAAAATCTGAAATTCTAAATTTGGTTTAAAATAATATACACATTATGATCTGCATTACCTTAATGAAAAAGTTAGAATTTTCTAGTTTGAGCCACTGGAAAGACCTAGAAAAAAAATGAGCAACCCTACAGGAGTGAATACCACCCCACCCAGGGCCCAAGATTGTGGTCTTCAAATATCATTTCCCACTTAAAAAAAAAATGGGACTTTTTGGACAAATAGCTAATTCCAGATTGGGGGTAAAAAATACAATTGAGGGGCGCCTGGGTGGCTCAGTGGGTTAGGCCGCTGCCTTCGGCTCAGGTCATGATCTCAGGGTCCTGGGATCGAGTACCACATCGGTCTCTCTGCTCAGCAGGGAGCCTGCTTCCCTTCCTCTCTCTCTGCCTGCCTCTCGCCTACTTGTGATCTCTCTCTGTCAAATAAATAAATAAAATCTTAAAAAAAAAAAATACAATTGACTCTGGAACTTACATTGCCAAAAGCGAAGATGTTATTGAAGACTACAGTCATACTGAAAGGATTCAGGAGCCAACCTGAAGTTAACTCCCACTGGGCAAAGACTGAGTAAACAGAGTAATGTCTGCCATTGATTAAAACATTATTATATGTGTTCAAATTTCCAAGTCCAGAGATCTTTGGAGGACGCCAGAAAACTAAGTCATTATTCTGAGAACTGCTAAATATGAAGGAGAGGGAAAAAGAAAGCATTTTAGCATAACCAAATATTTGACTAAGAAAAGTTTTGTTTTGTTTTGTTTTTTAATTTGATAATAGGGCACCTGGGTGGCTCGGTGGGTTAAAGCCTCTGCCTTCAGCTAAGGTCATGATCCTAGAGTCCTGGGATAGAGCCCTGCATCAGGCTCTCTGCTCAGCAGGGAGCCTGCTTCCCCACTCCCACCTGCCTCTCTGCTTACTTGTGATCTGTCAAAAAAAAATTTTTTTTGATAATGAATGACAGAATGATTAACTTAAAATCCTGCCACTTTGTAATCTAATATAGTCCATCTAGGCAACAACCATTAATAGCTGTTAAAACCATGACGTAAAAGGTGATGAGGCACTTTACAAGGGAATAATCAAGCTGATAAGACCTGAAACCCGATCAATTAAATCAGAGTCAAAGGTTATTTGATGTACGATGCAATACACAAGAAACAGACCACTTATAAAGTATTCTTGCCAAAATGAAACAAACACAAAGCTTGGATTCAATTTAGCTGGTATGTGAGGACCAGTTTAATGAAAACGCAGGTAAAATAAGATTGGTCTTGTGTGTTTTTAACTATTGAAGTAGGGTGATGAATATGGGGGAGTATTCATAACAAAACGGAAGAAAACTAAAAAGGTTCAAAGAGGTTGCCAAAAAAAAGTTTAAAGAGTCACCTACAGGGGCGCCTGGGTGGTTCAGGTGGTTGAGCAACTGCCTTAGGCTAAGGTCATGATCCCCAAATCCTGGGATCAAGTCCCGCATCGCATTGGGGTTCCAGCTCCGTGGGGAGTCAGCTTCCCCTTCTGACATTCTCCCCTCTCATGCTCTCTCTCTCAAATAAATAAAACCTTTATTTTTTTTTAAAGATTTTTATTTATTTGACAGAGAGAAATCACAAGTAGGCAGAGAGGCAGGCAGAGAGAGAGAGAGATTGGAGGAAGCAGACTCCCTGCCAAGCAGAGAGTCCGATGGGGGACTCGATCCCACGACCCTAAGATCATGACCTGAGCCGAAGGCAGAAGCTTAACCCACTGAGCCACCCAGGCACCCAATAAATACAATCTTTAAAAAAAAAAAAAGAGTAACCTATAGTATCAGTAACAATGTTTGAGAATAAAATAAAATGCAATACAATATCTGAATCTCCCCATATTCTAAGACTAATGGTTAGTCTTAGAATACTTTTAGAATACTTTTTGCTAATTAGACTTAATGGTTATATCATTTTCTGTGATTACAAGTGAAACAGAACTTCCTGTGTTTTTTAGAAAGCTGTATATGCCTACAAATTGTTCACTGCTCTGCATATCTTTTTATTTTATTTTATTTTATTTATTTGATAGAGAGAGATCACAAGTAGGCAGAGAGGCAGGCAGAGAGAGAGAGAGGAGGAAGCAGGCTCCCCGCTGAGCAGAGAGCCCGATGCGGGACTCGATCCCAGGACCCTGAGATCATGACCCCAGCCGAAGGCAGCAGCTTAACCCACTGAGCCACCCAGGTGCCCTCTGCATATCTTTTCAATGGAGAATGAATCTTTCATGTTGACTTACAGGACGTCTTTATAGCCAATATCAAAGATATTTATATTATGTAACAAATCATTCATGCTCCCTCACCCACTGGCACTCATACCCTTTAAAAATAAAAGGCACAGGGCGTCTGGGTGGCTCAGTGGGTTAAAGCCTCTGCCTTCCGCTCAGGTCATGTTGAGCCCCATGTCAGGCTCTCTGCTCAGCAGGGAGCCTGCTTTCTCCTCTCTCTCTCTCTCTCTGCCTGCCTCTCTGCCTGCTTGTGATCTCTGTCAAATAAATAAATAAAAATCTTTAAAAAAAATAAAAGGCACAAATATACAATTCAATAATAATAATTGGAGACTTCCATACCCACTTCTAATAATGAATAGAACAATTAGAAGATCAACAAGGAAGTAAAATAGGCTATTTTAGTAACACTACACCAACTAGACCTAACATTTACTAAACACTCCACCCAACTACAGCAGTATACTCTTCTCATATGTACACAGAAATACCATAAAACAAGTCTAAATAAATTAAAAAGATTGAAATCATATAAAATACATTCTCTGGACCACAATGTAATGAAACTAGAAATCAGTAACATACAAAAATATGGAAAATTCACAAATATGTGGGTATTAAAAAGTATACACCTAAACAACCACAGGTCAAATAAGAAATCACAAGAAGATCACAACTTTCGGATGAACAAAAATGAGAAAACATATCAAAGTTTGTTGAATGCTGTTTTAAAGCAGTGGTTACAGGGGATTTTATACCTGTACATGCCTTATTATTTAAGGAAAAAAAAAAGATCTGCTATCAATAACCTAACTTTTCACTGTAAAACACTAGAAAAGCAAAACCAACAAGGCAAGAAAAAGGAAAGAAATAATAAAGGGTTAGAGCAGAAATAAATGCAATACTGAGCAGAAAAGTAACAGAGAATCATCAAACTATCCAAACAGGGAAAGTGACCATGAAAATGGGGAACATTTAAATCACTAAAATAGGAAATAAATAGGAGGTTATAAGAGAGTATTATGAGCAACTGTAGCCAATGGATTAGGTAAACTAGATGAAATGGACAGATTTCTAGAAACACCCAACCTACTAATAAGACTGAATCACTAAGAAATAGGCGATCTGAATATACCTAGAACTAGTAAGGGAATTGGATCAGTGATCAAAAACTACTCAACAAAGAAAAGTCCTGGACCTCATGGCTTCATCAGGAAAATTCTACCAAACATTTAAAGCAGAATTAAAATCACTCTCAAAGTCTTCTCAAAAAAGAAGAAACACTTCCTAACACATTTTATGAAGACAGCATTTACCTGTACCAAAGAAAAGAAGATACTACAAGAAAAGACAACTACAGATTAATTTTCCTTATGCTAATGATACAAAAATCCTTAACACGATACTAACAAAATAAATTCAGCAACCTGCTAAAAGGGCTCTAATACCATGGCCAAGTGAGATTTATTCCTGGAATTAAGAAAAGTTCACATATGAAAATCAATCAACGGAACACCATCACATTAACATGAATGGGAGAAAAATACATGATCATCTCCACTGATGCAGAAAAAGCATCTCACAAACTCAACAGCCTTTCATAATAAAAAAAAAAAATCTTAAAAAGGATAAAAGGAAATTATCTCAAAATGATAAATGCCACATATGAAAAATCCACACCTAACATCAAAGTCAATAGTGAAAGGCTGAAAAAACTTTTCCTTTAAGATCAGAACATGGAAAGGATTCCTGCTTTCAACACAATTTTATACATCATAGTATTGGGAGTTCTAGGCACAGTAATTACATATGGGAAAAAAAAAAAAAGCATCCAAACTGGAAAGGAAGAAGTAAAATCATTTCGGTTTGGGGATGCCATCATCTTACATATAGAAAACCCTCAAGTTTATTTAAAAAAAAAAAAAAAAAAATTAGAGCTAAAAATGAATTCAGCAAAATTGCAGGACCAAAAAAAAAAAAATCAACATGCAAATATCAGTTGCACCTTTCTTTAAAGATCTTAATATCTTTGTTTGAGAGACAGCCTGCACGAATGGGGAGGGTGCAAGGCGGGGGTGGGGGTGGGAGTGGAAGAGGAGCAGGCTCCCTGCTGAGCAAGGAGCCTGCAGAAAGGCTAGATCCCATGACCCTGACATTTCCACCTGAGCAGAAGGCAGCCACTTAAACGGACTGAGCCACCCAGGCACCACTCAGTTGCATTTCTATACCCTAACAATGAACAATCTGAAAAGGAAATTATGAAAACGATTCCTTTTACAACAGCATCAAAAAGAATAAATTCTCAGGAAAAATGAACCAGGCAGGCAAAATACTTTAACATTGAAAACGACAAAACACTGCTGAAAGGAATTAAGAAGACCAAAAATAAACGGAAAGATATTCCATGTTCATGAATCAGGAAACTTAATGTTGTCTAGATGTGAATGGCCCTAAATGATCTATGGATTCAATGTCATCCCTACAAAAAATCCCAATTACATTTTTAGCAAAAAAGGGAAAACTCATTCTATAATTCATATGGAATCTCAAGTGACCCTGAAATAACAGCCAAAACAATAAAAAAAAAAAAAAAAAAAACCCTCCAGGACTCACATTTCATGCATTTAAAGCATACTACAAAGCTTATCAAAACAGTATGGTACTAGCATAAAAACAGACAGTAAAGACCAATCGAATATAATAATAAGAGTACAGAAATAAACAGCTGTGTAACAGCCGAATGATTTGCAACAAGAGTCCTAAGACCATTCAATGGAGAATAGTCTCTTCAAGACATGGTGCTGGGAACACTGGATATTCATAAGCAAAATAATAAAGCCGGGCCTAACCTCACATCATGTACAAAAATTGAATTCAAAATGTATCAAAGCACTAAATGTAAAAGCTAAAACTATAAACTCTTGGAAGAAAACACAGGAGGGAAGTTTCATGACATTGGATTTGACAATGCTTTCCTCGATGCCATAAAGAAAAAAAAGGGCAACAAAAGAAAAAAAAATAGATAATCTGATTAATCAAAAAGAAACTTTTGGGGGCACCTGGGTGGCTCAGTGGGTTAAAGCCTCTGCCTTTGGCTCAGGTCATGATCCCCGGGTCCTGGGATCGAGCCCGCTTCGGGCTCTCTCCTCAGTGGGGAGCCTGCTTCCTCCTCTATCTGCCTGCCTCTCTGCCTACTTGTAGTCTGTTAAATAAATAAATAAATATCTTAAAAAGAAAAAAAAAAGAAACTTTTGTGCATCATGGGGCATTATCAGCAGACTGCAAAGGGAACCCAGAGAATGGAAGAAATATTTACAAGTCATATATCCAATGAGGAATACCCAGATTATATGTTTAAAAAAACTCCTATAGGGGCGCCTGGGTGGCTCAGTGGGTTAAGGCCTCTGCCTTTGGCTCGGGTCATGGTCTCAGGGTCCTGGGATGGAGCCCCCCTGCATCGGGCTCTCTGCTCAGTGGGGAGTCTGCTTCCCCTCCTCTGATTGCTTCTCTGCCTACTTGTGATCTGTCTGTCAAATAAATTAATAAAATCTTAAAAAAAAAAAAAACTCCTATAAACCAAATAGATGCAAAAATGGGCAAAGGACAAAAAAAAATACATGAAAAGATGCTCCACATCACTTATCACTAGGGAAATGCAAAGTTAAACAACAATGATAGTACCTCATGGTCATTAGGATGGCTATGATTATAAAGAAAAAAAATTTAAAAACCTGAAAACAGCAAGTGTTGGCAAGGAAGTAGAGACTCAAAGAGACAGAAAGTAGAATGGTGATTGTCAGAGGTTAGAGAGAAAGGGAAATGATGAGTTATTGTTCAATGGGTACAGAGTTCAGTTTCAAATGATTAAAGGACAATGGGTGGGGCACCTGGGTGGCTCAGTGGGTTAAAGCCTCTGCCTTCTGCTCAGGTCATGATCCCAGGGTCCTGGGTTCGAGCCCCACATCAGACTCCCTGCTCAGCAGGGGGCCTGCTTCCTCCTCTCTCTCTCTCTCCTCTCTGCCTGCCTCTCTGCCTACTTGTGATCTCTGTCAAATAAATAAATAAAATCTTAAAAATAAATAAATAAATAAAGGACAATGGGTAATGGTTGCGCAACAATGTTAATGTACTTAAATGCCACTGAACCGTATACTTTAAAAATGGCTAAAATGGTGAATTTTTAGTTATGTTTATTTTACCAAAATTTTTTAAAAAAGAAACTCAAATAGATCACAGAGCTAAAAGTAGGGCCCTTAGCTTCATGATGAGTTTGTATATAAAGCACTAACCTCACTATCCACGCCAAAAAAAAAAAAAAAAAAGTTAATACGTTGGACTGCATTAAAATTAAAAACTTACACTGTGAAAAACACTGCTCAAAGAACAAAAGATAAGTCATAGAGTGGAATAAAGTATTTGCAAAACTCATACCTGATAAGAGACTTGAATCAAGAGCTCTTACAACTCACTTATAAAATAACAAGTAACCCGGGATGCCTGGGTGGCTCAGTTGGTTAAGCAGGTGCCTTCGGCTCAGGTCATGATCCCAGCGTCCTGGGATCGAGTCCCACATCAGGCTCCTTGCTCCGCAGGGAGCCTGCTTCTCCCTCTGCCTCTGCCTTCCACTCTGTCTGCCTGTGCTCGCTCTCACTCTCTCTCTCTCTGACAAATAAATAAATAAAATCTTTAAAAAAAATAATAATAAGATAAAATAACAAGTAACCCAATTTAAAATGGGCAAAGAGCTGGTGTAAAGAAACATTCCTTGAAAGAAGATACACAAGTGATCAATAAACACATGAAAAGATGTTCAACATCATTAGCCACAAGGGCAATGAATATCAAAACCAGTGATGTACCACTTCAGAACCACCAGAATGGATATTTAAAAAATATAGTAATAAGCACTCATGAGGATTTAAACAGTCCTCATACAGAATTGTTGGGAATATAAAATGGTACAACCACTGTGGAAAATAGTTTGGCAATTCCTCAAAATCATGAACAGTTACCATATAATTACCAGCAATTATACTCCAATACCTAAGACAATTGAAAATATATATTCATACAGAAACTCATCAACAAATGTTCATACAGCAGTATTCACAGTAACAAAATGTGGAAACAACCCAAATGTCTACCAACCGATGAATGAATAAACAAAAAGTGGTATATCCATACAAAGCAATATTATTCAGCCGTAAAAAAGAATGAAGTATCAATGCATGCTACAACATGGATGAACACTGAAAACATAATGCTAAGTAAGAAAAGCCAGGAGGAAAGGCAACACTATAGTATGATTCCATTTAAGTGAAATGCCCAGAATATACAATTCCAAAGGGAGGGAGCAGATTAGTGGTTGCCAAGGCTTGAGAGTAGGGGAAAACGAAGAACGATTGCTAATGGGTACTGGGTTTCATTTTGGGGAGATGAAAATGTTCTGACAATGGTGACTCTTGCAAAAACTTGTGAATATACTAAAATAAATGAATAGTACACTTGAATATAGTGAATTTTATGTGACTATATCTCAATTAAAAAAAGCAATGGTAAAAAGGATGAGATAAAGATGCAGAAAGAGGCAGTCTCTTGGCTGCCTCTGGACTTCATGAAGGCTGGAACTACGACAGCCACCTTGAGACCACAAGAGCCAAACAAGTCAATTACACAGAAAACACAAAGTACCGGGGTTCTTGATTATACTGCTTATATGCTAAATGAGCCAATCCCAAAACTGTCTTTCCATCAGATTTCTTGTTAAATGACTTAATAAATCCCCTAATTATAACACGAGGTTGGGAGGGAGGAATCTGAATAGATTCCTAACAAAAAATGATGCAGAAAATTAACTATATGAGAAGATGCCCAACATGTCACTTATGCAGTCCATGCAATTGCTGGATAACAGAATTTAAATGCATACTGCTAAGTGAAAAGAAGTAAGTCTGGAAGGCTATATGGTATATGATTCCATTTAGGTACAACTATAGAGGTGGTAAACAGATCAGTGGTTGCTAGGAGTGGACGGGTAAGTTAAACAGTTGAACCACATGGGACTCTTCCAGGCAGCGAAACTTGCATGTAACACTGTAATGGTAGATAAGTGGCATTGTGTATTTGTATCAAAACCCATAGACTTTCAGAATGCAAAGAGTGAACCTTAATACATGTTAATTTAAAAAAATATTTAAGAGGTCAGAGAATCTCAGCCTGGACTGCAGAATGTGACAAAGAGCTAACTGTATTAGGAATGTATGAATAAACTTCACTGGAGAGAGCAGGGGGGAAAGTTTGTGATCTAAGTAACATTAGGAATGAGTAGAGTCTGTTAGACTGAAGGCAAAAGAAACTTCACAGAAGCACTGTACTCTAACTGAAAAATGTGTTCCCTACAGGGGTAGAGATAACAGTTCTGAAACCAGTGTCCTGGAACTGAGCAATTAAGTAAACGGCTGGCAAATGGTGAGAGTTACTTTTTTCACTGCCTGAGTGGAAGGTTATAAATAAACAAAGGGGAGAGACAGAATGAGCCATGTGATAACACATTAGATTTGGATATCATTATGAACTTATTCTTGCTTCACACGGATACAGACAGGCACATATAGAAATATTTATAGATATATGTATATACACAGACTAATATTCACACATATATTTTCCTTGACCTGTCACCTGAGAACCTCAAAGTAATGACACCCTGGCAGCCCAACAGCACTTTAAGTATCTGGTACCCAGGTCTTGGTTTCAAATACAATTTTCCAACAAAGGAGCCAGGGCTCCTTGGAGAAATGGTTAATTTTAGGACTAAGGCAGGAAATATACAAGAGGAACTGGGAACCTGTAGTGCCAGAATGTAAGTGCTAAAACAACAACAATAACAACTAACAACAAATACACAAAACCTAAGAAAACAACAAAAACATGGGGATATGTCAAAGAGCTCCCAATGGCTAAAGCTGGAGCAGTATGAGCAACAAAATAAAGCTGTTTTGGATTATAACTCAAATTATAAAACAAGTATGTTTATACTAAAAAGATGACATAATAAACAAATGGGGGAAAACAGACAAAACTCCTAAGCAGAGAACCCCAAATAATTTACATAGGTACTCTGCACTCACGAAAGTGAGGCATAACTTCCCATTCTTCGAATGTGGGGTGTACATACTCTCCTTCAAACAGTGAATATAGAAAGAGGGGGAAAGAGTAATTTATAAAGAAAGGTGACAAACACTAACTACAGGGAAAATGTTAACATCAACAGTGATTTTTTTTTAAAGCTTTTATTTATTTATTTGACAGACAGAGATCACAAGCAGGCAGAGAGGAGGAAGCAGGCTCCCTGCTGAGCAGAGAGCCCAATGTAGGGCTCGATCCCAGAATCCTGGGATCATGACCTGAGCTGAAGGCAGAGGCTTTAACCCACTGAGCCACCCAGAAGCCCCTCAACAGTGATTTTTTTTTAAATCCTTGATACAATGTATTGAAAATGGCACTTCATTTTTCTGGGCTTCCTCCCCCAAACCCATAATGTCACCATAGTATTGAGGAAAACATCCAATGAATCTCATCTGAGGGATATCCTACAATATGTCTAACCAGGACTCATGAAAACTGTGAGGGTCATCAAAAACAAATAAAGTGTGTGAAACTACCACAGCCCAGAAAACTTATGGAGACATGACAACTAAATGTAATGAAATACTGGAACAGAAAAAGGGCATTCAGTAAAGACCAAGAAAATATGAATAAATAAAGTGTGGACTTTAGATAATGGTAAAGTATGGACACTGGTTCACTAATTTTTATAAATATACCATATTAAGATGCTAATGATAGAAGGAAATGGGTGTGGGGTTTATGAAATCTGTCTATATAATCTTTGCAATTGTTCTGTAAGTCTAAACTACACTAACATAAAGTTTTAAAAAATAAATGGACAAGAATACCAAAAGCATCCAGAAGGAGGAAAGGAAAGAGTACAGGAAATACTCGAGCAGGGGCTGGCAAACTATAGCCCACAGTCTAAATCTACCACCAGTTTTTGTAAATTGTTCTACTGAAATTTAGCAATGCTCATTCATTTAAGCATGTCAAAGGTTGCTTTTGTGCTACACTGGCAGAGCTGAACAGTTGCAAAGCCTAAAATATTTATCATCAGATTTTTTAATTGATAAAACAATTCCACTTAAAACAGCATAAAAAACCTAGGAATAGTTTAACAAAGAGTTAAAGTTGTATACTGAAACAAAATAAAGTTGAAATAAATATACAGGTATTCCATGCCCATGAATCAGAATATTTAATATTGTTAATATAGGGCGCCTGGGTGGCTCAGTGGGTTAAACCTCTGTCTTCAGCTCAGGTCATGATCCCAGGGTCCTGGGATTGACCAGAATTGAGTCCCGAATCCGGCTCTCTGCTCAGCAGGGAGCCTATTTCTCCCTCTCTCTGCCTGCCTCTCTACTTGTGATCTGTCAATAAACAAATAAACATCTTTTAAAAAAATTGTTAATATAATTCTCCAAGAATGGATCTACATATTCAATGCAATCCATATCAAAATCCCAGCAGTCTTTTATTACAGAACTTGATGAGATAATCCTAAACTTCACACAGAAATGTAAACAACCCAGAAGGGTCAAAACAACCTTGAAAAAAAGTAGTACAGTGGGAGGACTCACAGTTCATGATTTCCAAAATTACTCCAAAGCTATGGTTACATCAGATTCTTAACACAAGAAAGTTTGCTGGCCCCAGTGTAAGTGGAATACGAAGGGAAGTTTATAAATATCAGTAACCTGATAAAGTATCTGAGAAGCTGCTGACATTTCTTAACTACCCTGAGCAGAGGCGGGTGCTTCCCCACCAAACCCCTATAGCCTCTTTGCCATACATAACTATTCTCTCTCCTATACTACACAACACCTCTCAAAGGCAAGGATCTCAACAGTACTTCTCTAAATGTACCCTGAACTCAGCAGGTAACAGGTTTTGTGACAGAAAAAGCTGACTTCCCATACCACCCAAGACTTATTTATTAACAAATTCCCAACTGTGTTCGAATTTAGCAACTGTGTGCGGAAAGAGAACGTAGTCACCTCCTGCCACTACAGGCTTGAGAACTTTTCAGGTCCATAGCTCAATCTTGATGAGCCAACTTGACCAAGATAATTCAATGACTTAAAATAGGAATGAACTGTATCACCCAATTCTGGCCAGTGAGATATGAGGGGAAATATGTCAGGGGGCTTAAGGACTTTCCTTCACTCTTCTAGGGACATATATGAAAACATTACTGTTTCCAGTGTGAGGGCACTGTTGTGTAAGCATGTGACACTTAGCAACAACAGCCAACTGGAGACCAAATGTGGTCAATCCTAAAGACCAAAAACTAGCAACCTGGGAAGAGCAGAGTATATGAATGGATGAGCCCACTTGGGTCTTTGGTGATACTATACTGTCAAAATAAGCACACAATTCCTGTACCTCCTATCAAGTACAATAAAAAAAAAATCCATTATTATCAAGTGTATCATTACACCATGAACAATGTTAAGCTATTAAAAATGAAGTATTTTAGTTTGATTTTAATGGGTAAGCTAAGGAACTAAGATTGTAACTATAATCTGTTGGTTCCATTGTACTTCTAGGCAGAAGAATGATTTTAAAATACATTTTAATTGAAAACTGGAACTGGAACCCCGTAAGATTCAAAGTCATCTCTTCAGTAGTACTGAAGGCATTTAGATGTATGTTTCACTATAAGCTCTTAGTATTTAAAAAATTCAGACACTTAGTACTTCTTGCTCCATCAAAAATAAATTCCTTATCAGAAATCTTTTAAAATATAAACACAGGGGCGCCTGGGTGGCTCAGTGGGTTAAGCCTCTGCCTTCCGCCCAGGTCATGATCCCAGGGTCCTGGGATCGAGCCCCGCATCGGGCTCTCTCCTTGGCGGGGAGCCTGCTTCTCCCTCTCTCTCTCTCTCTGCCTGCCTCTCTGCCTACTTGTGACCTCTCTGTCTCTCTCTGTCAAATAAGCAAATAAGGTCTTAAAAAAAAAAAAATATATATATATATATATATATAAAAACACAAAGATGAAGAACACAAATAATTTTAAAACAAATAATTATACCTGAACATTTTGCTTTCTTCCTCCTAATACTGGAATGCCAGTAAGAAAAACAATTTTGTTGCTTCTTCAGATGAAATAACTTCTACAAAAATTATGAAAATTTTCTCAGCACTACATTAAATAGCTGAATAAATACAATGACTATGATGTTGGATAGACTAAGCATTTATTAAACATTTGTAAAATAACTTCTTTTAACTCAACTTCTCAAACTCTCTAATTTGCCAACACCACCTGACTTAAAGCAAAACAAGATGCCAAGGACTGCTTTTGTAAGTATTTCTACCTATATCAATCTTCTTTAAGAATGAAAACATTCGGGGACCCTCGGTGGCTCAGTGGGTTAAAGCCTCTGCCTTCAGCTCGGCTGGGATGGAGCCCTGCATTGGGCTCTCTGCTCAGCAGGGAGCCTGCTTCCCCCTCTCTCTGCCTCTCTGCCTACTTGTGATCTCTCTCTCTCTGTCAAATAAATAAATGAAATCTTTATAAAAAAAGAACGAAAACATTCGATTCTAAGTGGTTAATTCACTAACTTACATCTGTTGAGGTCTATTATGTCAGCTAGATGCTGGGGGCAATGGTATCAACAGAAGATACTATCCCTGCTACCATTTCATAGAATATAAAATTTTAAATTAAAAATTAAAATAAAATTTTAAATTCTAAACACTCTAAAGAGCTACCACAAAAAATCCTAAGCTATCCTAAGGCAAAAAGTATCCTAAATTACACTTTATTCCCTTTTTATAGGTGACAAAACTCAGATGCAGAGAATTCAAGTAACTAGCCCATTTCACACAGTTACTAAGTGCCTAGGCTGGTGTTCCATCCACACATTTACCTCCAGAGTATATGCTACTAACCACTTTATTATTTAAACTACCTTTCTTAGAGAGCCCAAAGTTCTCCACAAGTAGAAACAGCACATATATAGGACAAGTAGCATGGACACGGACTGCGGCAACCAAAGGAAGAGGTGACAGGAGCCAAATTAGACAGTTCCTCAGGCCAGGTGCGGCCCTTTACTTATCCACCCCCTTGCCTTTCCCACACGAAGGAGTCTGGCCTGGTTCAGTGTGTACCTGGACAAAAGAACAATCTCCACTAATCCCTCACTTGCTTTCTCAACATGACCTGAAAACATCAGATGAACTAGAGCATCTGGCTTTTGTGAATCAGGTCATCTGCCTTCAATTGGAAAAAGATAAGGTTGAAAGCTACTCCCATTTGTCCCAAACATGATCCCCAACTCAAAGATCACAGTACACAGCAAACATCAGTGGCTTGCCCACATGAGAGCAGAAGAGAGAGGGGCTGTCATATACACCAACTGACTAGCACTGAGTTTCCACAAATAAACCCATACATCTATGTTCTGCTGATTTTTGGCAAAAGTGCCAAATCCATTCAAAAAGGGAAAGAAAAGTTTCTTCAACAAATGATGCTGAAACAACTGAATTTCCACATATAAAGAATGAAGCTGGAACTCTACCTTACCCCATATACAAAAGTTAACTCAGACCAGGTAAATGATCTAACCTAAAGCCACAAAGCTTCTGGAAGAAAACAGAGGTAAATCTTGAATTTAGTTATAGATTCTTAGACATGGCTCCACAGCAACTAAAGAAAAAGAAGATATTGGGCTTCATCAAAATCATAAACTTTTAAAATACACCAAAACCCGAAATGTAAGACATAAAACTCTTGGGCACCTGCGTGACTCAGTTGGTTAAGCATCTGCCTTTGGCTCAGGTCATGATCCCAGGGTCCTGGGATGGAGCCCGTATCGAGCTCCTTGCTCAGAAGGGAGCTTGCTGCTGCTCCCTCTCTCTCTGCCTGCTGCTCCCCCTGCTTGTGCTCTCTCTCTCCCTGTCAAATAAATAAATAAAATCTTTAAAAAAAAAAAAAAAGACCTAAAACTCCTACAAAATGACATAAGGGGAAAGCTTTTAACACTGGATTTGACTATGATATATTGATATGACACCAAAAAACAGACAACAAAAGTAAAAACAGGTAAGCTGGATGTTACCAAAATTTAAAACTTCTGCACATCCAAAGATACAATCAACTGAGTGAAAAGGCAACCTATGGAGAAAATAAAACGATAATTTGCAGAATTTATCAAGAACCCCAATAACTCAAAATAACAACAGTAACAACCCAATTTTTAAAAAAAGCAAAAGACTGGAGCGCCTGGGTGGCTCAGTGGGTTAAAGCCTCTGCCTTTGGCTCAGGTCATGATCCCAGGGTCCTGGGATCAAGCCCCGAATCGGGCTCTCTACTCGGCAGGGAGCCTGCTTCCTCCTCTCTCTGCTTACTTGTAATCTCTGTCAAATAAATAAATAAAATCTTTAAAAAAAAAAAAAAAGCAAAAGACTATAAAATGGCTAATAAACATATGAAAAGATGATCAAAATCACTAATAAGTGAAATGCAAAATCAAAATGAGATACCACCTCACATTCATCAGGATTACTCTCCAAAACAAAATGAAAACCAGAAAATGACAGATGTCGGTGGAGATGTAGAGATACTGGAATCCTTGTGTAATGTTGGTAGGAATTTAAAATGGTGCAGCCAGAAAGGGAAACAGCATGGTGGTCCCTCAAAAATTAAAAATGGAGGGGCAGCTGGGTGGCTCAGTGGGTTAAATAAAGCCTCTGCCTTGGGCTCAGGTCATGATCCCAGGGTCCTGGGATGGAGCCCCACATCAAGCCCTCTCTGCTCTGCACAGAGCCTGCTTCCCCACCACCCTCTCGCCTGCCTCTCTGCCTACTTGTGATCTCTGTCAAATAAATAAATAAAATCTTTTAAAAAAAAAATTAAAAATGGAATTATCCAATAATCCAGTGATTCCACTTCTAGGTAGGTCTCCAAAAGAACTGAAAGCAGGATCTCAAAGAGAAATTTTTTTTTTTTTTTTAAAGATTTTATTTATTAATTTGACAGAGAGAAATCACAAGTAGACGGAGAGGCAGCCAGAGAGAGAGAGAGAGAGGGAAGCAGGCTCTCCGCCAAGCAGAGAGCCCGATGCGGGACTCGATCCCAGGACTCTGAGATCATGACCTGAGCCGAAGGCAGCGGCTTAACCCACTGAGCCACCCAGGCGCCCCTCAAAGAGAAATTTATTTCTACAATCATGTTCACAAAGGCATTATTCACAATAGTCAAATAATCACCACCACCACCACCACCTAGAAGCAATGAAACACTCAACAGATAACTGCAGAAACAGAACGCAGTATACACATAAACTGGAATACTATTCAGTCTTGAAGGAAATTCTGAGGCACACTACCAGTCTTCAACAATCTTTTTTTTTTTTTTTAAAGATTTTATTTATTTATTTGACAGAGATCACAAACAGGCAGAGAGGCAGGCAGAGAGAGAGGAGGAAGCAGGCTCCCCGCCGTGCAGAGAGCCCGATCCTGGGATCATGACCTGAGCCAAAGGCAGAGGCTTTAACCCACTGCGCCACCCAGGCGCCCCAGTCTTCAACAATCTTAAAGACAACATATTTCAACACGTGTCAATAACAACAGTGAGGATATTATGCTGAGTGTCACAAAAGACTGTGATTCCACTTAGATGAGGTATCTAGAGTAGGCAAATTTAAAGTAAATGAAAGCAGAAAGGTGGTTATTAGGGAATGGGGGATGGGGTAAATGCCATGTAATGGACATAGAAGTTAATTTTACAAACTGAAAAAGTTCTCGAGATTGGTTTCCCAATAATATAAATATATTTAACACTACTAAACTGCATGCTTAAAAATGGTTAAGGCATTGGGGCACCGGAGCGACTTACTCTGTTAGCTGTCTGCCTTTGGCTCTTATCAAGATCCCATGGTCCTGGGGTCGAGCTCCCTTGCTCAGTGTGGAGCCTGCTTCTCCCTCTCTGTCTTTACTCTCCATCTGCTCATGCTCTCTCGCTCACTCTCTCAAGTAAGTAAATAAATTTCTTAAAAAAGGGCAAAGTGGCACCTGGATAGCTCAGTGAGTTAAGCTTCCAACTATCCAACTCTTGACCTCAGCTCAGGTCTTGATCTCAGGTTTGTGAGTTCAAGCCCCACACTGGGCCCAGAGTGGAACCCACTTAAAAAAAAAAAAAAAAAAAGGTTAAAATAGTCAATATTGCAATATATCACAATGTTAAGAGAATTTCTTTTTTTTTTTTAAAGATTATATTTATTTATTTGACAGAGAGAAATCACAAGTAGGCAGAGAGGCAGGCAGAGAGAGAGAGAGGAGGAAGCAGGCTCCCTGCCGAGCAGAGAGCCCGATGCGGGACTCGATCCCAGGACCCTGAGATCATGACCTGAGCCGAAGGCAGCGGCTTAACCACTGAGCCACCCAGGCGCCCCAATGTTAAGAGAATTTCTTAAATCAACTGTATTTCAATATACTGGCAACAAACAACTATAAATCTGAATTTTTTAAGAGTTCACATTTTTAATACATTTACACTGGTATGTACAATAGCATCAAAAATATGAATTATGAGGGACACCTGGGTGGCTCAGTTGGTTAAGCAGCTGCCTTCGGCTCAGGTCATGATCCCAGCATCCTGGGATCAAGTCCCACATTGGGCTCCTTGCTCAGCAGGGAGCCTGCTTCTCCCTCTGCCTCTGCCTGCCATTCTGTCTGCCTGTGCCCGCTTTCTCCCTCTCTCTCTGATAAATAAATAAAAATCTTTAAAAAAAAAAAATGAACTACAGTAAAATTTGACAAATGACGTGAAAGAGCTATATACTGAAAACTACAATACTGGTGGGAAATTTAAAAGACCTAAAATAAATGGAGCAGCACCTCCTTCATGGATGAGGAGACTCAATGTCGTCTTCAATTCTTCCCAAACTGATCAGCAGAGTCAACAAACGACCAATGAAAATACAAGCAGGGTTTTGGGTTTTTTTGGTATTAGCCAATAATCTGATTCTATACTTCTAAATGTAAAGGACCTAGAATAGTCAAAATAATTTTAAAAGAAAACAAAGTTGGAAGCCTTATGCTATTTGTTTCAAGTATTAGGTACCTCCAGTAATACAGATTAAGTGGTACTGATATAACGATAAATAGATGAAACAGAGAATCCAGAATAGACTGACACATACATGGACAACTGAAAGTGAATTTCCAATAAAGTGCAAAGACAATTTAGTGAAAAAAAGGTCTTTCCAGGGGGTGTACGTGGCTCAGCTGGGTAAGTATTGGACTCTTAGTTTTAGCTCAGGTCAGGATCTCGGGGTTTTGGGACTGAGCACCAAATCAGGATCTGTGCTCAGCACTGAGTCACCTTGAGATTCTCTCTCTCTACCCCTTTTCCCTCTCTCTACCCCTCCCCACCACAGGCTTTCTCTTTCAAATAAGTAAAATCTTAAAACAAAAACAAAAACAAAAAAAAAAAACACCTCTTCAACAAAGCATACAACAATCAGTTATCCATACACAAAAAAAGAACTTCCATCCACACTGCACCATATTTTAAAATAATTCAAAATGGTCATAAACCTAATTGTAAAAATCTAAAAAACTTCTAAAAACACAGGAAACAAGCACTTCTTAGATGTTTTCTTTTAAAAACACTATTCATGAAAGAACAAATGAATAAATTAAATTTCATGAAAATTAAAAACTCTGTTCTTCCAGAAGCACAGCTAGGAAGAAAATTTTTGCAAAGCATATATTTAATAAAGGATTTACATCCCAAATGTATAAAGAACTCTCCAAAAGCAATTTTAAGATAATAACCTTACAACAACAACAAAAAATAGGCTAGACTTAAGCAGACACTTCACCAAGAAGATACAAAGATGGCAAGTAAACTTACAGAGGGATGTTGAACATCATAAGCCACAGGGACATCCAAATTAAAAACACAGTAAGATACACTGCAGACCTATTACACGGGCTAAAACTAACTGTTGAGGGGCGCCTGGGTGGTTCATTGGGTTAAAACCTCTGCCTTTGGCTCAGATCACGATCCCAGGGTCCTGGGGTTGAGCCCCACACTGGGCTCTCTGCTCAGCAGGGAGCCTGCCTCCCTTCCGCCCCCTGCCTGCCTCCTTGCCTACTTGTGATCTCTGTCAAATAATTAAATAAAATTAAAAAAATAATAATAAA
Organism: Mustela nigripes; assembly: GCF_022355385.1. Lineage (NCBI taxonomy): Eukaryota > Metazoa > Chordata > Mammalia > Carnivora > Mustelidae > Mustela > Mustela nigripes. The sequence goes on along the minus strand of NC_081565.1, from coordinate 86,925,992 downwards.
GCTAAGTGTTGAGGATGTGGATGAAGTGGAACCCTCACAGAGCTAGTGACAACGTAAAACTGTACAATCACTTTAGAGAAGAGTTTGGCAATCTTCTTAAAAAGTTAAACAGTACACCTATGTATTGTTTCTATGATTCACCCATTCCATTCTGATAAAAGTATATCCCATACAAAGATTGGTAGACAAATGCTCATGGCAACTTTATTTATACTAGCCAAAACCTGGTGATAAACCAAATGTTCATCAATGCTGAATGGACAAATTGTGGCAGATCTTGGCAATGGAATACTACTCAGCACCAAAACGAATGCACTGATTTATATACAATACGGATAAATCTCAATTTATGTTGAGGGGAAAAAAAGCCAAACCAAAAAGAGCATATGCTAAAAAATTAAAAGTAAAATATAGGGACAGAAAGTAGATAAATGCTTGCTTACAGAGTAGGTGGAGAGAAAGGGTGTAAAATGAGCACAAGGGGGGCGCCTGGGTGGCTCAGTGGGTTAAGCCTCTGCCTTCGGCTCAGGTCATGATCCCAGAGTCCTGGGATCGAGTCCCGCCATCGGGCTCTCTGCTCAGCAGGGATCCTGCTTCCCTCTCTCTCTCTGCCTGCCTCTCTGTCTGCTTGTGATCTCTCTCTGTCAAATAAATAAATAAAATCTTTTAAAAAAAAAATGAGCACAAGGAAACTTCTGGGAGTGATATATTCACTATTTTGACTGTGGTAATGATTTTACAAGTGTATACATATGTCAAAACACAAACCTATACACTCTAAACATAGTTTTTACTATGTCAATTTTATTTCAATAAAGCTATTTTAGAAATATAAGCAAATATAAAACTATGCATTAAAAAGTCAAGGAGCGGGCGCCTGGGTGGCTCAGTGGGTTAAGCCGCTGCCTTCGGCTCAGGTCATGATCTCGGGGTCCTGGGATCGAGTCCCGCATCGGGCTCTCTGCTCAGCAGGGAGTCCGCTTCCTCCTCTCTCTCTCTCTGTCTGCCTCTCTGCCTACTTGTGATCTCTCTCTGTCAAATAAATTAAATCTTTAAAAAAAAAAAAAAAAAGTCAGGGAGCTAGGCAGAAGCAGACACAATTTCGCAGATGTTCTATGTTTTAGCAGGTTATTTATTAGAGTTGATTGCAGGTACTGATGACAAATTTGTCTCCAATTCTCCTAAAGCAATGCCCTTACATGCCACAATGTCTTTCTCCAGGGCACATCTCAAACTTTGTAGCCTACTTGTGAAGGTTCTATAGACACTGAACTGGAAGAAAGTGGGGAGCGAGGCAAGAAGGAATAAAGAGGGGGAAAGAAGGACGAGGATGCATTAAAAAAAAGAGAGAGAGAAATAAAAAGATGCTTCTGTCAGGTAATAAAACATATTTCTCTCATACATATAGTTTACACCATCCTTAACAATGAAAAAATCTATTTCTGTTACGAAGAGAAAGCTTTACCTTTTTACTTTTACCATTGCTACTGAACCTTTTCCTGGATATTCTAGCTCATACAACATAGAAATACAGAAGACACAAAATTATCATCATTTGCAAAACTGATCATTACCCAGATACACTGGAGAATTACTATTATTTTTTGTAAAGATGAGGCGAAGGGGTGCCTGGGTGGCTCAGTCAGTGAAGCGGCTGCCTTCAGCTTGAGTCATGATCCCAGGGTGCAGGGACTGAGCCCCGCACTGGGCTCCTTGCTCAGCAAAGAGCCTGCTTCTCCCTCTCCCTGCTGCTCTGCCTACTTGTGCTCTCTATCTCTGTCAAATAAATAAATAAAATCTTTATTAAAAAATTATAAGAGGGGTGCCTGGGTGGCTCAGTGGGTTAAGCCGCTGCCTTCGGCTCAGGTCATGATCTCAGGGTCCTGGGATCGAGCCCCGCGTCGGGCTCTCTGCTCAGCGGGGAGCCTGCTTCCTCCTCTCTCTGCCTGCCTCTCTGCCTACTTGTGATGTCTGTCTGTCAAATAAATAAATAAAATCTTAAAAAAAAAAAAATTATAAGATGAGGTGAAAACTACCAGCGTCAGCAATAAAAACAGTAAGGATCTTAGAGTAGTTTGAAAAAGCCTAAGAGGCTATTAGGAACGACTTCATGCCAGTTAATCTAAAGGTAAAAATGGACAAATTCCTAACAAAATACAACTTACTAAAACAGACAGGAAAAGAAAAATCAAATAGAAAACCTAGATTACTGGGGCGCCTGGGTGGCTCCGTGGGTTAAGCTGCTGCCTTCGGCTCAGGTCATGATCTCAGGGTCCTGGGATCGAGTCCCGCATCGGGCTCTCTGCTCAGCAGGGAGTCCACTTCCTCCTCTCTCTCTCTCTGCCTGCCTCTCTGCCTACTTGTGGTCTCTCTCTGTCAAATAAATAAATAAAATCTTAAAAAAAAAAAAAAAAGAAAAGAAAACCTAGATTACTACCTTACCCCAGCCTAAAAACCATAAAGTTCTTCAATTATTTTACCAGTATTACACAAAACCTTCAGAGAAAAGAAATTAGAACTCCCCAACTTGTTTTATAAGGCCAAAGCATATTATATAAATGACAAGAGAAAAAAAAAAAAAGTAAGACAAGCTTATGTCATTGACAAAAAACTGGCTTCAAGCTAGACTGACTTCTTTATTATCATTTATTGATCATCTCCTTAAAGACTATTTCAGATTAAAAGAAACACAGCTGTAGTCCCTACCTTCAAAGACTTAATCTAGTGAGAGAAATGGTGGAAAGGATGCTCAAATACCCTAAGAAGCAAGATCTACAAAATCCTGCCTATACGAGACCTGAGAACAACATAACTGCAAGCATAAGCCTGTGTTATGACAAAGGCTGACTGTGATGATACTGAACTACTTAGAAATTTACATAATTCTAAATACAAAATACAGTAAATGTTTCTATGAAAGCACGTATTTGCTTTTTTAAATTGCAATGTATCTACTACTCACAAATGCTTTCAGTTTCTCCCCTTATCTGGCATAATTTACTTAAGAGAGGTTGCTATGCCAATGTGCCAGTACTATTACTGAAATGATTGTACTGGTCCCTAACAGTGTCAAGAAACAATTGAAATAATTTTCCCTATGTCCCTAGATCCTCTTTTATCTTTTTATAAACATAACATAGTCATTTTAGCATTTTTTTTTTTACCTGAAGCTGCTCTTGAGTATTATTTCCATTTGCCTACATAATAAATAATATTCTTGTTCTCAAAAATCAAAATTAACCTTTATAGAAAACCTTCTGAAACAGTCTTGGGAAAATCAACTTAAGAGACAGCAAATGTCACCAGAACAACATTGATCCTGAGAGACCTCATAACAGAATTCTAAACCCATTTCTAAGCATTGGCTTCTGGAGTCCAAAACATCCTGAAATAGTATGCTAAACGTGGTTGTGTTTTCTCTGCAGCAAATTCTTAATTTTCATCAGATGTTCATGGGTATATGATGCCAAAAAAAACTTTCCCCTTACCTGGCTATGAAGGTTAAGTATAATGGAAAGTATACATTTAATGATAATGCAAACAATTCTGATAAAACATCTCAAGTTGTTTGTACACACAGGATTAGGAAAGGACAGAGCAAAGAGGAAATAATAAAACAAGAACTTGTTTGCTAAACACATATCTGTTTTCTACAAGGCAATGATCTCTTGAAGTAAATACTTGATTCCCTTTTATTACTCAGATCAATAGATTTCTCTGCCAGTCTCCTGGTCAATAAATCTCTTTGCCAAACAAGGTTGAAAAGCTGTCAGCAGGTTCCCTGTGTATGGGCAGTCTCTCCCACAATTATTAGCTTCTAAGAATCTGAAATAATGAGTATCACTGGAATCAAGCTTTAAGGAAATTCCAATACATTAAAATGAAATCAAGTCATGGAGGCTGCAGAACATAGCTCCTGGAAGTGATACCAGACAGAAAGTGCAAGCAGGAAAGACGCATAATTTAGGTTGCCAGGATACAATATGAACCTACGTGATTAAAGGCATTCATTTGCCTTCCCAGCCACCACACATCTCAAAAAGCACCAGGTTCTGAACTGTGCCACCTGCCCGTGCTAGTCATTTCACAAGTACAGCGTCAGAAAACTCGGTCCGTATCTGCTGCAGTTTATCAATACTGACTCCATGCACCCTCAGAGACCAGGAAAGACTGGGCAGGAATGTACTTGTGCCCAAATTATCATATTAGCATCAGGGTCCACAGGAAAAGGAATCAGGGAATAGTGTGTCTAAGTGTCCTTGAGTAAACATCCCTCAAAAGTTCTAGCTCTAAGCACGTAAAATTAGGAACTTTAATTTTTAGTAGGTGACTGGCAGGGATCACCTATACATACTGTCCAATCATTCATGCTGAAAATAATGAGAATTGGGGCGCCTGGGTGGCTCAGTGGGTTAAAACCTCTGCCTTCCCCTCAGGTCATGATTCCAGGGTCCTGGGATCGAGCCCCACATCGGGGCTCTCTGCTCCCGTAGGGAGCCTGCTTCCCCCCCCCCCCCCAACTCTCTCTGCCTGCTTCTCTGCCTACTTGTGATCTGTGTCTGTCAAATAAATAAATAAAATCTTTAAAAAAAAAATGAGAATTAGTAACAGCTAATATTTATTGAGAACTTACTAGGTGGAGGGTTGCTGTAACCCTCACAATCCTCTGTGGTAAATACTATTATTAATTCAGAGATATTATGTAACTTGCCCAAAGTTATGCAGGTAATAAAAGGTGGGAACTGGGATTCCAAGCATGCTCACCTAATCACTATGCTATAATGCTTCAACCTGCCGGGTTATTTTTCTATCCAATAAACCAAGGGAGCCAATGAAAAAATTTCAGGACAGCAGTAATTATCACATTTACATGTTAGATCACGCTGATCAACACCGTGGACAGCAGACCAATGTGAGGTAAGCAAGGGTCCCCCCAAGTAAGTCAAAATCTAAGCACAAAATGCTGAGGAAATGAACCATAGGGACGCAGAGAATAAAAACCTAAAATCTGCGTCTGGTAGAATGACCTAGACTTGGTAACGTACTGGAAGTTGTAAGCATGGCAAGGGATGAAGGAGGCTACCTCTCACGTTCCTGGCGTTGCCTCTGGTTAGTAATTACGGTCTATCAATTCAAAGACAGGAGGAGGACCTGGCAGTTTGGTTTAGTTTAGAGGGGGGAGGAAGATGACAAGTCTACTTTTTAAATAACCAAAAACAAAACGAGAAAAACTAATTCTCTGGGATTTCCTTCCCTCGAACACAAAACTCTCTTTATGGAAATCTTGAGGAACTCCTAATGCTTTTTCAAAAACTAGAATTCACTTGAGCAAGGCGGGTCCCTCACCACTCCTAAGCTCTCCTGCTACAGAGGAGACACCGAGTGTCAGGGTTGTGTCGAGACCCTGTCTAGTGCACCCCGGTTCTCAGAGATCCAGGACGAGAAACCAGCTCTTCTGGCTCCGTTCTACTTACTGCCCCTACTTCACCCACCCTCCCAAGTCTCCTAATGGAGACTCCCCTCACCAAGGAAGAATCATGCAGCGTTTTTTTTAAAGAAAATACAAATACCTAAGCTCCAATGTGAAGCCAACTGCATACACTTGATTTTCCTAAAATTTCTAGTTTTGTGTTAGTTTCTAGTCACTGTAAGGTTTCTGCATTTCCTGTCCTAAATACACTCCCCCCCGCCCCCCTGCTCCAAAAGTCTTTAAGAAATGACTGGCGCTCTCTGCTAAGTATTCCACCACAGCAAACCAAAGCGCCACTGACAAAGCCTGCTCTGCCGAATCTGGGCCACTGAGGTCAGGGCTCGGAAGCCTCCTGAACTTGGCGTAAAACCGGGGCGCGAGCCCGGCCTGCACACGCTCCGCAGCGGGGCCCTGGCCTCCGCAGCCGGCCGCGAGATCCTGCCCTGCAACGGCGCGACCGCGGGCGGGAGGAAGCGGCGGAGGGGCTGCCCGGCCTCCACAGCCAACTTCCCGGTTGAAGCCCCTCCACGTCCATGCAGGCTCGGCCGGGAAATGCCCCACGGAAATCTCACGCCAGGCACACGTCTGGAAATTCTGGAAAGAACTGCATTATTTGTACTCGGGACCTGTGTCTAGCGCTCTTTGAAACAATAACCCCCTCGAGATCTGTGTGGCCAGCAGCGGCGCTGGGAAAGCCCAGTGGAGAGGAATCCAGTGGCCGACCCCGGAAAGGACGGGCTTTCCGAGAGCCGGAGCCCAAGCCGACGCTCCATGTCTGCCCAAACCGCGGGGGACGCAGGCCCCTGCCCGCACCGCGCACCCAGCGCCCGGGCCCCGCCCAGGCTCCCCTGACCCGGGGCCTCGGGCTGAGCCCCGCGGCCGGAACCCACGCCCGGGCTCACCGAGACGCCGCCGGCGGTCTGCGCGCCCGGGCGCTTCTCCGGCATGGCTCCCGCCGCGGGCTCCGACGCCGCCTGGTCCTCCGGCTCCGGCGGCGGCTCGGCACTCATGCCGCGGCCATGCCCGCGCCGGCTCGGGACGCTCTCGGACGACGGCGACGCCGCGAACGCGGCGGCAGGGCCCGCGCCCTCATGGGCTCCGCGGCCCGCGGCGGCCTGCGCGTCGGGCGGCGGCGCCAGCGGCGACGCGGAGGGCTGGAAGGGCGGCTGGGGCTGGAGCCGCTGAGGAGACGGCGAAGGGACCGCAGGAGCTACTGACACCAACGGCCGCAAACACCGTCACTCTCCCGCCCGGCGGCTGGCGGCTGCCGCCCGGGACGCTCAGGACGCCCCGCCCCGCGCCTAAACTCCCGCCTCAATCTCCCGGCCCGCGCCCAAGCCTTTCAGCAGCGCCTCGCCCACCTCGGGCCCCGCCTCCGCGTCTCCGGCTCTGCCGCGCGCCGGAAGTACGTCATCTCCCAGGACCGCCCCAACCGTACTTTGTTTCCCGAGACCCCGCCCAGTGTGGCCCGCCTACCTAGAGGCGCGGGATTTTTGTAATTACGGCAGCTCTGGAATGATTCCCTGTGTCCTCGTCAGGTACAGAATGGACACGTTCTGACACGGGACAAACTCCCCCCACCCCGGTCGGGAATCCAGAACTGGGAGAGTGCTGTATGCACTGTATCTAAGATATAATGTTCCTCCCCCAAATCTACAGAAGCTGCTGGGGAGCTCGGTGAGGCTGTGGGATGCGTGGGAAGGACAGTAGGAGGAAACCTGCAAGCCCCTGTGCCGGTCAGTAGCTACTTGATGGCTCCAACGAGGCGGATATGAACCGGTTACTCAGAATCACAGAACTTTACGTCTGAAATAACGATAGTAGCCAGTTCTGGGCAACGTGATGATGGATAGAAATAAACAATACTAACCCGGGCTTCGTAAATGCTGCTCGCGTGATTACTGGCCATAAAGGACCTTGTAAGATACCACATCTCTGTTTTGTAGGTGCCAACCCAAACTTCAAAAGGTAAGTGACTTGGGAGTTAACAAAGCTAAGGTAACAAACAGGTAGGACTATGGCACCCATTTGGAGTACAGATAAGGTCAGAATATTTTTTCCTGCTAGAGGGTTGAGCATTCAATGCCTCCTTGAAAGAAGAGGAATAAGCTTGGAACCCTGAAGACCTTACGCCTTTCTCCTTATTAGGGAAACCCAGGTAGACTTAACTAACAATAAAATATGTCCAATCAGTCCACCGTTGATTTACAGCTTGTGTTATTACTATGAGAGTTAGTAAAAGGAAATCAGAAGCTTGAGCTCCCATGCCAGAGCATCATTTGTAGACCCAGCAGAGAGAGACTCCCCTTGCAAGTCTATGGTGCTTTAGCTACTGTCTTATTCCAGCAGGAGGAAGAAGGGTTCTCTCCCCAGCTCCACCAGCCCAACCAATGAAAAGCCATTATACCTCAAATCCTTGGTTTACTCCAGTGGACTTTTTCTTTGTAACAGCCTTCCCAACTTTCTCTGTAAGAGAACCTTTCTCTCTGGTTCTTGGTGCTTGTCTATGGTTTTAACACTAGCTTCCTTGCTTGCCCTGGATTGCAATTCTCTGATATTTCTGAATAAACCCATTTTTTCTGGTCAAATAACTGGCAGTTTTATTTTTAAAGTTAACATTTCAAACAGTTCATGCACAATCTTAAAGATTTTTGTGTGCTCTGACACAGTCTGCACACTGGCTTAGGTCCCTCCCAGGCCTTGAGCTAGTTTAACTTTGGTGTCTTAGTTCAGGCTGCCTTAACAAAATACCATAGGGTGGATGGTTTAAACAACAGAAACTTATTTCTTACAGTTCCAATATGCATACAATATTGTAGCATAGAAAGATTGTAAAACAATAATGTTTGATCTTTTTAAAAAACATTAATCAAAAAAGAATGAATATTTCTTTAATAATGATTGGCTCTAGGATTAAAAATATTTTTCATATAAGCTTCTGATCTGGGGCTATGAATATATAATAGTATACTTTTATAATCAGAAAAAGAAAACAGACAAATTTCCCAATCTAAAAAAATATAATGAATTATACTTTTCTAGTTTCCTATTGTTACATAGCAAATTACCTCAGACTTAGGGGCTTAAGTCAGCACCAGTGTATTATCCAAGTGTCTCTGTGGGGAAAAGATCTGGCAGATTTTAACTGGCTTTGCTGAGGGTCTCACAAGGGTAAAATCAAGATGTCAGCTGACTACATACTCATCTGGAAGCTCAACCAAGTAAAGGTCTGCTTCCAAGCTCTCTCGAGTTATTGCTGGAATTCATTTCCTTGTGGCCCCATATTCTTGCTGGCTGTTAGTCAGCTACTCCTCTCCGCGTCTGGAGGCTGTTCTGTTACTTGCTGAGTGGTCCTCTCCACAGCAGTTTGCTCCTTCCCGCATCTCTCTGAGACTTCACGTTCTTTTAAAGAGCTTAGTTGAGTAGATCAAGTCCACCCAGGATTATCTCCTTTTTGATTTACCCAAAGTCAACTGATGAGTAGCCTAAACACAGAAGTGGTATCTCCTGTATTCACGGGTCCTGCCTGCAGTCTGGTGGAAGGGTAATGCAGCATGTGTACACTAGAGTACAACAATCGTGAGGACCATCTTAGAATTCCGCCTATCATACCAGACACTTCTTTAGAAAAGGAACTTCTTTCACTTATCTTGTAGTCCCATGGCCTGGCTCAGTGCCCAGAATGTAAGAGATGGTCAGTGAATGCTTGTAGGAGAAATTAAGCCAGTTAATACTGTTTCAAACAGGGTGAATTTAGGAAGAAAAGCCCCACAGTATGTATTGGAAGTCTTTCCTACGTCATTCTACTGGATTCATACAGTATATTTTGTGTTGCTAATCCTGTTTTGGAAGGCAGAATTGTTCATAGGGACAAGTGGAACAAGTGACAATCCAGAGAGTTATAAACAAGTGCATTCCTCTTGTTTTTACCTGGTATGTTTATGTCAAGATTTAGAACTTTAGCTGGAATTGATAGTTGAGGCTTGTGTGGATCAGATACTTAATATAAAAAAAAAAAAACACACACACTTGTGGTTTTTCACTGGAAACTCTTAAGCAATAGACAAAAGGAAGTGGTAGCAGTAGTAGTTGAGAGACCCACTTGAGCTGGGATCTATTTCACCAGTTATTGCTTATGTGACCTCGAAAACGTGTTTTAAAGTCTGTAATCCTGGGGCGCCTGGGTGGCTCAGTTGGTTAAGCAGCTGCCTTCGGCTCAGGTCATGATCCCAGCGTCCTGGGATCAAGTCCCACATCGGGCTCCTTGCTCCGCAGGGAGCCTGCTTCTCCCTCTGACTCTGCCTTCCACTCTGCCTATGCTTGCTCTCGCTTGCTCTCTCTCTGACAAATAAATAATAAATAAAATCTTTAAAAAAAAAAATAAGGTCCGTAATCCTCATTCTCCCCATTTACAAATTGGGGGTAATTAATACCCACCCTCTTGGGACTGTTGTGATGATGACAGAGAGCACAGTATATGATTATATATATGTAGAGATCATTGAGGTAATTAGTTGCAGTTGTTATGTAAAGCTCTCAGTTATTTTCTCTTTCTGGATATTGTCTTTCCTCATTCAGTGACTCTGGGAACAGTTGAGTAACATGAAAATATTACACACACAGACTTTGCAGAAGCCTTTGACTCTGTTGCCTCTTTAACGTGCTATTTACACTTCCTCTCTTGTTGAAATCGTATCGGCTTGTCCCAAGTGTACTCCTTAATCCCCAGGACCTGTTCAACCCTTTCCTCCACCCACCTCCATTCTGGTAACTATTAGTGTGTTCTCTAGGGGTAAGAGTCTGTTTCTTGGATGCCTGGGGTAGCTTAGTTGGTTGTGTTTGCCTTTGGCTCAGATCATGATCCTGGAGTCCAGCGATCAATTCCCGCATTGGACTCCCTGCTCAGCGGGGAGTCGGCTTCTCCCTCGGACCCTCCCTCTTCTCATGCTCTTTCTCTCTCATTCTCTCTCTCTCAAATAAATAAAGTCTTAAAAAAAAAAAAAAGAGTCTGTTTCTTGGGGATTAAGGAGGGAAATTGTGATGAGTACCAGATATTGATTGCACTATATAGTACTCCTGAAACTAATACAAAACTGTATGTTAACTAGCTGGAATTTAAATAAAAACAACCCCTCAAACAAACCCCAAAATTAAATACATCTTAAAGAAATAAAAGAAATAGTTTCGGGCGCCTGGGTGGCTCAGTGGGTTAAGCCGCTGCCTTCGGCTCAGGTCATGATCTCAGGGTCCTGGGATCGAGTCCCGCATCGGGCTCTCTGCTCAGCGGGGAGCCTGCTCCCCCCACCCCTCTCTGCCTGTCTCTCCATCTGCTTGTGATTTCTCTCTGTCAAATAAATAAATAAAAAATCTTTAAAAAAAAAAAAAAAAAAAAAGAAATAGTTTCGGATTTGCTATTTGCTCACATGCTTAAATCTAAGCAAAAACAAGAGGGACTTTTTTTTTTTTTTAAGTAGACTTTCTCTAATGGTACATATACCAGTCCCAAGTTTCTGTAAAATTGTCAGATTCTTCAAACCAACTGTCCTTAACTGGTGTAATTTTGCTTCCCAGGGGGCATTTGATAATTTCTAGAAATGTTCTTTATTGTCCGGATCACCAGAGGGAAGAGGTTGCTAAGAGGCCAGACATGCTAACAAACATCCCACAATGCGTAGAATACTCCCTAACAGCAAAGAATTATGTAGGCCAAAATGTCCATGCTAAGTTTGAGAAACCCCGTTTTACACAAAGGAATTTGTACAGTGTAATGCAGTCAGTGTATTATTTTGGAGAGAAAATATATACATTATCTCCTAAATCACAGTGGCTTACACAGTAGAATAGCACTCAACAATGAAAATGAATGAATTATAACTATTCTCAACAGCATCACTGAATCACAGGTTGATGTTGAACAAAAGAAGTCAAACAGAAAGGAATACAGACAATATGATTCCTTTTACATGATTCAAAAATGCAAAAAAATGGGGCGTCTGGGTGGCTCAGTGGTTAAAGCCTCTGCCTTTTGCTCAGGTCATGATCCCAGGGTCCTGGGATCCAGCCTCACATCTGGCTCTCTGCTCAGCCAGGAGCCTGCCTCCTCCTCCTCTCTCTCTGCCTGCCTCTCTGCCTACTTGTGATCTGTCAAATAAATAAAAATCTTAAAAAAATGCAAAAAAATAATTTGTGCTGTTCAAAGTCAGGATAATCAGTATTGTAGAGGTTTCTACAGGGCTGATCATGTTCTCTTTCTGGATCTGGATTCTGGGTACACAGATCTGTACATTTGGTGAAAATTCATCAGTTATATACTTATGATTTGCCTATTTTTCTGAATATTTAATTTCAACAAACAGTTTTCTAAACAAGAAGGAAAATGTATGCACAATGTCATGCTATTTGATTATAATGATTGTATCACTTAGTAGCTTGAGTATCATTTCCTGACTCCTGGGACCAAAAACCAGAAAAATTTGTAAGCCATTTTCTTAAGATACTCTCACAGTAGAGAGTTGTTCTAGAGGGAGCAGTGGAGAATTTTGAAGTTTATTTTTTTTCTTTTCCATAGCATCCACTGAAATTTGTTATAACATTGGCAGGGTATATAGATATTCTACTAAGGCTTATTTTAAAATCAGTACAAGATAAGGATGTCATTGTAATGCTGGTAGGTGTGCTGATAATCCTTATCTTTGGCCGCAAATCTTGCTTCTGTTTGTGCAATGACCTCCCTCAGGGCTGTATTTCAAGCCCTTTGGAGGTTAATGTATGCCATGACCAGAATTCAGGAAGGCTTGTTTTGAGGTTCCCTAAAGTTCTTTAGATAACTAGAAGAGATAATATAGTTTTTCCCCTCCCTCCCTTCTGCTACACAGATGGCACCACTTTAACTCACTCTGTAAAACCTGTAGATTGAGATCTGGGCTTGTCAGAGAATAGCTGCAAAGCACCTGGACGGTCATCTGTCTGACACCCCCTGCGCACCCCCTACTGCCATTAAGTTACCCTGAGTAAAACTGTTTAAATCACACGGCGTGGCTTTCTTCATTTTCTGGTCTTAAAGTGCCTTCTCCATCTGGATGATGCTTGAATATCCCTCTTCCACCTTCTAACAATTGTTGATCAGTATTACCATGTCAGAGCAAAATGTGCTAATACCCTCTCTATATAAAATAAATAATCTTAAAAAAATTTTTTAATAAATAAAAGGGATGGGGCACCTGGGTTGTTCAATCATTAAGCATCTGCCTTTGGCTCAGGTCCTGATCCCAGGGTCCTGGAATCGGGTCCCACATCAGGCTCCCTGATCAGTGGGGAGACTGCTTCTCCCTCTGCCACTCCCCCTGATTGTGCTCTCTGGCTTGTTTTCTCCTTCTCTTAAATAAATAAAGTCTAAGTAAATAAATAAGTGGGCTATAGTAAGTCCTCAATTATCAATAATTACTTTAGATATACTTGAATTAACCACACCAGTCAAAAGGCATAGAGTGACTGAATCGTTAAAAAAACATGATGGGAGTGGTATGCTGTCTACAAGGGACCTCCCTTCAGATTTAAAGACACACGGGGTAAGCCTGAAAGAATGGGAAGTGCACCTGGCTGGCTCAGTTGGAAGAGCATGTGACTCGATGTTGGGATTATGAGTCCAAGTCCCATGTTGAATGTGGAGATTAATTAATGATAAATCTTTAAAGAAAACTTTTTTAAAAAGAAAGAAAAAAAGACGGGGCACCTGGGTGGCTCAGTGACCTCTGCCTTCGGCTCAGGTCATGATCTCAGGGTCCTGGAATTGAGCCCCGCGTCAGACTCTCTGCACAGTGGGGAGCCTGCTTCCCTCTCTCTCTCTGCCTGCCTCTCTGCCTATTTGTGATCTCTGTCAAATAAATAAATTTTTTAAAAATCTTTAAATAAAAAAAAGAAAGAAAGAATGGATGGGAAAAATATTATATGCAAATGTTAATCAAAGAAAGTAGGGTGGTATAATTATATTATACAAAATTATATTATACTTTAAGTCAAAGCCTGTCTTTAGGGGCACCTGGGTAGGTCAGTGGATTAAAGCCTCTGCCTTTGGCTCGGGTCATGATCTCAGAGTCCTGGGATCGAGCCCCACATCGGGCTCTCTGCACGGTGGGGAGCCTGCTTCCTCCTCTCTCTCTGCCTGCCTCTCTGCCCACTTGTGATCTCTCTCTGTCAAATAAAGAAATAAAATCTTTAAAAAAAAAAAAAAGCCTGTCTTTAAAGACAAGGTCATAATATAATGATGAAATGGTCAATTCAGTAATAGTAAGACATAACAATTAAAAAAATATACACACCCAGCATCTGAGTTCCTAAAGTACAAGCCAATATTCCTAATGAACACAGATGCAAAAATCCTCAATAAAATATTAGCACACTAAATTCAAGAGCACATTGAAAGGACCATACACCATGACCAGTGGAATTTATCCCTGGAACACAAGGATAGTTCAATGTTCACAATAAATATGACAAGAAAACACCCCCACCACATAATTATCTAAACAGATACAGAGAAGACATTTGTCAATATCTTTCATCATTAAAACTCAACAAAATAGGCACAGAAGGAGCCTAACTCAACAATAAAGGCCATATATGAAAAGCCCTCATCTAACTTCATAACAAATGGGGAAAAATGAGAACTTCCTGTCTAAGATCTGGTACAAGGCAAGGATGTGCACTTTAACCACCTCTCTTTAATGTAATAGTGGAAGTTCTAGCCAGAGAAACTTGACAAGAAAAAGAAATAGAAGGCATCTAAATGACAGATGAAGTAAAATTACCTTTGCAGATGATATGATATTACATATAGAAAACCCTGAAGACACAAAAACAAAAAATAACTATTAGAAATATTAAACACGTAACACCTGGGTGGCTCAGTCAGTTAAGCATCTGCCTTCTGCTCAGGTCATGATCCCAGGGTCCTGGGGTCCCTGCTCAGTGGGGAGTCTACTTCACCCTCTGCATCTCCTTCTGCCCCTCCCCCAACTTGAGCTCACTCTCTCAAATAAATAAGATCTTTTAAAAAAATTATTTAAATAGTTTTTAAATAATTTCTTTTTAAAGGATCTTATTTATTTATTTGACAGAGACAGAGACAGAGCCCAAGCAGTGAGGAGCAGCAGAAGGAGAGGGAGAAGCAGGCTTCCTGAGGATCACGGAGCCTAATGCAGGGCCTGATCCCAGGACCCTGGAATCATGACCTAAGCTGAAGGCAGAGGCCCAACCAACTGAGCCACCCAGAGGCGCCTAAATAAAATCTTAAAGAAATAATAAACACATTCATTGAAGTTGCAGGACACAAAAATCAACATGCAGAAGTCAGTCAGTATTCTCCAGGGAAATAATAAAATAAGTAAAACCAATCACTCCATGCTTTCTAGGGAATGAATTTGAGAAGGGTGAGAACAAAAGTAAGAGAACCAGGTATGAGGCTACTTCAGTGGTCCATGTACGTTGTGGTGGTGACTTGAATAGGATGATGGCAATGGGGATTGAAAGATACAGATTGGAGGCAGGACCAAAAGGGGTTACTTAAAAAGGGGATGTAGGAGCAGTGTGCTTAGAATCCTCTGTGCACAAGAGAAATACCTAGAATGGTGGAATTTTCACCGAGACTGATGTCTGGGAATTGCTTACTAAAGACAGTAGAGTCATGGGCCTTGAAAGAGAAATAGAGCAATTGCTGAGGTTCTATGTAACACCGTGGCAGACATTAAGAAAACAAACACAAAGTAAAAGGAACTATACTCAGGAGTGCAGGAATGGAACACACTAGGATCCCGTCACCTGTCCAAGACTTAATTCCTTTGATACCCCAGCGTACCTTCTCTCTGCACATCACCTTCCCCTTAACAGACACACATATGCGTACATCTTCTTGAAAGTACTTCTTAGACTGCACACACATGCCAGCAGTATTCCCTCTAGACATGTCCTAGAAGAGGTCTTTGAAGGCAAGGTGCCTAGTAAAATACCAGTTCTGAAGAAATCCATTATATATACCCTATATTTTCTAAGAAGAATAACAGAATCAGCCATTCAGGTTATCCAATGAAATCCTGCTGTGGTTTCCATTTGAGTTAGTAATATATAAGTTAGTAATATATAATGTTAAAGTTAGTAATAAAGTTAGTAATATATAAAGTTAATAATATATTATGATGATAATATATTATATAATATATAATAATAATAATAATGTATAAGATGTCAAAGATGAAAATTGCTCTGGATGGGATTAATGACATTTTAGACTTGGCAGAATAGATTAGTGAACTTGAAAATAACAATAGAAGTTATGCAAAATGACACAGATTGAAAACAAAAACTGGACAAGAAGTGGAATGCCTCAGTGTATGACAGATTCACATTAGCTTAATATATAATTTGAGTCCCCAGAGGAGAATGGAGAAGGGCACAGAAAGTGTTTCAAGAAATAATGGCCAAAATTTTACAAATTTGATGAAGTCTATAAACCCACAGATCCAAGAAGCTCCAGAATCTCTAAGGCCAAGAACATGAAGGAAACCACACTAAAGCACATCATAATTAAATTACTAGAAACTAGTTATAAACAGAAAATCTTAAAAGCAGCCCCCCCAAAAGACACATCGTATACAAAAGAGCAAAGATGAGAAGGAGCGCATATTTTTTTTTAGTAACAATGCAAGCTAGAAGACAGTGGGGCAACATTTTTAGAGCATTGAAGGAAGAGAAAAGGCCAACCTCAACATTGCCTCAACCTAGAGTTCTATCACTCATTTTGTTCAAATTGTTCCATCTTTGGCCACTGGGGGATCTTTCAGGTTTTCTCTGAGTCCTCCAGAGAAATCGCTTTTTTAAAAAAGAACTTTGTTATTTTCTGACACTACAAGATGCTCCAGGTTCAAACTGTATTTTCTCAGCCCGTCCCTAGAATCAGCCTTTTCTGATTCCTTTTATTAGAGTGGCACTTAGAAACCAAGATATGGGTAGTGGGTGTGCTGCCGCTACTGAGGTGTCAAGGTCTCTAGGCTTTCTCATGCATACACATATCTCTATCTCTATGTCTGGAAGGATTCACTTTAGCTGCCCCCCCCTTTTTCACGGAGAACTATGCTTACTTAATCTTCCCAATTCCTTGCCTTACAGAGCAATTCCATTTAGGAAATTTGGTTAAAAGGTAACCAACATGTGTTTTACAGATTTGTAATCTGTCAACATGTGATTTACCTTTTGTTTTTGTTTTTTTAACCTTTTTTTAAAAAATATTTTATTTATTTGCCAGAGAGAGAGAGCACAAGCAGGAAGAGTGGCAGGCAGAGGGAGAAGCAGGCTTCTCACTGAGCATGGAGCCTGCTACAAGACTCGATCTCAGGACCCTGGGACCATGACCTGAGCTGGAGGCAGATGCTTAGACAATAGAGTCAGCAGGTATCCCATGATTTACCATTTGAAAAAAAAAAAAAAAAAAGTATATGTTAGGCTACAGTGGATACTAGGATAATTTAGAATCGGAAGGGACAGGCAAACATTTTATAAGGAGGGATGGCATTTTGAGTGGGTCAGGTAGACAAAGAGTTTATTCTACAATATGTGTGAACTATATAAAGGGTGAGGAACTTAAGGACTTTCTTCCTTGCCCTACTTCTCTCTGTTTCACAGGCTGAGTGTGTGTTGCTGCCACCTGATACAATCTCTATGCCTAAAGCAGGAATTTTTGCTGATGTAGGTCAGCTCCTCCTTTTCCTTGCCACCCCCTCATGATCAATGATCAGATGTTCCTTATAGCCTTTCCCACCTCCTCCCTCTCTTTCCCTACACATCCCAGCAACCATCATGCCCTATTTATTCTATATCTCAAGTCATTCTGCACCTGCTCACTCCCACTGCCATTGCCTTAGTTCATGCCCTTCTCTTCTCTCAGTAATTCAGTGTCTTTATCTTTGGGTTTACTTCCAACTATATATATATAGTCTTCAAATAAAATTGGTATTTCCAATACAAATCCATCTTGGGTCACTTCCTTGCTAAAAATTCCTCAAGGTATCCTATTTTTATGCAAGGTAAATCTCCAATTCATTACCACGACATGGATGGCTCTGGATCTCTAAGTTTGCC
Organism: Mustela nigripes; assembly: GCF_022355385.1. NCBI lineage: Eukaryota > Metazoa > Chordata > Mammalia > Carnivora > Mustelidae > Mustela > Mustela nigripes. The sequence continues at coordinate 86,908,393 of NC_081565.1, read as the reverse complement.
CGCCTCTCCGCCTCGTCACCTGGTATCATCCTATACCAATGTCATTGTGCTCATATACCTAAGGTTCCCTCTGTCTAGAATGACCTCTGCCCCTCCCCCTCAACTCAGGCATTATTTCTCCTCTTCTATATCATCTACCCTTTCCTTGGACCTTTTGTGCACCTCATGCATATTTTTCTGTCAACATGTAATTGTCTAAATGTTAAAAACATAATTCTCACCCAAAGACTTAGTGCGCACGTGCTAATATTTCATTTATTTTATTTTAATTCCAGTTAGCTAACAGTGTTATATTAGTTTCAGGTGCATGAGATAGTGATTCGACACTTCCATACATCACCCAGTCCTCCTCAAAAGTGCACTCCTTGGGGCGCCTGGGTGGCTCAGTGGGTTAAGCCGCTGCCTTCGGATCAGGTCATGATCTCAGGGTCCTGGGATCGCATCCCACATCGTGCTCTCTGCTCAGCAGGGGGCCTGCTTCCCTTCCTCTCTCTCTCTGCCTGCCTCTCTGCCTACTGTGATCTCTCTTTGTCAAATAAATAAATAAAATCTTTAAAAAAAAAAAGAGTCTGTTTCTTGGGGCGCCTGGGTGGCTCAGTGGGTCAAGCCTCTGCCTTCCTACTTCCTCCCCTCTCTGCCTACTTGTGATCTCTGTCAAATAAATAAATAAAATCTTAAAAAAAAAAAAAAAGCCTGTCTGCAGTATCCTGGCAGATAAATTCTTTGTATTTGTTAACTAATGATAAGGCGATTTAAATAACCTATGTGTGGTGTTGAATAGGTTCTGTTTGTTTGCTTGTTATTTAACATTGTTTTAAGGAGCAACCATCAAAACCCTGAAGCCAATTGCCTGGGGAGAAAATTCAAGAACTCCAAACTCCATTTGAAGACACAGCCAAGATCCTCATCTTTCTGTCATTGACTCACTGAGCACTGGGGTGCTTTCCTTGTTTACTGCTGCTTCTCCCCTCAGCCTGGCCAGCTGATCTTAGCTCCACCGATGTGGCTTTAGCGCTCTGAATGTTGGCTCGAACCTCACCTTTCCGTCCCCATTTGTCTCTAGTAGAACAGTAGAATGCACCTAGGACTTGATCCTATTCTGGTTCTGTGGAGTGTGGTTGGGAAGTGCAGGTCAACCAGTGTAGCCTGGACCACATTACTGCGGAAATTAATAAAGGGAAACCTCACTAAAGTAGAACTGAGACACTGGAAGGGGAAGCTCCAAGGGGGAAGCTCCAAGGGGGGAACAGTACTGTTCAACACTAATACAGGAAGAAATGTCAATTACAGCCTTCAGCAGAAGAATCTTCAATAGGGAAGAATTGTCAGTTTCAGGCTCCCAAAGGAAAAGATGTTGACTACATCTCCCCAAGGAAATCAACTCTCCCTGCAACTCAGCCCCTGAGAAACTCACCTGAACTCTTGCTTTTCTTCTAGGGTGTTCATTGAAAACAACTCCTACCAACGTCCTCCATCTTCTTTATGAAATCATAGTTCTCTCCTCCATTTGTTGGCTTACCTTTGGTTTTGCTGGTAAACTAACTGACCGTTTTATTTTTAAGTTAACATTACAATAAAATTTAAAGTTTCTGGTGTCTTTCTCTGTGGCTACTACCTTTTACTGCACACTTCTTTTTTATTTTACTTATTACAATTATTTGTTTACCAAACAGCCGTATTTCTTTGTAGAGTTTCATCTTTTTGAGAAAAAATACTTTTATTATTATCTGTTGACAAATTATTAATATCTGTTGAAATAAACTCAACTGACTGACATAAACTGAACCGAACTAGAAACATCTTAGGAACAAGTCTGTGTCGGGGCGCCTGGGTGGCTCAGTGGGTCAAGCCTCTGCCTTCAGCTCGGGTCATGGTCTCAGGGTCCTGGGATCGAGGCCCGCATCGGGCTCTCTGCTCAGTGGGGAGCCTGCTCCCCCACCCCTGCCTGCCTCTCTGCCTGCTTGTGATTTCTTTCTCTCTCTGTCAAATAAATAAATAAAATCTAAAAAAAAAAAAAGAACAAGTCTGTCTTATTCACAATTTGTACCACTACCAACATACAGAAAGAATAATAACACATTTATGAGCGTTAACTGAATGTCAAGCCTGTACTAACCCATTAATACACAGCTGATACATAAGAAAAAACCTGTGGGCATTGTCTGCCCTTAAAATGCAGGAAAATAGAAATAAATTTGTTACGGCAAGTAAGGCCACAGCACCAATGAGTGCTGGTTCCAGGGCTCAAACCAAGGTAGAATTGCCCCAGAGTTCCTCACCACAATTTGATATTATGTCACAAATTGGATTTGTCAAATTGGATAAGTAATGAACAAAACAGCTCCAAGTTACTGATACGGTTTCAATAGGCTTTGGGAAGACTGTGACTCAGATGACCCACTGTGACCTGAATTAAGAGAGGAACATTCATCTCGTCTTAGAGCTGTGGGGCCACAAGGAAGCTGAGCCTCTACCACTGGCCTTGCATCCAGGGCTTAAAGGGCAAGAGAACATTACAATGAAAAGTACCACCACCAGAGAGGCCCAGAGTACAGCGGGTTTACAACGAATCCAGGTGGGTGTGGTGTATGTGGTGGTAGGGTGCTCAGAGCTGTGGGATTGACACTCATGTTCATGTGGTAGCACTGTGTTACTAACAGCTGGGAAATCTTGGGATACTGTTATCACTACAATTCTTTTTTTTTTCTTAAGATTTTATTTATTTGACAGAGAAATCACAAGTGGGCAGAGAAGCAGGCAGAGAGAGAGGGAGAAGCAGGCGCCCCGCTGAGGACAGAGCCCGATGGGGGGCTTGATCCCAGGACCCTGAGAACATGACCTGAGCCGAAGGCAGAGGCTTAACCCACTGAGACACCCAGGTGCCCCATCACTACAATTCTTTAAGAAATTATGAAAGTTCTCCATAGTTCTCCAAATGCCTCAACCTCATGTATGCTTTTTTAAAATCTTTTGCAAAAGAAAATGCTGAATAAAGTTCTCTCTCATTTCCTAACAGAACCTTTTTGCTGTTGTATTTATGAAGTCCTCACACTCATACATTGACCTAACAGTTTGATAACCAGATCACGACACCATTATAAATCTCCAATAACGCTCTGATTATTTCTCCAGTTCTCTAAAGTTCAGCCATTAAAACCAGTGTCACTTTGACCAAGTTACTTCATCTCCATGAAACACAGTGTTCTTATCTATTAAACAAAGATGATTTGTATTCTGCTATCTTTCATAATCTCAAAGACAATGACAGGGATCATGACCACATAAATCCTCAAAGTGGATTACTATAGTATTTTTGTCTTTAAGACATTATTTAACAGGTTATGATTTACTTGCTGTTAGTGAGCCTTTGGTTAGATTGCGGTCCCAAGTTTAGCTTTGTTTCCATAAAAATGCAACTATATACTCCTGAAACCAACATAACACTGTATGTTAATTATAATGGAAGTAAATAAATAAGTAACTACCGTGACCTGAATTAAGACCAATGGCCAGTTGTACCCTGTGTAGAAAGCTAGGGTTTCTTATAATCCAACTTGAAAGCCGTTGGCCCTATTGAGACCCATAAAACAGAGAAAATAAACTCAGAGGAAAATACAATCTAAATTGCCAAAACAGACATACAGGCCATCCACTGATTATGGAATACACTTCATCCAAAGAGATGTGTGGGAAGATTAAAGATAATAACATATTGAATGACCAGGGCAATTATCAGGGATTTTATCAAATTTTCAAAGAGTAATAATGGTTTCAGGGAGCCTCAGTGGCTCAGTTGGTTAAGCAGCTGCCTTTGGCCCAGGTCATGATCCCAGGATCCTGGGATCAAGCTCCACATTGGGGGCCCTGGTCAGTGTAGATTTTCATAATGTAGATTTTCTTCTTTTTTTTTTTTTTATTTTATTTTGTTTTTCAGTGTTCCAAGATTCATTGAATAACATAGATTTTCTTCTATGTATCTTTTTAAAAATGCATGGAAGATTCATTATCTTTATCCTGGAACTTTTCTGCTTGCATGTAAGGTTCTCCCAGGCAGTCACAGAGCTTCGAGGTGGAGAGGGCTAAGGAATCAGTCACACCTCGGGGGCACCTGCCTCCTCATTGGAACCATAAAGCCAGGTGGTCTTGCTTCATGAGAGCCGGCAGAGGCTGCTGGGCACCTGGGTGACTTTTGTCTTTGATATTCTTGCCTTCCCTATTGATAGCCTTGGCTCCTACCCCCAGCAGGGCGCCCACATGTATTTCCTGTGACTCATGCCCACAGACAGTCCCCTGCAGAGTCGACCTGCTCTCAGCATGCTCTTAGCTGTTGACAGTCATGCTGACTACTGAAGCTCAAGGCATGGCCCCTTCAGGGGTGTTGGAGTTCCATCGGATCACCCTGGCCTGCTTTCAGCAGGTATCCTGTTAGAATTCAGCAGGATTTGACTGGCCAGAATCCCCTCTGCTCTTGATGTTTCCTCTTAATTTTCTATCTGCGGACTTGCTGGACTCTAAGTTTCCAGTTTTCTTTGTTGTATTCTGAGTCAGCCCTCTCTCTCTCCCCCAGCTACACAACACTGTCTTAGCAGCCCCCTTCAATAAAGTCTTCCTTACTATCTTCAACAAAAGTCATAAGTAATTTTTCACTGATAACATAAACACACATTCATACATGCTCAATTTTATGTATGTGCAAAATAGTTATCACTATACATTCATTCTTATCATGGACATTTAAAAAAAATTCACAGTCTTGGGCACCTGGGTGGCTCAGTGCGTTAAAGCCTCTGCCTTCAGCTCAGGTCATGATCTCAGGGTCCTGGGATCGAGCCCCGCATCGGGCTCTCTGCTCAGCAGGGAGCCTGCTTCTCCATCTCTCTCTGCCTGTCTCTCTGCCTACTTGTGATCTCTGTCAAACAAATAAATAAAATCTTTTTTAAGAATTCACTGTCTTATTTTTTTCTCATCTCTCTTGCCTTCTCCATGCTCTGGGAAACCAGTGTGAGCAATTTGGTGTGTTATGCTTGTTTCTCTTGTTTGGCGTTTTGATTCCCTATTGTCAGCCGAGCATTGTTCTAATCACAAGTCAGAGTCCTGCCCACAGGAGCTTATATTCTTCTGAAAAGATAGGAAATAAACATTTCAACAAAAATATAAGATTGTGTAAGGCACTGTTAATTATTTCGGAAAAGATAATAATTTTTAAGGTGCTTTTATCTGATGTTAGAGATGGCCTTTCCGAAAAGCAGATACTTAATTTAAGGTCTGAATGATGATGAGGGAGCAGCTCTGGAGAGATCTAAAACATGAGGGTTGGAAACACAAGGAACAGCCTGTGTAAGGCCCAGAAAGGCAATGAGTTTGGGGTGACTGAGAGGGAACTGAGAGTAACAAAGAGGAAGATAAATCCAGAAGGTGTGGCCTCCATGAGGCAATGTCAATTTCTTGCCAACTGTGGTGGAGTCCATCAGAGGTTTCAAGAATGACACAATAATTTGCATTGTGCAATGATCTCTTTAATGCTTGTGTGACAAATAAGATATAGGGTCAGAGTGGACAGAAGGAGACTTGTTAGGAGGCTATTACCAGGGTCCGGGTGAGAAATAACAGTGGGGATGGTGAGCTGCTGAATTCTAAAGTGTTTCAGGGAAAAAGTCTGATGATTGGGCTGTGAGGCCAAGTCAGATCAAGCCAGAGTATGTGGATCTTCACTATATGAGGATGTTGGGATCCTCTGATGTGACAAAGGGGAGCAGGACAGAAAGACAGGATGGAGGTCAGAGCTCACTGGTCTCAACAAGGAAGCAGCAACTCCCAAGTTGTACAATGCCCTGGTGGTGGTGTTATTCTCTAGAGAAGGAACCTGGGGCAGCCAGCATGGCCCTGACCTTCTCGTGACCATCCACGTATCTCAGTCAGCATAGATCATGACTTAACTCATCTTTCCCCTGTGGGTAAGCATTAACTTGTTTCCAATTTATTTTCCATTTTTAATTTTTTGAGTGTTTTTGTGTGTGCGTGTCGGGGGGTGGGAACATTATCAGTAAGACTGAGCCTACATTTTTATAGTGCCTGAAATGGATGCCTGGGTATAAACATGTGTTGTCAATTATAATTCATGAATAGTGTCAAGTTGCCTTCCAAAAATGTAGTCCTGGAAATCTTACAGACTTACCAATATTCTATGCACAACGTTTATAATGAAAATATAGATGTTTTGGCTGAGAAGGGAGCAGAGGATGTTTGAGATTCTAAGACTACACAGGACTGTGTATCACTGGATGCTAGTAACAGACAGCTGATGTCTGTTGGATAAGAATTTTTTTCTTGGAGCACCTGAGTGGCTCAGTTGAGTATCTGTCCGCTCAGGTCATGATCTCAGGGTCCTGACAGCAGGGAGCCTGCTTCTCCCTCTCCCTCTGCCTCTGCCCCTCTCCCTGCTCCAGTTCTTTCAGTGTCAAATAGATAAATAAATAAATAGGTCCTTTTTTTGGGGGGGGGGGTCCTTAATTTTAGGCTTCTTTCACTACTTTGTAAAGGAATTTAGCAAGCTCCTTGATGGTCCCACGAATGTGCAAATTTGGGCCAATAATGTGAGCTCCTTGCATTTGGATCTCTGAAGTACATTCTATTTCAGTATTTCAGCCTTCATGGGGTTCGGCCAGTAAGGCACTGAGAAGTCCTATCCCACAGCTGGTACTTATCCAATATTGAAAGTGAAACTGTTGTGGAGTATACAAGAAACCACCAGAAGGAGACACAAAAAAACTCCTTCAGCCATATTTTTCTGAGTCCTTTTAAAATTTTTTATCTGAATCTGAAATAGAATCTGAAATCTGAAAATAGAAGGACTGAAAATCTGAAATCTGAATCTGAATCTGAAAAAATAGAAGGATTGAAACCAAACCAAAACAAGGGCACTTGGATGGCTCAGGGGAGTAAGCTTCCGACTCTTGATCTCTGCTCAGGTCTTGATCTCAAGGTCACAAGTTCAAGCTCTGCATTGGGCTCCGTGCTGGGTGTGGAGCCTACCAAACAAAATCCAAACAACAACAACAACTTGAATGGATTGTAAGGAATCACAGCTGTTCTCCCCTACTCTGGGTTTAGGTAGGGCCGGGCTCTGACCCAGCAGCATTCTTTTCCATGCTCCCTAGTGACCTGCATGTGGAGATTCAATAAGGTCTCTTCCTTCGCAGCTGGGATCAAGCCCTCTCCTCTCTCACTCGTTTAGATCCATATCAGTATTTTTATCACCTCCTCTGTGCCAGATGGTGTTCTCAGCATTAGCCAACATCCTATCCATGTGGAGCCTGTGTCCCATGGGTCTCCCCAGCTGGGCTTTGGTGTCATTGCCAACAATCCTGGATACCCCAGAGAGTCCACGTGCTTGGGGCTAGGGCAGACTGCCACCAGCCAGAGCTAAGGAGTTTCTACCGAGCCCCAGCCTTCCCAGGAAACTCCTATTGTGGCACTTTTCATACGAACTCTCCTGCAACTTTTGGGATTTCAAAGGCAAAGATTGTGAGCCAGATTTTAAGAATCTGATCTGACCTTTGTGTGAATTCATCTCCTTGAATGTTATGGGAGAGTGGTTATCTAGAGAACCATCAGTCTTCTTGGGACCGGCAGGTGCTGTGCCTGGAGGCATGCACTATGTTCTGGGCCATGAGCCTTTCCAGAATTCCACTCCACAGGCCGATTTCTGCCATATGTTTGTGCTTCTCAGTATAAACCAGATGTCCCCAGGTTCTCTAGATATCCACATACTAAGAGTTCATCTAGGCCCCCTGAGTGAATGCTGAAAATCCAGCCTTTTCTCAGGCCTCTGAATGTGTGCTTGTCCCACAAGTTTTTCTGGAAGGTTGTCTGCATCCCTGCTCTCAACTCTTGCTCTGTTTTCCGCTTATCCCCTCTTCTCCAGGCCAAAGCTGTTTGCAATACCCAGTTCCTTTTCTTGGTTTTCCAAGCATCTTGGTTCTCAAGAAAAGATACTGGATGCAATAATGAAGAAAGCATGAATACAGACTTGGGGATAACACTAGATACTTACGATCAGAACAAATAAAACCTGAGTCTCAGATAAGGATGGCCATGGTCAATGTCTGCTCAGTAAGGGGGGCCGGCTGGCTGAGGGACCTCTTCTCAGCTCCGAGCCTGCATACCTACATTGTGCCAAAGATCTCTTTTTTCTTTTCTTTTCTTTTTTTCTTTTTCATGATCTACACACTGGTCTCCAGGCCTTTCCTCACCATGAAGGAGCCTCTCTTGACTTTTTTTTTTTTTAAAGTTGAGGTGAAATTTAAGGAACAGGAAATTAGCCATTTTAAAGTATACAGTCCATGGGTGCCTGGGTGGCTCAGTTGATGGAGCGTCTGACTCTTGATTTTGGCTCAGGTCATGATCTCAGGTCTGTGGGATCGAGTCCTATGTCTGGCTCCATACTTGGTGGAGAGTCTGCTTGGGATTCTCTCTTGCTCTCCTTCTGCCCCTCCCCCTGCTTGCACTCTCACTGTCGCTCGCTCTCTCTTTCTCTGTCTCTATCTCTATAAAATGAAGAAATAAATCTTTAAAAAGATAAAGGATAGGGATCAGAGGCATATGGTACATTCACAAGGTTGTGCTCCCCTCCCCTCTGCCCAGCTCCCCATCATTTGTCTTACACCAAAGGAGACTGGGCCCCCATCACGCAATCACCCCAGCAGTAACGGCTCACTTCTCTGTCCCCCAGCCTGTGACAACCAGCATTCTAGGTCTGTCTCTATGAATCTGACTACTCAAGGAATCTCATAGATTGGAATTATGTAGTAGTGTGTGTACGTGTATGTGTGTGAATGGCTTATTTCACTTAGCACCATGTTTTCAAGTTTCATTCATGCTATGGCATATTGCAGAATGTTCTTTCTTTTTAAAAACTAAATAACATTCTATTGTAGTTATTTATTTTTTTTAAAGATTTTATTTATTTATTTGACAGACAGAGATCACAAGGAGGCAGAGAGGCAGGCAGAGAGAGAGGGAGGAGGAAGCAGGCTCCCTGCTGAGCAGAGAGCCCAATGCGGGGCTCGGTCCCAGGACCCTGAGACCATGACCCGAGCCGAAGGCAGAGGCTTTAACCCACTGAGCCACCCAGACACCCCTATTCTTTTGTATTTATATGCAGTCTTTTATTTATTTGTGCATCATGTGATGGGGGTTTGGGCTCTACCTTCCCAATGTCACTGATAGCGACACGATGAACATTTGTGTACCACGTTTTTTCAGTTCTTTCAGGTATATACCTAGGAATACAATTGCTTGTTTCATAATTCTATGTTTAACTTTTTGAGAAACCTCCAGACTGTTTTCCATACTGGCTACACCATTTTACATTTCTACCAGCAGTGTGAGAGGGTTCCAATTTCTCCCCATTCCCTCCTATACTTATTTTCTGTTTTCCTTATTTTTGTTATAGTTGTATGAAAACAGATAAGGAAAACCTCAGTTAAGAAGGAGTCAGGGAGGGCGCCTGGGTGGCTCAGTGGGTTAAGCCGCTGCCTTCGGCTCAGGTCATGATCTCAGGGTCCTGGGATCGAGTCCTACATCGGGCTCTCTGCTCAGCAGGGAGCTTGCTTCCTCCTCTCTCTCTGCCTTCCTCTCTGCCTACTTGTGATCTCTCTCTGTCGAATAAATAAATAAAATCTTAAAAAAAAAAAAAAAAGGAGTCAGGGAGCCCTGGGGACTGTCCAGTGTGCGCTGCTCACCGCTGCCTGCATATCCAGCAGCAAGAAGGGTGAGAATTCGTATCTCAACAAGGGAGGACACAGGAATTTCATTTAAAAAAAAAAAAAAAGGAGCTTTCTTTCCCCCAACAACAGCACACTAACCACTGCTTGCTGAGGAGAAACTACCACAACCTCAGAGTCTTTTTTTTTTTTTTCTTTCTCAAATAAACTTGTGTTCAAAACACAAGTTTCCTCATAAAACCTCATAAAAGTTGACCTTCCTGGGACACCTGGGTGGTAGATTGACTTAAGTGTCTGACTCTTGGTTTCAGCTCAGGTCGTGATTCCAGGGTCATGAGATGGAACCCTGTGCTGGACTCCCCACTCAGTGTGGAGTGTGCTTAAGCTTCTCTCTTCCCCTCTCTCTCCCTCTCTCCCTCTTTCAAATAAATAAGTCTTAAAAAAAAAAAAAAGTTGACCTTCTCTTTGTTCTCCAGACTTGTCCATGGTTTACATAGTTTGCTTGTCCCAAATTACAATTCCTCTGCTATTACTGAATAAACTGATTTTGCTAGTATGGTAACTGGCTCTTTTATCTTTTTTTTTTTTTTTTTTAGGATACATCTATAATTTTATTACAAAATCATTCTTTTGGTATTAGTTGGTTACAGTGATAGCAAGATACTGTGAGTGTGACATAGCAGCTCTAATGTAACATTGCATTCCCTGCTTCCTGAACCCAAATTTAAGTTATCTTATATCCATTACATACAAGTTACCTGCGTTCATTAATGCTGCAAATCCTGATGCATAGTTCCTTTAGGGAGGAGCTGATGCTAAGGGATTAGAGTAAATGTTGGTAAGTCTACAAAAGTTCCTTCATGAGACTTTGTTTCTTCTCCCTCCCCCCAAATTACTTTGCTTTAGAATCAAATTACTAGTCTGAATAGCAGCAGCACCCAAGGAGCATCACACTTAGTTCTTGTTAAAAAGCAATTACCTGTGCAATTGCACGTTTTACACCACAGGCAAAGGGAATGACTGCTTTAGTTTTAAACTCCTGCATTAGAGTCTCTTAAAAAAATAAAAACATTCCACTGAGTTCTTCCAGATGGTGTTATTGCTGTACATTTGTTGGTGGGTCACTCTCTGTGCTGTGTTTACTTTGAAGGGATCTTCCAATATATTTCCAATATTCCTTTCTTATAGTGTCCTTTTCTTTAGCTAGAATTTCACACAACTCTAACGCTTTATTAAGAATGTCCTCCTTGTTGTCACATTGGTTTTCTAGCATGTCTTCATAGATATCCACGAGAAAGGCAATTAGGTAAGGGGAACTGTGACTTGGTTGTAAATCAAGTAACTGATTTAACAGATTCGGATATTTGGAAAGACCACGATCCTGTAAAATCCCTTTCAAATAGTTCCATGCACTTTCATTATGTGGTACTAGTTTGATCATTTCCAGAGTGTACTGGACTTCTCTCTCCAATATAGCACGATCATTATAGCCAGTGGTGTTAGAAATTACGAAGTATCTTTGGTTCCAGACAGAATTATTTCTCACATCCTCTTTAAGAAGTTGGTCTACATACTGCAGCTCATTATCCCAAAGTTTAAATTCCTGAATAACCCACTGTCGATGTTGCCAGGCATGATAATTCTTTGCATCCTGATTAAGAATATCAGCAATAAACTCAAGCTCCTGGGATGGATCTTTTAGCCATTCCACTAAAACTCGCCTATGGTGCCAAACTTGATAGTTTTTGGGCTGTTCCTCAATTATTGCAGTGATGTAGTTCATTTCCTCATGTAGATCCTTTTGAAGTGACTTTAAGAGAACTCTCCGAAAATGCCAAACTGTATAATTGGCTGCATTTAACTCAATAGCATCTCTGGTGAGTTTAAAAGCTCGTTCACTTCTTTCATCACGCTGCAGAACAGCCCGGAAATAATCATAAACATCTCTAAATTTTTCACTGTAAATGATCTGGACCCCTGGATTGGGGCCATCATTCTGCGGTACTGGATCTATATCAGCCCATTCTGCTCTGTCCCTGTACAGGACATAGGTGGGCGAGTCCAGGCTCAGGAACCCGTCGTCCATAGGGGACGCCACTGCTTCTCCGGGCTCAGCCGCCATAGCTTCTTCCTGCTGCTGCTGGGGCGGCGGAGGGGGCGGCTGGGGCGGTGGTGGCTCCGGCTGACCCGACTCGCTGCCCTGTGCAGCCTCCCCAACCCCCTCCGTGGCGGCCATCTCGCCTCGGTCCGCAGCGGAGGTGGCGGCGGTAGCCCCCGGCTCTTTTATCTTTAATGTTGACACTTAATCACGTGTGTGAAGTGGTACCTCATTGTGACTTTGATTTGCATTTTTCTAACAATTGATGCTGTACATATTTTCATGTGATTGTTGAGTGTAGGTCTTCAGAAAGATGTCTGTTTGAGTCTATGTTCAAATCTTTTTTTTTTTTTAATTTTATTTATTTACTTGACAGAGAGAGATCACAAGTAGACAGAGAGGCAGGCAGAGAGAGAGAGAGAGAAGCAGGCTCCCCACCGAGCAGAGAGCCTGACGCGGGACTCGATCCCAGGACCCTGAGATCATGACCCGAGCTGAAGGCAGCGGCTCAACTCACTGAGCCACCCAGGTGCCCCGTATGTTCACATCTTAATTGGGTTCTTTGTCTTTTTATTGTTGAGTTGTAGGGTTCTTTTATTTTAATTCTTGAAAGATGATTTTTTTCTGACTTTATTAAGGTATAGTTGATATATACTTCACATCAGGTGTACAACAGGGTGATTCTGAGACAGGGAAACTAAAGGGACCCCAGGAAGGACTGCTTTTTTGCTCCCTTTCCTGCTTCTTTCTTTCCTAGGACCTGCACCGCCACCTTACACATGCCTTCTAGTACAGATAATGTGTGTCCTCCTTGTAAAGGTCAAAGAGTTAATGATTTCTTTAAAGTTTTCCAGCACAATAGAGAACACCTAAGGGGTGACCAGGCGGGGTCATCATGCCAAGACCACTGACTCACCAAGACCCCCGGCTCCAGGAATACAGTATTGCTAACTGTGGTCCCTGTCTCCATAGGACATCTCCAGAACTTAGTCATCTCATAACTTGCAGTTTGTACCTTTTCCTTTTGACCAACTCTCCCCACTTCCTATAGCACCCCAACAATCTGGCTGCCCCTGGCAACAGCCATTCTATTCTGTGACAGTTCTTGACATATTCTGCATATTAGACCCAGTATTCCCTCTAAAGGAGATCTTGAACCATGGAGTCCTCCCTGGGAGGACCAAAACCAAAACTTTCAAGGGTTTCAACAAGGCTTGGATAGAGAAGAAAAACTTTCCCTTTCCCTTCATTCACAATATTCCAGGACAAAGGAGAGTCTTGCTAGCCTGGTCTTTCTTTCTCTCCTTTTCCACTGACGGCCTGGTTGCCTTGACTTCTTGTGAGAATGGCTGGAAATGGAGTCGAACCATCCATAAGTGTTCGTTGATGGTAAGCTTCTAATCCTGGATAATAAGCATGGTTACTGGGGAAACACAACTCTGAATATAGTTTAGACTCTGTCAAATCATCCTGTTACAGTCGTTGTTACCTGAGGTAGTAGTTAGCTTTCAGAGCGGAGACCCAAGCAAACCTGCTGAGTCAGAACCCTAGGACGTCGGCATCTGCCCTCATTTTGCATTGCCCAACATTCACAGAGGTGGGAAAACTGCTCTTTCTGATGCTGCAATCAGTCTCAATTTATATATATGCAAATTACTTAAAGCTATTCTCAAATAAGCTGCTTATTGATTTCATGGCTTCTGAGGAGGCAAAGCTTTCTAGTTACAGACCATAAATGGGTTCTAAACAGAACAGTTCTGCCACATAACATTGCAGTTATGACTTACAGTTATGGAAACATCTTCTCAATCAAGGTGAGTTACTTCTTAAAAGGAATTCTATTACTTACTCAAAGAAATGGCAGCGTTCAATTTTGATGGCAAATAATTAACATTCTTTTTTTTTTAAGATTTTATTTATTTATTTGACAGACAGAGATCACAAGTAGGCAGAAAGGCAGGCAGAGAGAAGGGAGGAAGCAGGATCCCCGCTGAGCGGAGAGTCCAATGCGAGGCTCGATCCCAGGACCCTGGGATCATGACCTGAGCCGAAGGCAGAGGCTTTAACCCACTGAGCCACCCAGGCGCCCCGACAAATAATTAACATTCTTAATCCATAAAATGAAAATAACATCTTCGGCATGTTCCTGGGCAATCCATTGGTGGGAAATCATAGATCAAAGTAATCCTCTAACTGCAATAAACATCAAAGCTTGACTTTAAAGATTATGACTGTGTATCATAATCACACAATAAATATGTTAAATGACATTGTAAAGAATAAGAAATATTTTTCTAAAAATTAATCATACAAAGAAAGGCAATTCCTCTGGTGCAAAGTTATAACATAGGCCAGTGATTTTCAAAGTATGGTGTAGGGAACCCAAAGGGTTCCCAGCAGTTTTCTGGGGAGACACAAGGTCAGACTATTCTCAGAATAACACTAAGAATATTTGTCTAATTTACTCTCATGAGTGTATAATTGAATTTTTCTGAGCCTACACGATGTGCAAAACCAAAAGGGATTGGATGCAGAAACAGATGTGAGACTCCAATGTCATCTGTCAAGGCAACATTAAAGAGATTTGCAAAATTGTAAGACAATACCAACTTTCTTGCTACATTTTTTTTTTCTTTTGGGAATATTGTGACCAAGTCCAAGCCTTTTTTACTTGCCACACAACACACCTATCAGTCAAGAGGCAAGATGTTGGGGCAGGGAAAGAGACTGTATTTGGAAAACTAACAAACCAAGGAGATGACAGACTAATGCCTCAAAAAACCATCTACCTGAGCGTGAGGTTTGAGCAGAGAAATGGGAGGGGGTGGGAGTGGAAGGGTGACTGACGTCTACTGACATCCGAGGGAAGGTTTGTAGCTTCATTGTCTTGGTCAGTTGATTTTTGTTACAGGATTCTGGTCATGTCATTCCTGTAAATCTTAAACATAACATAGTCATTTCTGTATGTGATTTCTTACCTCCTTGGATGAGGTAGGTTTTGGGTAAGAAACCAGATTTGTAATTCTTGGCTGTAAGCAAAATTCCTTTGATGACACCATGCTCATGTGCAGAAGTTTCCAAGCTATAGGTCACAGCAGCAAGGGAAATAGAAACAAATGGAGTCAGACGTGCTAAATTTCTCCTTGTTTCAATGTAACTATTTTCCACAAGCTGTGTTATTTAACATGTAATAGATTTATTATTATTATTTGGTGTCCTATAATTTCATTTAACTTTTTAAAGTTAACTTACAGTAAAACTGAACTTTTTTGAGATGTACAGTTCCATAAGTTTTTACAAATACAGATTTGTGTAGTCACCACCACAATCAGGATGCAGAACCCCTCTATCACCCTAAGAAATTCCCTGGTACTGCTCCTTTGTAGTCACACCCTTCCTACAAACTCTCTCCCCTAAGTCCTGACAACCAAGGATCAGTTCTCAATCACTATAGTCTTATCTTTTTGAGATTGTAATGTAAATGAAATCAGGTAACATGTAACCTTTGAGACTGGTTCCAATCAACATCATGTCTTTGAGATCCAGTCAAGTTGTTGGTTCCTTTTATTGCTGAGTCATATTCCAATGGTTGGATGGCTATAGACCTCGGGTGGGGGTTGGGGTGGGTGTGGGTGTTAGGGTTAGCCTGACTAGGCTCTGAAACTATCCCTGGTGGCAAAAGTGCTAAGATAAGATATAAGGGAAGTATTTTTCTTTGGTGGCTACATTGTAATCACAGAAAATGACTAGACCTCAAAGAAGTAAGTCATGAAGGGTGTTATCAACAATACTTGCTCAGACCAAGATGGCACCAGAGTCTTGAGGCCACTTGACTTCCTGGTCAGTTCTCAATGAAGACAGCCAGTGACAGCCCTCAGTGGCCAACCATTCGGGATCCCTCTCACTCTAGAGAGCTTTTCCTTTCCTGTCTGGTCTCACCGTCACTTAAAAACTTCCACTTCACCTCTTCCTTTTGTGTCTGTGAGGTTCATTCCTGGACTCGGTGAGCCAAGAACCCTGCAACCCTGTAACACATACGCCCCAACTCGTTTATCCATTCCCCCGGGGAAGGTCTTTCAGTTGTTTCCTATTTTTGAATACTATAAATGAAGCTGCTATGAAACATTCCTGTGCAAGTTTTTTGGGGTAAACATTAAGTTTTCATTGCTCCAGGGTAAATACCTAGGAGTGGGATTCTGGAGCATATCGTATGTGTACATTTAACTTTATTTAAAAAGTAGTGAAGCAGTTTCCAGAGTGATGCACCATTTTGCAACCACGCTGACAATGCTTGCAAAGTCCACTTGCTCTGAATTCTTGACCGCGCTTGGTACTGTCAGTGTTTTCTACTTTGGTCCTTCGAGGGTTGTACGATCTTAGTATGGCTTGTAATTGCACTTCCCTTATGGTTAGTGATGTCGATAATCTATTCATGTGCTCATTTGCCACCTGTATATCCTCTTTAAAGACTGCTCAAGTCTTTAAAGTCTGCTCAAGTCTTTCGCATAGTTTTTCACTTGAAGTCTTTGTTACCCAGTGTTGAGTTTTGATAGGTTTTTACATACTCTGCATACTAGTTTCTGTCAGATGAGAGATTTGCAAATATTTCCCCTGGTCTCTGTCTTGTCTTTTTATTCTCTTAACAGTGTATTTTGCCGAGCAAAGGTTTTTAATTTTATGATTGGATCACATATTGAATGGATCAGGCTCTCCACACCATATTTAAGGACTTCTTGCCCAAACTCTGTGTTTTCCTTAAAAAAAAAAAAAAGTTGTAATTTTACTTCTTACATTGACATGTATGATAAATTCTTAGTTACTTTTGTATGAAGTGAGGCTTAGGTCAAGGTTCATTTGTGCTCCAGGATGACCAATGTAGCAACACTATTTTTACAAAGGCAAGTTCTTTTTGTTTTGTTTTGCTTTAGGGGGCGAGGGGGCATTTGTCTTTTTTAAAAAAATTAATTTATTTTTACTTTGGTGGGCGAGCGGAAGGGGGAGAGAGAGAATCTCAAGTAGACTCCATGCTGATCCTGGAGCCCAATGCAGGCTGGATCCCACCATGCTGAGATCATGACCTGAGTGGAAACCAAGAGTTGGACATTTAATTGACTGTGCCACCCAAGAGCTCTTATCTTTTTTAATTGAAAAGCTAACAGACTATCTAGTTATATTTCCTTCAAAACCACAAACTGAGTAGTAACTGAGTATCTAGCCAACATATTCAAAGCTGAGCATTAAAAATGCAAAAAGTCGGGGTGCCTGGGCGGCTCAGTGGGTTAAAAAGCCTCTGCCTTCAACTCAGTTCATGATCCCAGGGTCCTGGGATCGAGCCCCGCATCAGGCTCTCTGCTCAGCAGGGAGCCTGCTTCCTCCTCTCTCTCTGCTGCCTCTCTGCCTACTAGTGATCTGTCAAGTAAATAAATAAAACTTTTAAAAAAGTGCAAAAAGTCCTTAGATCCAGCTAAGGGAACCCTGCTACATACAGATAATCTCTACTGGCAGAACTCCTGAACCATAGGGAGCTGGAAGACAGCCTGATAACCCCACTCAAAACATTGACCTCAGATAGCTTTCTTCCAGTTTCCAATTCATGAGTAAAGATAGTATGTTGTTAATTCTATTTCAGAATATATTTTGCAACATGTTTTATCCACAATGCCAACTTTTTTTTTTAAGATTTTATTTATTTATTTGACAGAGAGAAATCACAAGTAGACGGAGAGGCAGGCAGAGAGAGAGAGAGAGAGAGAGAGAGAGAAGCAGGCTCCCCACTGAGCAGAGAGCCCGATGCGGGACTCGATCCCAGGACCCGGAGATCATGACCTGAGCCGAAGGCAGCGGCTTAACCCACTGAGCCACCCAGGTGCCCCCACAATGCCAACTTTTAAAAGGTCATTAAACTAAAGCTAACTAGACAATAAACTTGGCTGATATCACTTGACAAAGAGAGGGAAAGCCCAAGTGCCACCTTCTATAGAGAATCCACAGTTCAATTTTATTCTAGAGCAGAGAAAAAAAAAAAGAAACTTTTGATCACACCGGAAGAAACTCCTCCATAAATTTGGAATCTACTCAAACTACACATGCAGGGAGGACATATTCTGTTCAAACAACAGAGTAGTTGCTGCACTTGTCTGCTGCTTGTCTAATATTAACAATGATAAGCAGAACGGTGCAGCTAGTAATTGGAACAATCCTTATGGCGTTACAGTGTCAGGCACAACACTTCACTTCTCTTCGCACACTGGTTCTTTGTTACCTCAGCTTCCTCTTCTTCAGTAAAGTCATTCATGATATTGAAGATCTCGTGAATCTCCTCAGAAGTTTTCCCCTTGATCATATTGGCAACAGCCTTGCACGGAATGTCATGCAAACCATTGATGTCTGGGGAATTTGCAGCCAGAATAAGTTTTAAAAAAGTGTTTCTGGGTCAACTTTCAGGAGTTCTCGGTCCCAAACAAGGGTATCATCTGTTTGCTTTCTTTGTTCTCAGCATCTTCAGGAAGAGGAGAGTCATCCCTGGGGTGGGGGCACCACTGAGAGATCTTTCTAAATATTGCTGTGTTGACATGTGGTGGAGGAACTGGGTCATCATGTCCTCCACTCCCATATCTTCCAAAATGGTCTTGATAATCACAGATTGTTTGGCAGTTTCAACATCAGCTTTCAAGATCTCTCCATCAGAACTCTGCAACTTAATCAAAGGCATGGTGCTCCCTCTCAAGGAGGCTGCGGGCCAGACACTAACAAGAGCGGAGCAGCCTCAACAACAAGAAGAGAAAGGTGGAGAACAAGACCACCCTGCAAATTCTCTTGGAATTGCCTTTTGCACCGCTGCCAACCATCAATTTGCCACCAACTCCCATCCATCAGAATGGCTACTATCACAAAACCCACAAAATAACAAAAAAAGTTAAGCACCAATCCCCAGAAGATAAAAAGTGTTGGGGAGGATGTGGGGACACTAGAATCCATGTACTTTTGGGGGAAATGTAAACTGGTTCAGCCACTGTGGACCATAGTAGGAGGGTTTATAGAAAACTAAAAACAGTATCACCACACAATTCAGCAATTCCGCTTCTGGGTATATGCCCATGATAATAAAAATCAGGGTATATAAGAGATATTTGTACACCCATTTTGGAAATTTTTTACTTATATTCAATTCAGTTAACATGTACTGTGTTATTAGTTTCAGGGGTAGAGTTTAGTGATTCATCAGTTGCATTTAACACCCAGTGCCCCTCTGCCCTCTCTCTCATAAATAGATAAAATCTTCCAAAAAAAAAAAAAAGAGAGAGAGAAAAGAAAAAGAAAGAGCTAATAAAACACTCACATTTTAGTGATTAGGAAACCCAGGCTCAGGAAGGTTAAATGACTTGCCTATAGGTCACATAACTAATTTGAGAAAAAGGTAGAACTGCATAATCCAGGTTTCCTGACTCACAGTCCATTGCTTTGTATTTTATTTTATTTTTAAAAGACTTTTATTTATTTATTTGAGAAACAGAGCAAGAAAGCACAAGCAGGGGGCACGGCAGAGGGAGAGGCAGAAGCAGTCTCCCCACTGAGCAGGGAGCCCAACTCAGGGCTCTATCCCAGGACCCTGGGATCATGACCCAAGCCAAAGGCAGATGCACAACCAACTGACCCACCCAGGTGGCTCTATTACTTTTTATAATATTCTCATAGGTACAGAATTTTAAAAATTGCTATTTAATGTTTTCATATAGAGTCAGCAAGAATTATACTCACTATTTTACATAATAATTTATTGACAATGGTTCAAACAGATTCATTAACTCTATTAGGAAAAAAGTTTTAAGTACATTGAAGTAAAAAAAAAAAACCTATTGAAAAGATGTGAGCCATCCAGGGAGAATGAAAGGGACATTAACTGGATCGGTATTTATAAGCAGGACGCCCTTCTGTCATGTCACCCCAATCTTTGAGCCTGATTGATTTCACAAGAAACATCAGCCCTCTGATGCAGGGATTGACAAACTTCCTATAAAGGGGAAAATGTTAAATATTTTTGGCTTTGCGGGCCATAAATTCTCTGTTACAACTACTCAGCTTTGCTACTCATGAAAGCAGTAAGAAACAACACATAAACAGACAATGCTGTATTGAATAAAATTTAGCATTTTATTTTTTACCTCCTTCACTTTGGTGAGTGCTTCCTTTATGAGGCACATTTAAAAATCTGTCAGCAAGTGATTTCAGGCAAGTGTCTTTGTATCTGTGTGTGTGTGCGTGACACTGAACTGTGGTTTGTTTTTATTTGCTCCTACGAGCAGGTGTGAGTCAGGGGATATACCCTGTTGTTGCACATTTAGATGGTCTCAGATACTTTAATATTTAATCCTATTAAGAAATTTTCTGAGGGTGCCTGGGTGGCTCAGTGGGTTAGGCCGCTGCCTTTGGCTCAGGTCGTGATCTCAGGGTCCTGGGATCGAGTCCCGCATCGGGCTCTCTGCTCGGCAGGGAGCCTGCTTCCTCCTCTCTCTCTCTCTGCCTACTTGTAATCTCTCTCTGTCAAATAAATAAATAAAATCTTTTAAAAAAAAAAAGAAATTTTCTGAGCATAGGGTCGCCTGGGGTGGCTCAGTGGGTTTAGCCTCTGTCTTCATCTCAGGTCATGATCCCAGGGTCCTGGGATCGAGCCCCGCATCGGGCTCTCTGCTCGGTGGGGAGCCTGCTTCCCTTTCTTTCTCTGCCTGCTGCTCTGCCTACTTGTGCTCTCTCTCTCTGTCAAATAAATAAATAAAAATCCTTAAAAAAATAAAAATTAAAAAGAAAAGAAATTTTCTGAGCATAGATTTTTGTTGTGGATACAAGTGAACATATCCTTATAGCAAATCAAAAGAGGCATAAAATAGTTTGAAATACTACATCTCCTATTCACATTTTATGAACATTTGTTTTGTGCAAATTTTGTACCAACTTCTTTTATACATTAATAGGTCTACACACAAGCCCAATTCAGATTTTGAAACTCTTAGAATACATTAAAATGTGCTGTGTGCCTAAACATTTGAATATGAAGGAACAGAAAAGTTCATTCTCTGATGTCTCTTTGGTTGGTTTATAACTATGCTTCTGTGCTCTCTTCAGCAGCACATATACTAATATAACTATGCTGCTTCAGTACAAAGAGCTGGATGAAAATGGTCAACACACTTACCTTAGAGCTGACAATATGTTGAGTCTAGTGTCCCTAACTCTTTAAGATAGCTTTCATAAACACGATAATTAACCTAATGTTGATGGATGTCTGAGATTTATACAATATCAAAATATCCTCTTTATGCGTCTCCTTATATTACTTTAAGGTTTCTATTATAGTGATTTGACCTGTCATTGCTTTGAGAATATATCTGTCTTTATCTCCAAGTTCTTATCCATTTTAATCATTGTATCATATGGAGTGATGTCAACATTGTACTTTGTACATAGGTTACTCAATTGGGTAACTTTTTAAAGTGTTTGTTCTGATTACAATGTTAATAGTGAATAATCCAGACTCTATCAGGAATTTTATGCTCTCTCCTTGGTAACAAGTGAAACAGAAGGAAGAGGAAAGTGTTAGCCACTGCATCTGAAAGTTCTGATTCCAGCTAAGCATGCAGGGCCAATGAATTTTCAGAGTTTGAGATAAATTGGTACAGCAATTTTAAGCATCTTTTGGGCCAAAGCTAAGCACTGTAACCAATAGTGGTGTTTTCAGGTTCTCTCTGATCAAGTATTTAATTGTTTTACTGCCATACAAAAACACAAAAACCAAACACGTAGCTTTCAAAAATACATTAGTTAGAGCAGTAATTCTTTTTTTTTTTTTTTAAGATTTTATTTATTTGTCAGAGAGAGAGAGGGAGAGAGAGCGAGCACAGGCAGGCAGAGGCAGAGGGAGAAGCAGGCTCCCTGCCAAGCAAGGAGCCCGATGTGGGACTCGATCCCAGGCGGCTGGGATCATGACCTGAGCCGAAGGCAGCTGCTTAACCAACTGAGCCACCCAGGCGTCCCTAGT